>NC_057808.1:383410368-383717357 GCF_018294505.1 Triticum aestivum | reverse complement strand
GCGAGCGGCGCTGGCGGCGGCGAGCTGCGCAAGCGACGGCGGTGGCGGCGGCTGCTGCGTGCTACTGTTGCTGCGGTGGGGTAGGCGGCGGCGGTGCCGGGCCGGCTGGGCTTCGGCCCAATTTGGTCCACGAAGATTTAAAAAAAAATAGATTTCGCCGGAAAAATCCTAGAAAATAAAATAAAAATCTAAAAATACCAAAACAAATTTTCGCCGTTTAAATAGAATATTTAGAACGAAGTGAACATTTTCTTGGCCCTAAAATGAAATTTTGAAAAATGCATATTTTTCTAATTCAAATAAAATCCAAATAAAATTATTTATTTGATTTTAATATTTTCCTCCAATATTTCTTTTATTTTGGAGAAGTCATATTATCTCCTCTCATTTATTTTTATATTGGAAATATTTTCAGAGAGAAAAAAATAATTAAAACCAAAATGATCATTGTTTCGATATTTGAGAAAATTCAAATATGAAAAAAACGTGAAATCCCCAACTCTCTCCGTGGGTCCTTGAGTTGCTTAGAATTTCGAGGATCGTGAAACAAAATGCGATAAAATATGATATGCATGAATGACCTATGTATAACAATCCAAATTAAAAATTTGGGATGTTACAAACCTACCCCCTTAAGATGAATCTCGTCCTCGAAATTCGGGTTGGCTAGAAAATAAGTGTGGGTGGTCTTTGCGTAGATCATCCTCTCGTTCCCAAGTAGCTTCATACTCAGTATGGTGGCTCCACTGAACTTTGCAAAACTTGATAACTTTGCTGCGAGTGACTCAGCTGGCAAACTCGAAAACTTGACAGGTTTGTCCTCATAGGTCAGATCACTGTCCAACTGAATTGCTTCCAGGGGCACTGTGTCTCTCAGAGGAATATCGGCCATTTCTGCATGGCACTTCTTTAACTGGGAAACGTGAAACACATCATGAACTCCTGACATTCCTTCGGGTAACTCCAACTTGTAGGCAACCTCTCCCATACGTTCCAAAACTCGGTATGGTCCTACAAATCTTGGGGCTAGCTTTCCCTTAACTCCAAAACGTTTAACTCCTCGCAGAGGTGACACACAGAGATATGCTCTGTCTCTGATTTCATAGACTACTTCCTTGCGTTTTGAATCTGCATAACTCTTCTACCTGGACTGAGCTACCTTCAGTCTATCCCGAATCAGCTTAACCTTCTCTTCGGACTCTTTAATCAAATCCGGTCCAAACAACAGACGGTCTCAACTAGATCCATAATCTAGCGCACAAGCTCTCAACATGTCCTCTAGAGTCGTCCGTACAAAGCTTCGAAAGCGGCCATCTTCAAACTGGCCTGGTAGCTATTGTTGTATGAGAACTCCGCGTAGGGCAAGTTATCATCCCAACTAGATCCATAATCTAGCGCACAAGCTCTCAACATGTCCTCCAGAATCTGATTGACTCTCTCGGTCTGTCCATCTGTCTGCGGATGAAAGGCTGTACTAAACTCTAGCCTGGCAGCCAAAGTCTGCTGCAGCTGGTGCCAAAACTTTGAAGTGAACTGTGTTCCTCTATGTGATACGATGGTCCTCGGAACTCCATGCAGACATACGATCCTGGTCATATATATCTTGGCCAACTTCGCACTTGTATAGGTGGTTTTTACTGGGATAAAGTGAGCTACTTTGGTCAAACGATCCACTACTACCCAGATAGAATCATATCCCGATCGTGTTATGGGTAATCCGGTGATGAAATCCATGCCAAGCTTATCCCACTTCCATTCGGGTATCGGCATAGGCTGCAGTAATCCTGCTGGCTTCTGATGTTCTTCCTTCACTCTCTAACATACATCACATACGGCTACGTACTCGGCAATATCCTTCTTCATTCCAGTCCACCAGAAATGCTCCTTCAAATCCAAATACATCTTGGTGTTTCCGGGGTGTATCGAGTACGGCGAGTCATGAGCTTCCTGAAGTATCAACTTCCTGATCTCGGCATTATTGGGCACATAAACACGGTCCTCAAACCACAAGGTGTCGTGCTCATCCTCACGAAAACCTTTGGCTTTTCCTTTGCTCATTCTCTCTTTTATCTTGGCAATTTTCTTGTCATCCTTCTGAGCTTCTCAAATCTTTCCCAATAACATTGACTGAACTTCCATTGCTGCAACAAAACCTCTAGGAACTATCTCCAAACAAAGCTCCCTGAGATCCTCGGCTAACTCCTTCGGCAATCCTCCGCTTACGAGGGTATTGGCATAACTCTTCTGGCTCAAAGCGTCTGCTACGACATTGGCCTTGCCTGGATGATAGTGCAACTTCATATCATATTCCTTTATAAGCTCCAACCATCTCCTCTGCCTGAGATTCAGCTCCTTCTGTGTGAAAATGTACTTCAAACTCTTATGATCCGTGTACACATCACAACGATTTCCAATAAGAAAATATCACCAGGTCTTGAGTGCATGCACTACCGCTGCTAACTCCAAATCATGCGTAGCATAATTCAACTCATGGGGTCGAAGATTGTTGGAAATATGCCCTAGAGGCAATAATAAATGGTTATTATTATATTTCTTTGTTCATGGTAATTGTCTATTGTTCATGCTATAATTGTATTGTCCGGAAATCGTAATACATGTGTGAATACATAGACTACAACGTGTCCCTAGTAAGCCTCTAGTTGACTAGCTCGTTGATCAACAGATAGTCATGGTTTCCTGACTATGGACATTGGATGTCATTGATAACGGGATCACATCATTAGGAGAATGATGTGATGGACAAGACCCAATCCTAAGCATAGCATAAAAGATCGTGTAGTTTCGTTTGCTAGAGCTTTTCCAATGTCAAGTATCTTTTCCTTAGACCATGAGATCGTGCAACTCCCGGATACCGTAGGTGTGCTTTGGGTGTGCCAAACGTCACAACGTAACTGGGTGACTATAAAGGTGCACTACGGGTATCTCCGAAAGTGTCTGTTGGGTTGGCACGGATCAAGACTGGGATTTGTCACTCCGTGTGACGGAGAGGTATCTCTGGGCCCACTCGGTAATGCTTCATCATAATGAGCTCAATGTGACTAAGGCGTTAGTCACGGGATCATGCATTGCGGTATGAGTAAAGAGACTTGCCGGTAACGAGATTGAACAAGGTATTGGGATACCGACGATCGAATCTCGGGCAAGTAACATACCGATTAACAAAGGGAATTGTATACGGGATTGATTGAATCCTCGACACCGTGGTTCATCCGATGAGATCATCGTGGAACATGTGGGAGCCAACATGGGTATCCAGATCCCGCTGTTGGTTATTGACCGGAGAGGCGTCTCGGTCATGTCTGCATGTCTCCCGAACCCGTAGGGTCTACACACTTAAGGTTCGGTGACGCTAGGGTTGTAGAGATATGTGTATGCGGAAACCCGAAAGTTGTTCGGAGTCCCGGATTAGATCCCGGACGTCATGAGAGGTTCCGGAATGGTCCGGAGGTGAAGAATTATATATAGGAAGTCAAGTTTCGGCCACCGGGAAAGTTTCGGGGGTTACCGGTATTGTACCGGGACCACCGGAAGGGTCCCGGGGGTCCACCGGGTGGGGCCACCTATCCCGGAGGGCCCCGTGGGCTGAAGTGGGAAGGGAACCAGCCCCTAGTGGTCTGGGCGCCCCCCCATGGGCCTCCCCCCATGCGCCTAGGGTTCCAAACCCTAGGGTGGGGGGCTTCCCACTTGCCTTGGGGGGCAAGGCACCCCCCTTGGCCGCCGCCCCACCCTAGATGGGTTTGGCCGGCGCCCCCCCCCCCTCCCAAGGGGGCCTATATAAAGGGGGGAGGGAGGGCAGCAAGAAGAACAACCTTGTGCGCCTCCCTCCTCCCCTGCAACACCTCTCTCTCTCGTATAAGCTCGGCGAAGCCCTGCTGACATCCCGCTGCATCCACCACCACGCCGTCGTGCTGCTGGATCTCCATCAACCTCTCCTTCCCCCTTGCTGGATCAAGAAGGAGGAGACGTCGCTGCACCGTACGTGTGTTGAACGCGGAGGTGCCGTCCGTTCGGCACTCGGTCATCGGTGATTTGGATCACGGCGAGTACGACTCCGTCATCCACGTTCATTGGAACGCTTCCGCTCGCGATCTACAAGGGTATGTAGATGCACTCCTTTCCCCTCGTTGCTAGTATACTCCATAGATGCATCTTGGTGGGCGTAGGAAAATTTTAAAATTATGCTACGATTCCCAACAGTGGCATCATGAGCCAGGCCTATGCGTAGTTACTATGCACGAGTAGAACACAAAGCAGTTGTGGGCGTTGAGTTTTCCAATTCTTCTTGCCGCTACTAGTCGTATCTTGTTTCGGCGGCATTGTAGGATGAAGCGGCCCGGACCGACCTTACACGTACGCTTACGTGAGACAGGTTCCACCGACTGACATGCACTAGTTGCATAAGGTGGCTAGCGGGTGTCTGTCTCTCCTACTTTAGTCGGAACGGATTCGATGAAAAGGGTCCTTATGAAGGGTAAATAGAAATTGGCAAATCACGTTGTGGTCATACGTAGGTAAGAAAACGTTCTTGCTAGAAGCCTACAAACCACGTAAAAACTTGCAACAACAATTAGAGGACGTCTAACTTATTTTTGCAGCATGTGTTATGTGATGTGATATGGCCAGAAGATGTGATGAATGATATATGTGATGTATGAGATTGATCATATTCTTGTAATAGGAATCACGACTTGCATGTCGATGAGTATGACAACCGGCAGGAGCCATAGGAGTTGTCTTTATTATTTTGCATGACCTGCGTGTCATTGAATAACGCCATGTAAATTGCTTTACTTTGTTGCTAAACGCGTTAGCCATAGAAGTAGAAGTAATCGTTGGCGTGACGACTTCATGAAGACACAATGATGGAGATCATGATGATGGAGATCATGGTGTCATGCCGGTGACGAAGATGATCATGGTGCCCCGAAGATGGAGATCAAAGGAGCATAATGATATTGGCCATATCATGTCACTATTTGATTGCATGTGATGTTTATCATGTTTTTGCATCTTATTTGCTTAGCACGACGGTAGTAAGTAAGATGATCCCTTATAATAATTTCAAGAAAGTGTTCACCCTAACTGTGCACCTCTGCGAAGGTTCGTTGTTTCGAAGCACCACGTGATGATCGGGTGTGATAGATTCTAACGTTCGAATACAACGGGTGTTGACGAGCCTAGCATGTACAGACATGGCCTCGGAACACACGCAATACACTTAGGTTGACTTGACGAGCCTAGCATGTACAGACATGGCCTCGGAACACGGAGGACCGAAAGGTCGAGCATGAGTCGTATGGAAGATACGATCAACATGGAGATGTTCACCGATCTTGACTAGTCCGTCTCACGTGATGATCGGACACGGCCTAGTTGAACTCGGATCATGTTTCACTTAGATGACTAGAGGGATGTCTATCTGAGTGGGAGTTCATAAAATAATTTGATTAGATGAACTTAATTATCATGAACTTAGTCTAAAATCTTTACACTATGTCTTGTAGATCAAATGGCCAACGTTGTCCTCAATTTCAACGCGTTCCTAGAGAAAACCAAGCTGAAAGATGATGGCAGCAATTATACGGACTGGGTCCGGAACCTGAGGCTCATCCTCATAGTAGCCAAGAAAGATTATGTCTTAGAAGCACCGCTAGGTGAAGCACCAATCCCAGAGAACCAAGACGTTATGAACGCTTGGCAAACATGTGCTGATGATTACTCCCTCGTTCAGTGCGGCATGCTTTACAGCTTAGAACCGGGTCTCCAAAAGCGTTTTGAGAAACATGGAGCATATGAGATGTTCGAGGAGCTGAAAATGGTTTTCCAAGCTCATGCCCGGGTCGAGAGATATGATGTCTCCGACAAGTTCTTCAGCTGTAAGATGGAGGAGAACAGTTCTGTTAGTGAGCACATACTCAGAATGTCTGGGTTGCACAACCGCTTGACTCAGCTGGGAGTTAATCTCCCGGATGACGCGGTCATTGACAGAATCCTCCAGTCGCTTCCACCAAGCTACAAGAGCTTTGTGATGAACTACAATATGCAGGGGATGGAAAAGACCATTCCCGAGGTATATTCAATGCTGAAATCAGCGGAAGGGGAGATCAGAAAAGAACATCAAGTGTTGATGGTGAATAAAACCACTAAGTTCAAAAAGGGCAAGGGTAAGAAGAACTTCAAGAAGGACGGCAAGGGAGTTGCCGCGCCCGGTAAGCCAGTTACTGGGAAGAAGCCGAAGAATGGACCCAAGCCAGAAACTGAGTGCTTTTATTGCAAGGGAAGTGGTCACTGGAAGCGGAACTGCCCCAAATACTTAGCGGACAAGAAGAAGGCCGGCAACACCAAAGGTATATGTGATATACATGTAATTGATGTGTACCTTACCAGTACTCGTAGTAGCTCCTGGGTATTTGATACCGGTGCGGTTGCTCATATTTGTAACTCAAATCAGGAACTACGGAATAAACGGAGACTAGCGAAGGACGAGGTGACGATGCGCGTCGGGAATGGTTCCAAGGTCGATGTGATCGCCGTCGGCACGCTACCTCTGCATATACCCACGGGATTAGTTTTAAACCTCAATAATTGTTATTTAGTACCAGCTTTGAGCATGAACATTGTATCTGGATCTCGTTTAATTCGAGATGGCTACTCATTTAAATCCGAGAATAATGGTTGTTCTATTTATTTGAGAGATATGTTTTATGGTCATGCCTCGCTGGTCAATGGTTTATTTTTGATGAATCTCGAACGTGATGTTACACATGTTCATAGTGTGAATACCAAAAGATGTAAAGTTGATAACGATAGTCCCACATACTTGTGGCACTGCCGCCTTGGTCACATTGGTGTCAAGCGCATGAAGAAGCTCCATGCAGATGGACTTTTGGAGTCTCTTGATTACGAATCATTTGACACGTGCGAACCATGCCTCATGGGAAGATGACCAAGACTCCGTTCTCCGGAACAATGGAGCGAGCAACCAACTTATTGGAAATCATACATACCGATGTGTGTGGTCCAATGAGTGTTGAGGCTCGCGGAGGATATCGTTATGTTCTCACTCTCACTGATGATTTAAGTAGATATGGGTATGTCTACCTAATGAAACACAAGTCTGAGACCTTTGAAAAGTTCAAGGAATTTCAGAATGAGGTTGAGAATCAACGTGACAGGAAAATAAAATTCTTACGATCAGATCGTGGTGGAGAATATTTAAGTCACGAGTTTGGTACACACTTAAGGAAATGTGGAATAGTTTCACAACTCACGCCGCCTGGAACACCTCAGAGAAATGGTGTGTCCGAACGTCGTAATCGCACTCTATTGGATATGGTGCGATCTATGATGTCTCTTACCGATTTACCGCTCTCATTTTGGGGCTATGCTTTAGAGACTGCCGCATTCACTTTAAATAGGGCTCCGTCGAAATCCGTTGAGACGACACCGTATGAATTATGGTTTGGAAAGAAACCTAAGCTGTCGTTTCTAAAAGTTTGGGGATGCGATGCTTATGTCAAGAAACTTCAACCTGAAAAGCTCGAACCCAAGTCGGAAAAATGCGTCTTCATAGGATACCCTAAGGAAACTATTGGGTATACCTTCTACCTCAGATCCGAAGGCAAGATCTTCATTGCCAAGAACGGGTCCCTTCTGGAGAAGGAGTTTCTCTCGAAAGAATTGGGTGGGAGGAAAGTGGAACTTGATGAGGTGATAGTCACCCCTTCCGTACCGGAAAGTAGCGCAGCGCGGGAAAATGTTCCTGAGGTGGCTACACCTACTGGGGAGGAAGTTAATGATGATGATCATGAAACTTCGGATCAAGTTACTACTGAACCTCGTAGGTCCACAAGGACACGTTCCGCACCAGAGTGGTACGGCAACCCTGTCCTGGAAATCATGTTGTTAGACAACGGTGAACCTTCGAACTATGAAGAAGCGATGGCGGGCCCGGATTCCGATAAATGGCGAAGCCATGAAATCCAAGATAGAATCCATGTATGAAAACAAAGTATGGACTTTGACTGACTTTCCCGATGAGCGGCGAGCCATAGAAAACAAATGGATCTTTAAGAAGAAGACAGACGCGGATGGTAATGTGACCATCTATAAGGCTCGACTTGTCGCTAAGGGTTATCGACAAGTTCAAGGGGTTGACTACGATGAGACTTTCTCACCCGTAGCGAAGCTGAAGTCCGTCCGAATCATGTTAGCAATTGCCGCATACTATGATTATGAGATATGGCAGATGGACGTCAAAACGGCATTCCTTAACGGCTTCCTTAAGGAAGAGTTGTATATGATGCAGCCGGAAGGTTTTGTCGATCCTAAGAATGCTAACAAAGTATGCAAGCTCCAGCGCTCAATCTATGGGCTGGTGCAAGCATCTCGGAGTTGGAACATTCGCTTTGATGAGATGATCAAAGCGTTTGGGTTTACACAGACTTATGGAGAAGCCTGTGTTTACAAGAAAGTGAGTGGGAGCTCTGTAGCATTTCTCATATTATATGTGGATGACATACTATTGATGGGAAATGATATAGAATTCTTGGAAAGTATAAAGGCCTATTTGAATAAGTGTTTTTCAATGAAGGACCTTGGAGAAGCTGCTTATATATTAGGCATCAAGATCTATAGAGATAGATCGAGACGCCTCATTGGTCTTTCGCAAAGTACATACCTTGACAAGATATTGAAGAAGTTCAATATGGATCAGTCCAAGAAGGGGTTCTTGCCTGTATTGCAAGGTGTGCAGTTGAGCACGGCTCAATGCCCGACCATGGCAGAAGATAGAGAAAAGATGAGTGTCATCCCCTATGCCTCGGCCATAGGGTCTATTATGTATGCCATGTTGTGTACCAGACCTGATGTAAACCTTGCCGTAAGTTTGGTAGGAAGGTACCAAAGTAATCCCGGCATGGAACACTGGACAGCGGTCAAGAATATCCTAAAGTACCTGAAAAGGACTAGGATATGTTTCTCGTTTATGGAGGTGACGAAGAGCTCGTCGTAAAGGGTTACGTCGACGCTAGCTTCGACACAGATCTGGATGACTCGAAGTCACAAACCGGATACGTGTATATTTTGAATGGAGGAGCAGTAAGCTGGTGCAATTGCAAGCAAAGCGTCGTGGCGGGATCTACATGTGAAGCGGAGTACATGGCACCCTCGGAGGCAGCACAGGAAGCAGTCTGGATGAAGGAGTTCATTACCGACCTAGGGGTGATTCCCAATGCGTCGGGCCCGATGACTCTCTTCTGTGACAACACTGGAGCCATTGCCCTTGCGAAGGAGCCCAGGTTTCACAGGAAGACCAGGCATATCAAGCGTCGCTTCAACTCCATTCGTGAAAGTGTTCAAAATGGAGACATAGATATTTGTAAAGTACATACGGACCTGAATGTAGCAGATCCGTTGACTAAACCTCTCCCTAGAGCAAAACATGATCAACACCAGGACGCAATGGGTGTTCGATTCATCACAATGTAACTAGATTATTGACTCTAGTGCAAGTGGGAGACTGTTGGAAATATGCCCTAGAGGCAATAATAAATGGTTATTATTATATTTCTTTGTTCATGGTAATTGTCTATTGTTCATGCTATAATTGTATTGTCCGAAAATCGTAATACATGTGTGAATACATAGACTACAACGTGTCCCTAGTAAGCCTCTAGTTGACTAGCTCGTTGATTAACAGATAGTCATGGTTTCCTGACTATGGACATTGGATGTCATTGATAACGGGATCACATCATTAGGAGAATGATGTGATGGACAAGACCCAATCCTAAGCATAGCATAAAAGATCGTGTAGTTTCGTTTGCTAGAGCTTTTCCAATGTCAAGTATCTTTTCCTTAGACCATGAGATCGTGCAACTCCCGGATACCGTAGGAGTGCTTTGGGTGTGCCAAACGTCACAACGTAACTGGGTGACTATAAAGGTGCACTACGGGTATCTCCAAAAGTGTCTGTTGGGTTGGCACGGATCAAGACTGGGATTTGTCACTCCGTGTGACGGAGAGGTATCTCTGGGCCCACTCGGTAATGCATCATCATAATGAGCTCAATGTGACTAAGGCGTTAGTCACGGGATCATGCATTGCGGTACGAGTAAAGAGACTTGCCGGTAACGAGATTGAACAAGGTATTGGGATACCGACGATCGAATCTCGGGCAAGTAACATACCGATTAACAAAGGGAATTGTATACGGGATTGATTGAATCCTCGACACCGTGGTTCATCCGATGAGATCATCGTGGAACATGTGGGAGCCAACATGGGTATCCAGATCCCGCTGTTGGTTATTGACCGGAGAGGCGTCTCGGTCATGTCTGCATGTCTCCCGAACCCGTAGGGTCTACACACTTAAGGTTCGGTGACGCTAGGGTTGTAGAGATATGTGTATGCGGAAACCCGAAAGTTGTTCGGAGTCCCGGATTAGATCCCGGACGTCACGAGAGGTTCCGGAATGGTCCGGAGGTGAAGAATTATATATAGGAAGTCAAGTTTCGGCCACCGGGAAAGTTTCGGGGGTTACCGGTATTGTACCGGGACCACCGGAAGGGTCCCGGGGGTCCACCGGGTGGGGCCACCTATCCCGGAGGGCCCCGTGGGCTGAAGTGGGAAGGGAACCAGCCCCTAGTGGGCTGGGCACCTCCCCATGGGCCTCCCCCCATGCGCCTAGGGTTGCAAACCCTAGGGTGGGGGGGCTTCCCACTTGCCTTGGGGGGCAAGGCACCCCCCTTGGCCGCCGCCCCCACCCTAGATGGGTTTGGCCGGCACCCCCCTCCCCTCCCAAGGGGGCCTATATATAGGGGGGGAGGGAGGGCAGCAAGAAGAACAGCCTTGGGCGCCTCCCTCCTCCCCTGCAACACCTCTCTCTCTCTCTCGTATAAGCTCGGCGAAGCCCTGCCGACATCCCGCTGCATCTACCACCACGCCGTCGTGCTGCTGGATCTCCATCAACCTCTCCTTCCCCCTTGCTGGATCAAGAAGGAGGAGACGTCGCTGCACCGTACGTGTGTTGAACGCGGAGGTGCCGTCCGTTCGGCACTCGGTCATCGGTGATTTGGATCACGACGAGTACGACTCCGTCATCCACGTTCATTGGAACGCTTCCGCTCGCGATCTACAAGGGTATGTAGATGCACTCCTTTCCCCTCGTTGCTAGTATACTCCATAGATGCATCTTGGTGGGCGTAGGAAAATTTTAAAATTATGCTACGATTCCCAACAAAGATGACGTGAGGCATATGAAACAACTCTTCCGTCTTGCATAAGTACTCCTCCAAGTCCTAAACGAGATGCGTCGCAATACACTTGGAAATCCTTACGTATATCCGGCAGAATCAGCACTGGGGCTGTAACCAAACATTTCTTCAACTCCTGAAAACTTGCTTCACATTCTTCAGTCCAATGGAACTTGGTGTCCTTCTTCAACAATGCCGTCATAGGCTTCACAATCTTGGAAAAAAATTCAATGAATCTTCGATAGTATCCTGCGAGTCCAAGAAAACTGCGGATCTCTCCAACTGAGGTGGGGGCCAACCACTCAGTGACTGGCTGAACCTTGGTATGATCCACTACTATACCTTCTCCTGATATAACATGTCCAAGAAATCCATCTTCCTTCAACCAAAACTCACATTTGCTGAATTTGGCATACAACTGATGTTCTCTGAGCTTCTCGAGAACCAATCACAAATGCTCTTTGTGTTCTTCTTCATTCTTCGAGTACACCAAAATATCATCAATGAACACCATGACAAACTTATCCAAGAACTCCATGAATACCTTGTTCATCATGCTCATGAAATAGGCGGGGGCATTAGTCAATCCAAATGACATAACTATATACTCATATAACCCGTACCTCGTGGTGAAAGCTGTCTTTGGTATATCCTTTTCTTGAATCTTCAGCTGGTGGTATCTGATCGCAGATCGATCTTGGAAAATACTTTAGCTCCTTGCAACTGATCAAACAAATCATTGATCGTCGGCAGTGGGTACTTGTTCTTGATTGTCACCTCATTCAAAGCACGATAATCAACAACCATTCTTAAAGATCCTTCCTTCTTCTCAACCAAGAGCACTGGGCTCCCCATGGTGATGAACTTCGTCGAATGTAACCTTTCTCCAATAACTCCTTAATCTATTTCTTGATCTCTTCCAGATCATTTGCGGGCATCCGGTACGGTTTCTTCAATATCGGTCCGATGCCTGGCAACAGCTCTATCAAAAACTCGATGTCTCGATCTGGCGGCATGCCTGGTAGCTCCTCTGGAAATACATCTGGGTAATCCTTCACTACAGGCACTTCCTCCTGAACAACTCCTGAGAGAGAATTTACTAGAGTCCTCCTAGGCGCATGCCTGGATACATACTTGATCCTTTTTCCCTCCGGGGTGGTAAGTAAAATCGAGTTACTAGCGCAATTGATGTTTCTCCCATACATCGATAGCCAATCCATTCCTAGTATAACATCCAATCCTTGTGACTCCAAAATTATCAGGTCTAAGGGGAAAACATGCCTACCTGTGGTTAGCGGCATCTGAAAACATCCTTGGCTTGCCATATACTCCGCGCCTGGTGAGCTTACTAACATAGGTGTCCTAGGTACTTTAGTGGGCAACTTATATTTATCCACGAATCCCCTTGAAATGTATGAATGCGATGCACCAGTATCAAAAAGAACAATGGCAGTAAATGACTTAACCAAAAACTTACCGACAACTGCATCAGGCTGCTCTTCAACCTCCTCCACGTTCACGTGGTTCACTTGTCCCCGGTTGAAAGGGTTGGGCTTCTTCCCAGAGCTTCGATTGCCATTTCCGTTCTTCGCTTCAGGGCACTCAGTGGCATAGTGTCCAGTCTTCCCGCACTTGAAACAAGTAATGTGACTTAGGTCCTTCTTGGTGGGTGTGCCTGGATTAGAGCGGTTCTGATTGCTGCTTGCTCCATTCCCGTTCCCATTCTTGGGGCCACTGTGGTTATGCAAACTTCCTCCATTGTGGGTATGGCCTCCATGGTTATGAGTATAACCTCCTGAGTTCGGGGTAAAACGAGGCTTCTGTTGAGCTCCAGAATTGTACTTTCCTTGTCCATACTTCCTCTTGCGGCTCTCAATCTACTGCTGCTTCCCTTCAATCATAAGAGCCTTGTCTATCAGCTCCTGGTAGTTGTTCAATGTTGCCACCATCAACTGCATGCTCATCTCATCATTCAGCGCTTCCATAAACTTCTCCTGCTTCGCGGCATCTGTGGCCACATCATCTGGGGCATAGCAAGATAGCTTACTAAAGTCATGTACGTACTGAGCCACAGTACGATTTCCCTAGCACAAGTTGCAAAACTCGCGCTTCTTCATGCTCATAGCTCCAGTTGAGACATGGGCTGTGCGGAATGCTTGCTGAAACTGATCCCAAGTGATATTGGCTATAGGGAAAGTGGTCGTGTAATTCTCCCACCATGAAGTTGCTGGTCCATCCAATTGATGTGCGGCAAAGCGCACCTTCTCAGCATCTGTGCAACCCACGATGGTCAATTCCCTTCCAATCTTGCGTAGCCAGTCATCAGCAACTATGGGCTCGGTGCTACTGGAAAACACCGGCGGCTGCAAGCTCAAAAAATGGGCTAAGTTGTCAACTGGTGGTGGTGGCGGCGGGTTGTTGCTGTTGTTGTTATTGTTGCCTTGGTTCTGGACTAATATCTGCATCAAGGCATTCTGCTGTTGGATCAACTGAGTGATCTCCAGTGGGAAGACAAATCCGGTGTCACGTCTCGGAGGCATCTGATGGGTTTAGAGGGGAGAGATTAGAATAGAAATGAGGTCTAGTGAGAAAGCACTACCCATATGCACATGAGACAAACACAATCATATCACACCAAATCAATTCAAGCACGGGCATACAATCGGTCTAGATCTATTGTTACAAAAGTGCTCGGACTACTACTATGTACATGGGGGAAAGCTACTAATCATATGGTGGTCATCTAGAAATGTTGATCGGTGGAAGACTCCATGATATCTGCTCCAGCTTCATCTTCATAATCATCATCACTACCATCAGGGTCGGAGTCGGTGTCGTCCATGATGATGTAGTCTTCAGAACGAATTTCCTTGGGTTCGTCGTCTTCTCCTCCTGGTGCGGGGTCTCCCATAAAAACTCCTAGCTTCCTTGTCACGTCGTCGTTCTTCTCCACAAGTATTGCGATTTCTTCCTCATATCCGTCGCGAGTAGACTTGGGTTCCTCTTCTAGCTCCATGTTCCTGGTCATCGCCTTCTTCAAATCTATCATGCTTGCGCACATCTGGTTCTCCTGTCGACGAATGTGCTGGTTTAACTACTGACCGGTCTCTCCTGGTGCTGATCATCTCCCATTGCTCATCTCGGCGCCCACATATCTGGTAGATAGTATCTTTGAGATCCTTGTTGTAGACTTCGCCGATGCGTCCTGTGGCGATGTGGGCTGCCATGCTCTTTCCTAAACTCCAGGTTGGTGCATCAAAGGAAAATTCTATGGGCTCAGTAACTGGCGTGAATGTCCTTCCTGGAAATTGAACTTGAATCATCCAGCGCTCTTCTTCTGGTAAAGTGGCGGTGTAGGTCCCGGTGAAGCTTGGTATTCCGATGTTCAGGTACCTAGTGACTTCCTTCAAGTGTCGTCCAAAGGGTGTGTCTTCATCCAGTTGTGCAAACTTGTTCCAAGAGTCTGCCATCCTAAAGAGTAGAAAAGGGAGAGGAGTCAAAAATGAGTAGAGAAGAGTGACCTATGGCTCATCTTAGTGGTCGTGTCCTACATTCAGCGTGTGCTCTGATACCATCTTGTAGCGACCCGACCTCAGACGGTCAAGTCTATGTGCTTCAGTGTCATCCCTGGATCGGTAATGCTGACACACACAGTACTCGAAGGATTTATAACAGAGTAGCAATCACACACTTATTACATTAAATGTCTCCAAAAGAGAACTTGTTACAATAAATATGGCTTAAGGCCATCTAAATAAGATAACAGCGGAAGGCTTGGAAGATAAAGTGAGTCCATCAACTCAACGGCATAGCTGAGTGCATGACAAACGACCTAGCGCACCTTACTCTTCGTCAGTCTGCAACATGATATGTTGCAGCCCAAAACGGGTCAGCACATGGAATATGCTGGCAATATAACACAGTAGCGCAATAAACAGATAAATGCTAACACTACATGCATATATGGCTGGTGGAGG
The DNA here is from genome assembly GCF_018294505.1 of Triticum aestivum. NCBI lineage: Eukaryota > Viridiplantae > Streptophyta > Magnoliopsida > Poales > Poaceae > Triticum > Triticum aestivum. Next base: position 383,702,104 of record NC_057808.1, on the reverse strand, counting down.
CTCTATGGTTATAATGTTTTGCGAAAAGCCATTTTTTCTCTACAACAAAGGAATAGATTTTAATTTAACTATCATGGTCGTTGAAACATTCATTGAGAAGGTTCCTCCAACTCAATCCCAATTAAAGTAATCATTTACAACCCAACAAATTAATTTAGAGTGATGAGACAAATCAATAATTCAAGTACCAGATACTCAAGATGTCCATAACCGGGGACACGGCTAACCATGATTAGTTTATACACTCTGCAGAGGTTTGCGCACTTTTCCCCACAAGACTCGATCTCCTCCGTTGGATTTCTCACACTACATGGTGTTTGAGAAACGGATGAAAGAGACACAGTCTTTCAGAAACATTTACTCTTTACTCTGGGTAGACAGTTACACCTACTTTCCCTCTACATCTGCTAGCTACCACTGAAAAAGGTCATGCAACATACTCAACTATGCTAGAGCCCATAATAGCTTGTGGCTGCACACGGAAGTTTCTAGCATGAATAATGTTGTGATCCCTTTGAGCCTGGGTGGCGGACCGTAGGATGATCACACGGGTACTCCGGGATATCCTAGGACAACACTGGATTCTCCAGGTGCCCACACCAACAATCCACCCAGATGTGTATTCAAGTAGCCACCTTAAGTTAACCATTAATTAACAATCTCACATCTGTGATGGATTCACTCACCCAAACCACATCTACGAGCATAGCATAGCAATATAAGCATAACGTAGAAGTAACTCCCAAGGGTTTGATAACATAAAGACAATAGGTTCTACCACATCAACTACTTCCCAAATCCCACATGTTAAGAGATCCTACTCATGCAATGTGTGAGGGTTGTAACTAATGCATAAAAACTGGGTAATAAAGGGGTATAATCAATGTGTTACTTGCCTTGCTGACGATCTGCAAATCCTAGAGACTCGTAGTAGCACGCTTCGTACTCCGGGAATTCTATCGCAAACAAACAATAGCATACATAAGCACTTAACTAGAAGCATGGATAAAACTCGAATAAGAAGATCTAACCAGAAAGTTCAACTGAAGAACTCCGGTTTGCAAAAAGAATCAAATCAAACGGAGCAACGAAACTCAAACTACGAAAGAAACAAGATCCGTTGACTAATCTGGACTAAAGTCAAATTTTGCAGTACCAAAATCTTGTTCAAGTTGGTTAAACAGAAAGAGGGCTTCGAGACGAAGGTCTAGGCGCTTGTTTCACCTGATTTGGATAAACGAGCGAAAAGATAAACTAAAACGAAGATCAGGGCAGAAATCACGATCGAAAATAATCGCGGAAAAACCCTGGAAAATAAAACGAGACGAACAGGCTAACGAACGAAGGTTCGCTGTCTGCGGCTAACTGACGAACAACGTTCGTTAAAACAAACAATCGGACGAACGTCCGTTAAATAACCGAACCGAGAAAATTGAACCGAACAAATAAAAAATGCATCTAGGGTTTCTAAAAAAACGATCGGTTTTTACCTAAACCGAAAAAAACGGGCGTCGGATGCGGCGAACGGCGGCGGCTTGCGGCGGCTCCGGCGAGGCGAGATGGCGGCGGGGTGCGGGCGGGGCGACGCTGGCGGCGTCGAGCGGCGCAAGCGACGGCGGCGGCGGCTGCTGCTGCGGTGGGGAGCGGGGCGAGGCAAGGCGGGGTGAGAGCGGCGGCGGGGCAGGTTATAAAGGGGAGGGGGGCGACTCGGCTTGGGGCAGGGGCAACCAGGCGGCGGCAACGTCCCGGAGTCCGGCTTGGGCACGAGGCGCGCGCGCGGGGAGGCGGCGGCGGTGCCGGGCCGGCTGGGCTTCGGCCCAGTTTGGTCCGCAAAGATTTAAAAAAAACAAATTCCGCCGGAAAATTCCTAGAAAACAAAATAAAAATCTAAAAATACCAAAACAAATTTTCACAGTCTAAATAGAATATTTAGAACAAAGTGAACATTTTCTTGGCCCTAAAATGAAATTTCGAAAAAAGCATATTTTTCTAATTCAAATAAAATAACAAGAAAATCCAAATAAAATTATTTATTTGATTTTAATATTTTTCCTCCAGTATTTCTTTTATTTTGGAGAAGTCATATTATCTCCTCTCGTTTATTTTTATATTGGGAATATTTCGGAGAGAAAAAAATAATTAAAACCAAAATGATCCTTGTTTCGATATTTAAGAAAATTCAAATATGAAAAAAAACGTGAAATCTCCAACTCTCTCCGTGGGTCCTTGAGTTGCTTAGAATTTCAAGGATCGCGAAACGAAATGCGATAAAATATGATATGCATGAATGACCTATGTATAACATTTCAAATTGAAAATTTGGGATGTTACATCACCAACCCATCTTCATCGCCAATTTCATGATGCTCCCCACCGGGAGTGAGTAATTCCTTCGTAGGCTCGCTGGTCGGTGAGGAGTTGGATGAGATTCATCATGTAATCGAGTTAGTTTTGTTTGGGCCTGATCCCTAGTATCCACTATGTTCTTAGATTGATATTGCTATGACTTTGCTAAGCTTAATGCTTGTCACTTTGGGCCCGGGTGCCATGAACTCAGATCTGAATCATTTATGAATTCATCATTATATCCATGTTTTAGATCCGATCTTGCAAGTTATAGTCACCTACTACGTGTTCTGATCCGGCAACCCCGGAGTGACAACAACCGGGCCCACTCCCGGTGATGACCGTAGTTTGAGGAGTTCATGTATTCACTATGTGTTAATGCTTTGTTCCGGTCTCTATTAAAAGGAGGCATTAATATCTCTTAGTTTCCAATATGGACCCTGCTGCCACGGGAAGGTAAGACAAAAGATGTCATGCAAGTTCTTTTAATAAAGCACGTATGACTATTTACGGAATACATGCCTACATTATATCGATGAACTGCAGCTAGTACCGTATCGCCCTAGGTTATAACTGTCACATGATGAATATCATCCAACAAGTCACCGATCCAATGCCTACGAATTTATCTTATATTGTTTCTGCTAAATTACTACTGCTATCATCACTGTCACACTTGCTACAAAATTACTGCTATCACTGTTACTGTTACCGTTGCTACTGTCACTACTATCAAAACTATCAAACTACTTTGCTACTGATCACTTTGCTGCAGATAATTAATTTCCAGGTGTGGAATTGAAAACTCAGCTGCTAATACCTTCAAATATTCTTTGGCTCCCCTTGTGTCGAATTTATAAATTTGAGTTGAATACTCTATCCTCAAAAACTGTTGCGATCCCCTATACTAGTGGGTTATCAGCGCGCGGCGAGCCGCAATGCCGCCGCTCCAGCAGACGCTGGAGAAGGCTGCCCTGGCAGCGTACCAGGCGGCGTTCGGGTGGACTGGCCCTGCTCCCGTCTTCATCGACCTCACCGGCGGCGATGGCGACGTCGACGTCAAGGGCAAGGGCAAGGCCGACGACGTCTAGGGCAACGTGCGGGCGCAGACTTTTTAATGTTTTAATTAATGTTTAATTAGGTTTAAGTGGACTTTGACCGGCGGTTGACTGGCCACTTGCGTTTAATTATGTTTATTTCTGTGAGTTTTTTTTTCCTCCACGCCGGCACATTTGGGTGCGCCTCTTGTTGGACGGTCAAGCCGATCCATTTGAGAATGCGGACGCGCACGTCCGCCTGACCGACTCAAACGGACAAAAAGTAGATAATGCGCGTGTTTGTTTGGATCGCTCCGTTGAAGTTGCTCTCATGGCTTGAACGGACAGGCGTCAAAGGACCAGACTCTCCAAATGCAGGTCATCTGTCAAATGTCTTTGTTTCCAAAGTGGCCCAAAGTGCTGATTAGTGTCAGGGGAGAACAGTGTTTCCGTTTTGCATGCTGGCTCACTTTGTTGGGCACCCACCATTGCCATAGCCCACACGTCATTGCCTGAAATGAGCTTGCAGCGTTCTTCAGGTTCAATTGCTTGCAAGTGGGAGTTGCTTTGGGTCGAACTCCTTGCAGCGTCACTTGCTCGCCTTCATGGACAAATGTGACATGCTTCTCTTGCCAGGACTGAATTGCGAGAGCCAATCCATCCCAAGAACGTCGTCATATGCACCAAGCACATAAGAGCAACTCTAGCAGACCTTGCAAAATGTCCGGCCCGCAAAAATTCCGGCAAGTATGTGGGCTCGGGTCAATTTTGCGGTCAGACCAGACCCCGCATACTCGCCCGGCCCGCAAAAACTTTTGCCGCAGCCCGCAAACCGCCCCCCCCCCCACCACTATAAGTGCGGTTCCGCGACCCTTTTACGGGTCCAAACCCTATCCCCCGCCGCCGCGAGCCACCTGATTCCCCTTTCTCCTCTCCCAATTTCTCGCCGCCGGCGACCCTCCGCCCCACCTCCAGCCGCCATGTGGGGGCGAATGTGGAGCTCCGGACGCGGCTCCGGCAGCAGATCCGGCCGGGAGAGGGACCCGGAGCGCGAGCGGCGCGTCCGGTCCAACGGCGCGCGGAAGCGCGGCGCACGGAAGTGGACTAACCGCGGGCTTTCACCGTCGGCGAGCTTCGACCGCCGCGAGACGGTGGAGTACGACCGCCGACGCGCGTCGTTCTTCGTACGCCGGATCCTCCTCCTCCGCCGCCGCGGGCTTCCTCCCCGTGAACAGGGAGTGGTCGGACGAGGAGGACGAACCGGAGCCGCCGGCGCCGTTCGCCTTCGTCCCGGTGAAGGAGGAGCCCGAGGAGCCCGCTCCGCCCGGCCGCCGCGGAGTCATCGGGCCCGAGGACTACGTCGCGGACTTCGACGCCGTCGCCGCCGCCATCGCCGAGCGGAGCGTGCGCGAGGAGGAGGAGCGCCGGCGCCATGCCGAGGAGCTCGAAGCCCTCGAGTGGCGGCAGGCGGTCGCCGCCAACGAGAAGGCGGACGAGTGGCGCCGCATCCGCAAGGAGCAGTCGAAGAAGTACGTCGATCTCTGCAGCTCCGGCGAGGAGGATTGAGCGTCCGGCTTCTCTTCGGCGTCGTCCAGTTGCCGCGACCTCGCCGCCGTCAGATCCGACCCCCTACTACTAGTTTAACGTAGTATGTAGTATAACTATGCTTCTAGTTGTGATGAACTATGTAGTATGGCATGAACAATGTAGTATGTGATGAACTCTGTTCGTGCAATTTCTCCCGCGAAACAATTTTTTCAAATTATGCAGGTTTAGATACGGGTTCTGCTCGGCCGCGTATGATTTTAACCCGAAAAACGATTTTCGTGAACCCGCAAACGCGTTTTGCGGGTCGTATTTTTGCCGGGTCTGCTAGAGTTGCTCTGATATACCCCTCGTCACCTCCACGTGATTATTCCCATTTCTCAACGCAAGCAATTCCAGTCACTCACTCCGGCGACCATGAATTCGTCCAGACGGAGGGAGGAATCTGGCAGCAGGGCAGGGGATCCCCTCACCTCGAGCTGCTGTTACGGCGTTGCAGGGTCAGCCGTCCATGAGTGGAGCAATAAAAGTTGTGGTCTGCGTGTGCCTCAGCTTCCCCCGGCCGGCCGCCGGTGGCGGCCGCAGTTTGGAAAAGAACCGCGCTTGCGCAGAAGCTTTTCTTGGATATCGACGACATGAAGAAGACGTAGGCAAGAAGAATGGAGGACAGGGGCAGAGAGAAGGCGGCTACGGATCACGGAGAAGATGAGTAATAACTAACCAAGCTTCCCTGCCGGCTGCCGGCGGTAGTAATAAGCGGAGAAGATAGGCCACGAGGCGAGGAAGGCAGAGAGAAGGAGTGTTTGACTAAAAACTACCATTTTAGGGGTCTTTGTCCCACAGAACTACCACTTTTTAAAAAATGGCTGAAAACTATCAAAAATTCTTAATTCTGTGACTAAAAACTACCACTTTCAGATAATAGCTAGTTTAAACGATTTAAACATGTTGACCATTCAGTTGACCGTTATTACGGGTGGGACCCACACGTCATTCTTCTTCCTCCTCACTCCATTCTTCTTTGGCATTTTCACAAACAGGTTCTGTGCATGGGAGGGAAGGAGGTCCGTCAAACTCCGGTGACGCGTCCGCGCGTGCTGCGTCCTCTCCCTTGCGCGCCCGCGCGTGCTGCGTCGCGGACCCTGCGGTCAACCGTCGCCGGCTACATCGCCCCGCCGCCGCCCTATGCTGCCTCCAGCCGGAGCCCAGCCGCCTCCTCATGCTGTTGTGGCGTTTGCTGCCCTGCGCCCGGTGGCCTCGGAGGAGAAGCCCGCGCAGCCGCACGCGAAGCCGAGGTACTGCAAGCTCTAGGCCCTGCTGCCGTCGCCCTCGTCGGCCTCCCTTCGAGCTGGAGCTCGTGGTTAGCGGCAAGGAGCAGCAGCACCACGGCTCCGGCCTTCCTCTCGCCTCCGACGACGACTGCCGGGGAGTCAGAGCTCCGCAACACCCTCCTCCCATCCGCTGGATGGGACGTCGAGGCTCACGCCCGTCACGAGGCTCGGCCGCAGTGTGCGAGCACCACGGCGAGCAGCTCCTGAAGCGCGAGCACCTTGGCGAAGCACCTCGGGCAGGGGATGCGCGCACCTCGCTGGCGTCCTTGGTGGTGTTCTGGGCGCGCGAGGATGGGGCGTCCCGTGGGCCATCTTCCTTGGTCAGCAGCAGCAGGGGCGTCTCCCCGGCGGGCGCGTCACCGGAGTTTGACCTCCTTCCCTCCCATGCACAGAACCTGTTTGTGAAAATGCCAAAGAAGGATAGAGAGAGGAGGAAGAAGAATGATGTGTGGGTCCCACCCGTAATAACGGTCAACTGAATGGTCAACATGTTTAAATCGTTTAAACTAGCTATTATCTGAAAGTGGTAGTTTTTAGTCACAGAATTAAGAATTTTTTATAGTTTTCAGCCGCTTTTTAAAAAATGATAGTTCTGTGAGATAAAAACCTCTAAAGTGATAGTTTTTTGTCAAACACACAGAGAGAAGGGAATGTGGCGAAGGAAGGAAAAGACGGGCAGAAAAAGGCGCGGGGCGAAGGAGAAAGGAGGTCGAGAGAATCGAACAATGGCATCTCTCTGTCTCTCTGTCCGGCGGCGCTTAAGTAATTCTTTAGGTAAAGCGGGAGGAAAGGCTACAATCCGTAGCCGTGTGATCGACAGCTCGCTCACTAGCTCGCCCGGTGAGTAGAGAGCAAGGAAGGCCGCGAGAGAGGAAGTAGGAGCATCAAATCCCTCACACTGCGCTAGCTAATAAAGAAGTTTAATTCGTCTCTGATGGAGAAGATACGAGAATGAGTGTGGGGTGGCAGCCCAGCGAGGGGGGTGGGAGGGCAGGTGAGTGAGGCTGAATGAGTTGAGTGTGGTGATGTCCCTTGTTTTTCTTGTGGAAACGTAGCGTGATCCGACCGGCGCCACCTATCCACCACCTTTTCCATTGTTCCGTCGCCACCCCAGAACTGGATAGTTATTCAGATTTTTCATCTACCGGCCGTCACCAACCCCATATGGATTGGTCGTTTCACCTTTTTTGGATTCTTGGCCATCCACTATCCACCACTCCCAAGAATACTTCTCTTCTCTTCCCGCACTGGATTTTCTTTCCTTTTCTTGGATGGAGGAGACGTAGATTCCTCCCTTGATGCTATGATGAGTGCGGGGAGGGGGGTGGAAGACGCCGGGCTGCGCCTTTCTGTGGAATGCAAGCAAACACGCTGGCGTTGCGTCCAGTGAGCCCTGCATGCGTAGTTGAAGGTCAAGCCGATTCGCCTGGATGATGCCTTTGTACTGTACCGACACATGATCCAACCAAGATTGCGCAGCGCCACGCAGGCTCGCCCCGTGACTCGCTGCCTCCGGCGGAGCGTGAACCCCAGCGATCTTTGGTTCCACCGTCCTTGTCACCGTACCCGTTTCGTGCTCCATGCCAAGCCGGCGTGATCGTTCCTGGCATTTAGCTTGCCTATCAGTGCGGACCGGGACGGGCGACGCGTCACTGTCCAGATTCCGATGTGACCACAGCCCTACCCACAGGGGCCAGCCATGTAAATTCCGATCGGGCAAGAGTACGGCGGCGACGGGAGCCGCTGCCTGGTGGCTGCCTGCCCGATTGTGCTCGAGTCGCGCCCGGTCGATCGAGCTCGAGCCTACCGCCGCGCCGCTGCATGCAATCTGCGCGTCGGCGTTGCTCTTGGCGTGCGTGCGTGCGTGCATGCATGCACCTACAGCGAGCTAGCTACTACTAGTTACGAGTGTGGGCATGTAATACGTACTCCGTCGACCCCGCCTGGTGCGTGGTCTCGCGTGGGAGCCGTCCATGTCGATCTGCTCGCGGGACCAGCCATCCATCCGCCACCCACCAACCGATGCTACTACACTAGCCCATATGACGGCTCGTTGATGTGTTTTTAGAAAAGGCTCGTTGATGTGTACAGTTCATCAGTTAATATCTGTGAACTGTGATCATGCTCAATGATGTGACACGCTGCGACGACATGGACGTGTGATGCGGACGGGAAATCCGCCAATCAATATGTATGCATGGATCGACCGGCCGAGTTGTGCAGCCGGGAGTCGGGTGCGATGGACGAGTTGGAACACGTGTGGCTGGCTGCATATGCTGCGCCACCTGGCTCACCTGTGCGTGCGGCCGTGTGTCGCGTGTCGGTGCCGGATCCAAGGCCGGGACCCATCTTGCTACACTGTGCCTGCTGCTACGCACAGGATCTGCTTGCTATCAGTATCAGGTCCATTGTCTGTGTATCCCGGCAGCACTGAAGCAGCATCGTGGATTTGGCAAATCTCGAGGAAGTTTCATCGCACCCGCCCGCCGGCATTCGATTGATACTGTATAGGACCACCAACCGAACCCTCCGCGCCTTTACATATTTCTTTCCTTCCCATCTGCTTCCTTTTTGCGGCCTACTGTACGTACGTACGTGCATGCACATGTCCCCATCCAATTCCTCCCCGCGCACAAAAGCTCCCCGTTGGACACCGACAGAGCTCCGCCGTTCAAAAAGTGCAAAGATTCATCAAATCACAGCCAGTTCATCGAGCATACACGAACACACAAGAGAGCGTCTACGGACACCAAATCCAGCCTCTCAACGCCCGCGGACATGGTCGGCCGCGTCCGCAGGCACGGACCGGTCAGACCTCATGCTTGATGCTATGCTTTTGAGTATCTCATATTTTATCCCCTAAATTCATACAAACCATGCAACGTACTATGCAAATTATGCTAGTCTAAACTTCACTTCATCGTCGGAGATGTCAACGACGTCCATGCCGACCGCGTAGATGAACGCATAGGAAGGCTCCGGCTCCTCCTCATCAGCATTCATATACGCGAGCATCTCGTCGACGGCCACGGCGTGCTCCGCCACCTGCTCCTCCTCTTCAGCATTCATATACGCGAGCATCTCGTCGACGGTCACGGCGTGCTCCGCCACCTGCTCCTCCTCATCAGCATTCATATATGCAAGCATCTCGTCGACGGCCACGGCGTGCTCCGCCACCTGCTCCTCCTCATCAGCATTCATATATGCGAGCATCTCGTCGACGGCCACGGCGTGCTCCGCCTCCGTCTCCGATCGGAGGGAATCGAGGGTTGCCCGCTGCTCCGCCTGCAGATCTGTGTCCCTCATGTCATCCTTGTCCTCCGCCTCCTCCTCCAACTCCTCCGGGTCTACTGCGTCCGGAGGTAGCCCCGCGGCGATTAGGGCTTCACGCATTGCCTTGATTTGCTCCAGGAGCTGCAGTCGGCGCTCCGGCGTTAGATATGGGTAGCTCCTCACCCGGCGGCATGGTGACGTGGCTACTAGTGGTGGCGGGCGGCGAGCGGCCGACGAGTGCAAAGCGTCGGCGACGGCGGAAGTGATGGGAGGGGAGGAAATGTGGACGGTAGGGTTTCGGTGCCGGTGGTCTGCTTAAATAGCTGGACTAGGGCACTACGCTGCACTATCGGTCCGACCGAGGAGACGAGTTTTGAACCGTCGGGTTTCAGATTGTTTTCGTGTGGGACCAGGGCGTTAGTCTGACGTGGCGGTCGCGTCTGGGCCTCCCGATATCCATCCCAAATTTGAACTGGATATGAGGGATGCCGGTCAGGCCAGGAATTTGAGGCCGGTTTGAGAGGCCCGGATGGGTTGAAAAAAAAAATTGACCCGCCAGTGACTGCCACATGCATGCATTAGGGGCACATTTATCGTTCTTGCTGCTAGCGGTACGGTGGTGTTTCCTGTTCCGAGGAAGAGACAAGCGCTGCCACCATGGCATGGACTCGCCCGGAAATGCGCTCCATGCAAACACCACTGACCTGTTGCTCAATCGATTGATCGATCGGATCCCCATTCAATTCCATCCCATTAACTGTGCTCACCCGTGACCGATCGATCGATCTACCTCAGGCATATTCCCATGACTAAGAGCATCTACGGCCGTTGGCCCTAGGACGCATAAAAATCGCCTATGGGGCGAACCGGCGATACAATCGGCGCTGGGGCAGTTTTGTGCCCATTCGTCGTTCCCAGGCGTCGATATTGGTCCATTTTTCAGCCCCTTTTCGGCCAATAAAGGGCCCATATGGGCGAGAATAGGCCCATATTCGACATGGTTCGCCGTGGCTCGGCGTTTAATTATCAACCTAAATAATTTTTATCATATATTTTATCACAGAAAAATCAAATACTTTAACAAAATAGTACAACAACAAATAATTCAATACAAATTATATAGTTCAACAAATAAAAACTCATATTTCAACACACGTCGCGCCCGGCGTCGCCCTTGAGCCTTCATAGGTGCTCCACCAGATCGTGCTGCAGCTGATGATGCACCTGTGGGTCTCGGATCTCCTGACGCATACTGAGGTAGGCAGTCCAGGTTGCCGGTAGCTGGTGATCAACTTCGGCTAGAGGACCCTGCCTGTAGTATGGTTCAGTGTCAAACACTGGGTCTTCTTGCTCGCTCTCGATGATCATGTTGTGCAAGATGACACAGCAAGTCATGATCTCCCATATTTGATCTTTCGACCAGGTCTGAGCGGGGTACCGGACAACAGCAAATCAAGATTGGAGCACATCAAATGCCCGCTCGACATTCTTCCTGCAAGCCTCCTGAATCTTCGCAAACCAGGCGGTCTTGCCTCCTGGCACAGGGTTTGAGATCGTCTTCACAAATGTCGATCATCTCGGATAGATGCCATCAGCTAGATAGTACCCCTTGTTGTAGTGCCGCCCATTGATCTTGAAGTTCACCGGAGGAGAATGACCTTCAACAAGCTTGGCAAAGACAGGAGAGCACTGCAGCACGTTGATGTCATTGTGAGTTCCTAGCATACCAAAGAAGAAGTGCCAAATCCAGAGGTCCTGTGTGGCCACCGCCTCAAGTACCACACTGCAACCGCCTTTGGCGCCTTTGTACATCCCCTGCCAAGCAAATGGACAATTCTTTCATTTCCAATGCATGCAGTCGATGCTTTCAAGCATCCCAGAAAATCCTCTTGCTGCATTCTGTGCTAGGATCCGAGCAGTGTCTTCCGCATTGAGTGTTCTCAAGTATTGCGGTCCAAACACTGCCACCACTGCGCAACAGAACTTGTAGAAACACTCTATGCTGGTGGACTCGGCCATGTGCCCATAGTCGTCGAGTGAATCACCGGGAGCTCCGTATGCAAGCATCCTCATCGCTGTCATGCACTTCTAGATCGAGGTGAATCCAAGTTTGCCAGTGCAATCCACCTTGCACTTGAAGTAGTTGTCGAACTCCCGGATGGAATTCACAATCCTGAGGAAGAGCTTTCGGCTCATCCGATAACGGCGCCGAAATGTTTTGTCGCTGTGAAGTGGAACATCGGCGAAGTAGTCGGAGTAGAGCATGCAGTAGCCTTCGAGACGATGCCGGTTCTTTGCTTTCACCCGCCCCGGTGCCGAGCCACCTCGCCGCGGCTTTTCATTGCTCGCCAGCAGCTGGGTGAGGGCGGCGAGCACCATGAGATGCTCTTCTTCCTGGACGTCGGCCTCAGCTTCCTCCTCCAGCAGCGCGGCGAGCGCTTCCTCGTCATCCGAGTCCAAGGCCGAGGCAGGCAAATCGCCGAATACCTTGCGCCCGGTGGGCGTGCACCCGCCGCAAACTGCCCCTCCGCGGCCGAAAACGCCCAGCTATTGTTGGAGGGGCTGCCGCAGCGAACCTCTGCTACTTTTCCGGCGGGGAATGACTATCTAGCGGTGAAGGGCGGCGGGCGGCGCCGGGATATAGCTAGTGGCGGCCGAGGGCGCAGGGGGTGGGAGGCGAGTCGGGGAAGAAAATCTTGACTTTTCACCTGACGGTGTGGGCCAGCCGCACTTTTCCCTTGCGCCGGAGCCCCCGATCGCCCCCAGTGCGCCGGGTTCGGCCTGCGGCCGCCGGGCGGAAAAAAGGGCCGAACCGGCGCTTTTCGTCGTCCTGGGGGCGCGACTGAGACGTTTTTTTGACGCCGACGCCGAAAAAGTGACCGGTGGACCTGTTGGGGACGCGGCTGGAGATGCTCTAACTAGTTAATCTTTGTGTCCATGAATGTAAATGAAAAGGGTCGATGGATACGTGCATCAAGATTGTCAAAAGAAGAAAGAAAAACAAAGATACGGACAACGAGAGGGACACGAGACATCAAGCTTTCACTTTCATATGATCTTGTCCGTGGAAATCGTGTCGGCAATGATTCGATCACAGTTCTACTCCCTCTATTCCAAAATAGATAACCCAACTTTGTACTAATTTTTTAGTAAAGTTAGTATAAAGTTGAGTCATCTATTTTGAAACGGAGGGAGTCTCCTTCTATTTCAAAATAGATAACCCAATTTTGTATTAATTTTTTAGTAAAGTTAGTATAAAGTTGAGTCATTTATTTTGAAACGGAGGGAGTAGTACGATAAGGGAGTCCGCGCTCGTTCGCTGCAGCTTGTTTTGTTTATTTATAACCTAATCATCACTATAGCCAGAAATTAACAAACATTAGCTGCAAGGTTACCATCGTTCTGCATGGGTGGATGGATGCATCCTAGTTAGTTAGGGCAGTGGTTCAAGTGTCGATTTGCGTCCGATATACCGACGGCTACGTACGTAGCTTAGCGACCCTACCCAACACCAGGGCGGTTGATTGAAGCTGCATGGTCATGCATATACTTGTCCTCCTACTAATCTTTGAACGGCACAGCAGGTGCAAGTTCCTTTCGAGCATATGCGGTACCTCGTTCTCACCCAACCAACCTAACATATAATTCCTCCACCAGGAATTACTTGTAGCCAAAATAGACAAAAATAGATCTATCTAGAACTAAAATATATAGGTACATTCATTTTTTCGATAAGTATTTCCGGATGAAGGGAGTACTATCAATGTGCGAGTTCCTTTCGAGTACAACGCGGGTTGACTCAAATCGGCAAATCCTATCCATGTCACCGGTCCATTGATCAACAGATTCATGCGGATGGACGCATATCAAGGTACGTAGTAATTACTAATCATGCTGTCAGTACGCAGGCTTGCTCCCTAAGCCTGTCGAGCCTATTGGTTAGCTAGCGAGGGCGACACTGCCATCTACCAGTACTAGTACTAGTTAATTACTCCATCAATTAACAAACGACGACGCTACTGAATGTGGTGTGCAGAAAGCAGCTGGGCACGGGCACAGTGCACATGTACGGCGGATTTAATTAGTTGTGCGGATTCCTGGCCCGCCCTTTGCCAACGATGACGCGGCGCCGGCCGGGAGAGAAGAGGAGAGTGGTGCAGCTTGTAGCCTTTGCTGATCGCGGTGGAAAGGGGTGGCCTTTTTACCGGAGCCGCTGGAGGCAGAGAATCTTGGCGCTTGTGGAAACCATGGTTCCACCTGTCAGGGGAATGGCGAGCACCACCAATGCTGCATGTCTTTCGATGATAGAAGAACGGCCAGGAGTAAAAGTACAGTCTCAAAGTGCAGATGATCTTATCAAGTGACATGGTTTCCATAGTGGCCCAAAGGGATAAGCTACAGTGGTACTGGAGGTTGAGCCCATGCCCGTCCCCGTTGGATGAAATAGAACTCCACTGTAGATCGATGGATAGTTTTGCGCTCCAACAATCCACTGATATATTCTCATCGTAGATCAGAACCCTCTGTGCGAGAGGGACGTTCGTTGAAGGTTCTCATCGGCTTTGTATTCTCTGTGGTAACTGTGCTCGTAACACTTTGCGCTGTCAGTGTCTTCCCTGTGAATGGAATGGTGGCATGGTCGACATCGTTGGTTCGCAAGGCTTGTCGATCCGCATCGTCACTCACGGTCACAGGGTCTCGTCAGGGGGAGGTGATGGACCGAGGCGCCCCGCACTGCGCCACAGGGCGCATTCCCTGCCTTGCCTGTGCTGGTCCTACATACTAGTACTACAGTATATCCTCGCTAGTCGTCGTCGTCGCCGGTACCGACGGCATCAAAGGCCAGCCAGGGACCATGGCGGCGGCGGCGTCGTTCCGGATAAGACGACCGGCCGGCGGATGATGCACAGGCTTCAAATTAATAGAGAAGAAACCAACGACAGATCTGTAACAAGGCTTCAAATACATGCTATTTCACAACAGGCTTCAATCTGTACAAGCTGACGAAATCCATGCCGGTTCGATGAGATTGATCCTAGCTTCCCTGCTATGAGATCGAAACTTGTTTAATTTGTTCACAATGTTAACCACAACTGCTGCACAAGTTATTACAATGCCCATCGTCTCATGTTACACTACACAGCCAACTTGAGAGCCAACAAAATTACTACCACGCGAGGCCTTTGATTTACCAGCATCATCCATCACATTCACACCCCTGAGCCCAGCATGAGCAGACAGATTACAACAAAAGGAGTGAATCAAAACGGAGCGAGACCCAGAACAACAAAAAATTATGACCGCACGACAACACGGCGCATCTAGCTATCACGCGCTTTTTTTTTTGTTTGCTGTCGGAATAACCTAAGCTATACCGTAAAATAAAAACAAAAACGAATGGCCTAGGCTACATTTACAAGAAATAGTCGGGCGTCCTTCGGGTCACGTCAGGCTCCCCTCTCCTTGGGGCAGGCTCAAACTGCAAGTGCACAAGATCACAAAAGCGTGACGCCATGTCAAGAATACGGACAGATCACAGGGTGACAGCAAGAGAACTGAGCGATGGACAGAGAATCGAATTACCTGGATGAAAGTATGCTCCCTGCAGTCATCCACCTCCAAGATCGAGGCCATGTTACCGCACCGGTAACAGTAGTTAGGTGCACTAAATATTGTCACAACCTTTTGCTCCTGTTTCAGTCAAGAAAGGCATTAGGAAATCTGAAAGCAAAACAGGTCACAGTTGAAAGCATAGCTGAGAATGAGATGTACATGTGCCCAGTTGAATCCCTCCATAACTAACTGATGAGCTCTTGCTATTAGCTTAAGGCTATTGGTATGGTTAAACTGTTCTGAAATATCCTGGAAGAAGGAAGAAAAAAAAAGGCCATACATCAGCTCAAGCAAAGGAAACAAAAGAGCGGATATAAATAATGTATAATAAGCTAAACCTGGCCAAATGTGTATCCGGCACCACGCGGTGAAATGCCCCAACCACATCGATCATCAGGATCAGACCATAGAAGGTCACACATTGGCCCCTCGTGAGGGACTTCTTGGATACGGTCAAAGCTACGGACATTATCAAGTGTCTCGATGGATGGTGATAGTCCACCATGCAGGCAAAATATTTCCGACTCAACCTAGCAATAGCAATACAAGATGTTGAATTTAGCAAAGAGCAAAACAAAAATCAAGAAATTGAAACAGTATTTGTATGCTCATCAATCCAAAATCTCAGCAAGACCAACAAAATGAGCATGCTTTTCAATCATTAACTCCAGAACCGAAAATTGCATGATTTTATCAACTGTTAACAAACCAAAACCTCATTCTAATGAACAGATACAATCATACAGTACAAACACAGACTAACTTTAACAGGAGGAATGCTGTAAGAAACATCACTACATAGATTAGTTTAGTTCCCCCCAAAGTTGAATTCCCTAAGAAAGCAATGCATGATGGATGACAACACATTGGCAAGATTTCTAAGCTACGGTAACCAAGCTTAAATTTTAAAGGCTGGGCATCCCAAAAATAGAAATAAGTAGTTTTCATTCCACCATACACACTGCATCCTATGTGTTCCCTATCTTATACAAACTTGGCTAGTGATTAACATATTACAAGAATGACAAATGTCAACTTTATTTGCAATGAAAACCATGGTCATGATTGTGATGAAGTAAAACCAGAAACTATTCATTCTTAAAAGAAATAAACATCAACTACACTCTGGAATTATTTCAGTGGACCTCACACAAAACCAGGTTGCAGAAAATTTATTTGATAAACCACTGAAACTATAGCACTACAGATAATAAATATGCAAATCATGCCCAAACAGACAAAGCCTTTGATATAACTACAACAGAACAAACAAGTAAATGGGGACAAAATGAAAATAAACTTGATATAAGAGCAGACAAAATAAAATTGAACTGATACCAACCAATGCTGTCAACGGTAAATAGTCAAAAAGATCCGTGAAGGTTTTCCATACATTAGCACTCCCATACCTGCAACAAAAAGGTTAAATAGTTCGGATGTGAGTACGATCCAATTGCTGCAAAGTGCCTATGAACTACACACCAACCAACTCATTGATACATTGACGTCATAAGCCGATAAGCTTTATACAACAATTGCCAAGCCAGATCACAACAACAACAATGCGGAACATGAGCAGTTCAGCATGGTATGACCTCAATGAAAAAGCTTGAATGGCTATTTGGAGAAGAACCAAACGATGATGTGTGTCATATGTTCACCAGCTTCTATGAAATGGCTATCCTTAATATAGGACATCAGACAGTACTTTAAACTAAAATCAGAAGTATGCACCCAACCGGGCGGCTTGAATACCAATGCTGGGTTGACAGGCTTGAAATCAGAGCATATGGTCATCTTAAAATCCATACAGTTTTGTTGCATTTGGTAAAATTAGGCCCCGTCGTCTCAACAGAAGCCAATGCATAATTCATTTTCCATGCATGTGCATATATTACTATATTAGATCTTAATACTAAGTTAATAACACAAGCAGTAACAGCATTTTGGTCATTTGACAATAAAGAACCTAACTGAATTCTTCGCAATGCTATTTTAAGAAAACGCCTATTATCTTTGGGCATGGCCTTTCAAAATCATAAAGTGTTGTGAGAGCTTTTGTTAATTGTAACAATTTACAAGTGGGCATCTTAGGGGTTGTTTGGTTCCTGGCCACACCTTGCCACATCTAGGCAAGTTTGACCAAGTTAGTTGGGTGTTTGGTTCTAGCCACACCTAAGGCAAGATTCTTTTTGTGAGAAATAAGCCCCACATGTCACACACATACAGCGTGGCAAGATTGCCTTAGGCAAGCCAAAGTGTGGCTAAGAATTTGAGCACCTAAGGTAAGGCAAGTGTGACAAAATTAGTCACCAACGAAACAGGCCCTTAAATCTATACCATCTTGTTACATTAGGCCTCAACCGCCTCAAGAAGCACAAGGCATCCCATTCATTTGCCATGCAAAATATGCATATCTTACTACTGTAGTTAAGATCTTAATTGTAACAGTATAACAAAAGCAGCAAAGTATAGTGGTTTGGTTTTTAACAGTAAAGTGCTAAATATGGATTCTTTGCCATGTTATGTAAATTACATCTATCAATCCTTATGTACAAAAACCATTGCGCTGCTTTCATCACTTAAAATAAGCATAGGATGAATGTTACTTACTTCCGTAGGCACTCATCATAAAATCCATAAACTTGAGTGATCTGCAGAATGGTTGCAGTTCAGTGTTCAATAGTGATCACTGAATGTGAATACACATAGTTTGTTTCTTATAAAAAGCTACCTGCCGGCTCTCGTGGTTTCCTCTAAGAATTGTAAGCCGATGCGGATAACGAACTTTCAAAGCTACCAGAAGCTGTTTAATTTCAAAAAAAAAACTTAGCACGATAGCTATATAAATAATTACTAAAGAAAATTGTGCTGGTTAGTAGTCCTACCGATACAGTTTCAACAGAATAGTAACCACGGTCCACATAATCTCCCATAAATAGGTAGTTTGTATCAGGACACTGGTTATAAGAACAACACAAAAAACAAGCTGACATAAGAATCCACCAAGTCAGGGTGAAGTACATCAAAATACAGTAGGAATCGTGAAAACAAAAGGGAAAGAAAAGGGGTGTAAAAGATTTACCTTCCCACCAATTCTGAATAATTCCGCAAGATCATGAAACTGACCATGAATATCACCACATATCGTGACAGGGCTTCTCACAGGCTGAAAGTAAGTTTGAATTTTAATGCAATGGCAAAGATCAACTAGAAATTACAGAACAGCCAAAAAAACAAATTTTGATATGTAGTCGCATGGCGATCTATAATTGAAAGCTCAGATATTCATGCCTTGAAACCCTGGTATCCACTAAGAAAATAATAATAAAATTCTAGATTTGTATCATGAATAAACTTTCTAAATTTCAAGCAATACCAAACTGCATTTACGACACTGCAAAATAAAATACACTTTTGACAATAGTGCAACTTCCATTTGACTAGAACCTTGATGAGAAGTTCAAATTAGGGCCGCAAATATCCACCATAGTCCCTGAACATTTTATTGACACTACAGCTTCCATTTTAGTTCCCCCCAAAGAAAAAATCATGTAAGAACAAGAAAAATGCAGACTGATGATGCAATGAAGTTCAGAAGATTTTCCTGCCGATTTAATTACTGTAGAACGCATGATGATATACCTGAACATTGCTCTCCTCCATCAAAATCTCTTTAGCTTTCTCACACAGTGCTTTCAACTGCAAAAGAAATGTTTATAAGGTGATGATAACTCATTACCAAGCAACCTGATAGCAAATTAATTCTTCTAAGCACCGAGAATAACATAAAATAAAATTAGTTCGTACGCATTTTGGTCCAATTGGTCAGGGCCCAAAATGCAGGTCAAGACCAGCTCTATATAAGAACCTCTCCCTTATGCATGTCTCTTACGCTAATCTTAGAAGAATTCCTACAAACACTGCACAACATTATTACACTATTGCGAGAGCAATCATTCAGAATTCTCTAGTGCATCGAAATCGGTAGCAAACCAAACAATTCCCGCACGGAATGAAAGGCGCCAGCTCAAACATTCAATCGCTAGCAACCTCGTACAGCGCCAAAGGTTCATTCTTTTCAATTATATTAAGAGAGGCGGGCAACCGATCCATCCGGCCTGCCGGCCGCCGATCCGCCAGAAACCACCCCGACCCGCCCAAGAAACACGCAAAATCAAGCACCCAGGACTCGGGACAACGGGGAGGAGGAGGAGGAGGAGACACGAGCGGCACCTCGGGCTCGACGAGTGGCTTGCACTGCAGGAGCTGCTCGATCTGCTCGTCGAGGCCGCCACGCGGATTCCCCATCCTCCCCTCCGCCCACCAGGCACGCGTCGACCCCTCCCCCCGCACGTCCGCCGGCGCCGCGAACCCTGGCACCAGATCTATCGGGAGAGGCGACCGCGAGTGGGGGGGGGAGGAGGGAGGAGGAGGAGGCGCGGAGCGGCGAGAGGTGCGGAGAGGCAGAGGAGGACGCGGGTGGAATAGCCCCAAAAAATATTTATCTTTGGATGCCGGGGAGTTGCCTCGCCGCTCGGGTGGTGATTGCGTGGCGGTGGCCGGCCGGTAAACTCTGCGGTCGGGGTTGGCCTTGGCCGCGGGGAACGGGTCTGCGCCTCGCCTCCGCATTCACAAATCACATTTGCTTATCATCATTTTTCTTTAACATAACACAGTACATACAAAGTAAGATGCTCACGTACACGCAAATTCAATCAAGATAACAAATATGTTTATGTAAACTCAATAAAGATGTCAAAGTTGGGGTTAGCTGCACGTCGAGTACCCTAAAAGGTCTAGTAGGCGATCGCTTACGCGAAACTCCTTTCTTCCACTGTATGGAGTGGATCTTCGTCCGATCTAGGCCAGGGGAGTATTGTTCGAGGGACAAAGGGTCAATGGACATAAGTCGGAAACCATGGCGAGCGAGAACTTGGCGGCGTCTAGGGTTGATGGTAGCGGCAAGGGAGTTCAGACAAAGAAGAAGTTGGAGAAAGTCTAGTTCGAAGGCTGGTACGGCAGCGTCGCCGACGGATTTGCTCAACGACAGGCTGCGTCATCTAAATCTAAGGGAAGATGATGAGGAGGAGGTGGTGCCGGAGGAACTTGAAAAAGATGCCGAATTCATGGTTTTAGCCAGGGTATATACGAGCCATGGAGCTTTCTATGGGCACATGAGATCTGCATGAAACCTTGCCAAGAAGTGGAGTTCAGATCGATTGAGGACAACTTGTTTTTCGGTCCAATTGACATGTTTGGGTGACTGGGAGCGTGTGATGAAAGATGGACCATGGACATTTAGAAATTGTCTGGTGCTGCTTGCACCATATGATGGATGGTCTGAGGTGAATAAAGTGGAACTCTATACACTTATCAGGTGTGGGTAAGAGTGATCGGGCTTAAGGGGAAGATGAGGTCAGGGAGCATTGCATGACAATTGGCAAAGAAAGCAGGGGTGGTGGAACGGGTAGATGAAAGATCAGCTAAAGGTCAGGGTAGGGGTATTAGGGTTCGCGTTACCTTGGATGCAACCGAGCCTTTAACCAGGTATGCAAGTTTAACTCTGAGAAGCAAAAAAAGTGTACTTTGATTTTGAGTATGAATAGATGTCAGTGTTCTGCGGAGTATGTGGATTTGTTGGCCATGTGGCTAAGGAGCACGGAAACAGTGTCCATGAAGAGAAGGATATTATCTAGCTCCCGACGCTTATTGCACAGGAGTTCATAAAAAATGAGTATTGGTGGTATGGGTGCTATAGGGGGTAGACCAGCTACAAGAGGTGGGGTACGTTAGGGAGGTCATGGATTGAATGAGACTAGTGAGCTATGCAAGGAGGAAGACGACCTAAAAAGTATAGCCTCAAGCCCAGTTAATCCCCATAACAATTCTTCACTCTTATGAGGGGCTCTAAAACATCATCTAGATTATGAAAATAGTCAGAAGGGCATCAGAGCTGGTCAGCTGTTACTGACAGACGCAAAGGGGCTGACGAGGTGGATCCAGTGAACACGGAATCAGGGAGTTAGGGGGAAATTGATGTGGCCATTAGTGGCAAAGCTATTGTTTCACGTACGGAAAAATTTCAAGCTATTTCATATGCTACACAAAAGGAAAGAGACTTGGACCATGGTGCTTCAACGGGACAAGTTTTAGTTGGTTCTATGTTGCTCCAGATGCCTCCACCACAAGAAGAGATCAGACCAACTTTCAGAACTCCCCCGAACAGGTTGTGTTTTGATCTATGGCAAGAAATAAGCAAGCAACTAGCTACGTGATGTGTTTTTCCTTCCATAGTGCGAACGCTAGCTACATGCATGGCATCTTTCTCAGGCAGGTCTACAACTAGTACTAGTTACGTGTCATGTTCTAAGTCTAATTCGGTTGCTATGTGATCAAGGTGACCGGATAATTAGTTAGGAAAATATCTTCTTAGTTGAACGAAGAGTCCGTATCAGATTTCTTACCTGTTTGCTTATGAGTCGGTTTGAAACGACCTGGTGTGTCGCCTATAAAACGGGCTGGCTTCGTCCATTGTACGGAGGCTATTTTTTTAGAGTTTAGACAAGATTGTGTATCGATATTAAGCGACCCTCTTTGGGTGTCGTTCATATTTATTTTGTGTGGATTTTCTATTCGAAAGTTGCACTTGGTTCGAGGTCCGTCGTCACCGATGTGTTGCAGGCTGGTTACGTCTACTATGGCGGGAGGTTTCTCGTGTGTCGACGGATTATCCGTTGGTGGTCGTCACCCCATCTTCAGGTTACGTGTACTGTTCACGTAATTGGAAGATTTTATCGTGAATTTTGGAGGAGTTCGTTGCATCGTAAAAGATCGGGCCAAATCAGTGGCACATCCGAGGTCGTGCCTCGTCAGTTGGTATCAGAAATGATGAGGGTGTGAACTCGCAAGGAAGTAAAAGACATAACACTGATGGCGGTGAGGTGATGGACCTGGCAAGATTGGCGGTCTCCCAAGTGGAGGACCGCTAGGCCCAATGAAGCTCCTAGGTCGGAATTTCCGTGGGATGCGTCAGGCCCGAGCATTTTGATCATTCTGGAGATCTAGATGTGTTATAAACCGGATGTGCTCTTTCTGTCAGACTCACATCTGTCTGATCCAAGTAGAACGGCTGATGAGAAAGTTAGGGTTCCAGAGGAGGCTGGTTGACCCGAGTGATGGTAGGGCTGGAGGTTTACTCTTGATGTGGAGGGACGACATGTCTGTGTCAGAACTTAGTGTCACGCGTAACTTCATCGATGTTACTATTGATGATGGCCGTAAATGGCGATGTACTGGCTTCTATGGTGAGCCAACTAGAGAGAATAAGCACAAATCATGGGAGTACTTACATACATTACACCAGGCTCGTGATGATCCCTGGGTTATGTTTGGGGATTTTAATGAAATACACTTCTGTCATGATAAAGGAGGTGTGCATAGAGAGCAAAGCTGCATGCAGATGTTTCATGATGCCTTATCTAATTGTAACCTCGATGACATTGTAGGATCAAAAGTATGTCTAGAGGGGGGGTGATTAGACTACTTGACAAAATAAAAATCTAGCCTTTTCCCAATTTTAAGTCTTGGCAGATTTTAGCAACTTATCACAAGTCAAGCAATCAACCTACACATGCAATTCTAAGAGTATAGCAGCGGAATGTAAATCATTGCATATGAAGGTAAAGGGGAGGAGTTTGGAGGGAGCAAACGCAATGTAGACACGGAGATTTTTGGCGTGGTTCCGATAGGTGGTGCAATCGTACATCCACGTTGATGGAGACTTCAACCCACGAAGGGTAACGGCTGCGCGAGTCCACGGAGGGCTCCACCCATGAAGGGTCCACGAAGAAGCAACCTTGTCTATCCCACCATGGCCATCGCCCATGAAGGACTTGCCTCACTAGGGTAGATCTTCACGAAGTAGGTGATCTCCTTGCCCATACAAACTCCTTGGTTCAACTCCACAATCTTGACGGAGGCTCCCAAGTGACACCTAACCAATCTAAGAGACACCACTCTCCGAAAGGTAATAAATGGTGTGTTGATGATGAACTCCTTGCTCTTGTGCTTCAAATGATAGTCTCCCCAACACTCAACTCTCTCTCATAGATTTGGATTTGGTGGAAAGATGATTTGAGTGGAAAGCAACTTGGGAAAGGCTAGAGATCAAGATTCTTATGGTTGGATTGGAATATCTTGGTCTCAACACGTGAGTAGGTGGTTCTCTCTCAAAAAATGAATGCTTGAAGTGTAGGCACATTCTGATGGCTTTCTCCATGAATGGAGGATGGGTGAAGGGGTATATATAGCCTCCACACAAAATCTAACCGTTACACATAATTTACAAAACTCGGTGGGACCGAATACTCAAACTCGGTCAGACCGATTTAGTTCAAAATGAACGTTAGGATTTTTTGTGGGACTGACATGTCAACTCGGCGGGACCGATTTCATTAGGGTTAGGGCATAACGTAATCTCGGTGAGACCAATCACATGAACTCGGTGAGACCGATTTCTGTAATAGGCAAACAGAGAGTTGGTCAGGCAAACTTGGTGGGAGGATTCGCTCATTTCGGTGAGACCGAAACGTTACGAAAAAGAAACAGAGAGTTTGCATTGCGAACTCGGTGGGACCGATCGCTCATCTCGGCTAGACCGAAACATTATGAAGGGAAACAGAGAGTTTGCAATCCCATCTCGGTGAGACCGAGATCCCTATCGGTGAGACCGAACTGATTAGGTTTCTGGCTATGGCTATGTCAAATGAACTCGGTGGCGCCGGATAGATCAAATCGGTGGGGCCGAGTTTGACTTTTGGTTTGGGACATATGTGGATATGAGAAAGTGGTTGAGGGCTTTTGGAGCATATCATTAAGCATTTTGAGCAAGCAAGCCATTAAGCAACACCTCATCCCCCCTTAATAGTATTGGCTTTTCCTATGGACTCAATGTGATCTTGGATCACTAAAATGAAAATGTAGAGTCTTGAGCTTGAGCCAATATGTGTCCTTAGAATTTTGAGGGGTCCACATTCCTAGTCCATGCCATGCCAATCATTGAACTTTCTGCAATGATCATCTTGAAAGAGTATTAGTTCAATGAGCTATATGTTGTTAGGAATTACCAAAACCACCCAGGGATAGTTGCACTTTCAATCTCCCCCTTTTTGGTAATTGATGACAACATATAGATCAAAGCTTCGACAAATGATAATAAGAATGTAATACATCGTCGCTTTGAGAAGTATGTGATAAGCAAGAGCTCCCCCTAAATTTGTGCATTATTTAAAATTTGCTTTTGAATGCAAATGCAAAATCGATTAGGATCATGGGTTACTCTTCCATGTCACATATATCTTGGTGGAGCGCTCAAAATGATAGAATATGAAATATGCACTCATCACCAAGGCAAAGTGAATGATCATACATGAGAGATAAATAATAGCATAATTCAAGCACAAGCATTAAAGTATGATATGGTCAAACACATGACCATACAAGTATCTCACACACATAAACATAGAGTATCATCGAGGCAAGCAAACAAACAAGTATCAAACAAGTAGCAAAAGAGATAGCAAAACGAAGCAAAGCTCTCTCTCTCTCTCTCTCTCGAAGCCTATGATCTATACACTTTCTCCCCCTTTGGCAACAAGTTACCAAAAAGCTCGAAGCCTATTTTTCATTAACCTATTTTATTGATAGTATGCTAACTCTCACTTAACCTGATCAATATCTACCTTATGTTGTAGGGTAACAATGGAGATAGTGAAGTTTAACATCGAGGTTTGCACATGGTCCTTTGGCTAATAGCACATTATTGTGCAATCATGGGAAGCATTATAATATTTAGATTTTTAATAATTTGGTCTTGCATATATAGGTCCTGCCGTTAGAGGTTTAGACCCTCTGTTCGACTCATTTTTGCATACCGGGAAATGAGATGTCTATGAATATTAGCCAAGTCAAGAAATTCAAAAATATTATTAGGATAAAGAAAATAACGACGAAAAACAACAAGATCTTTGTCTGCAAAATGAAAAAGACGTCAGTCAAATATAGGATGGTACTAACTCTTTTACCTTTGTTTTTTTCTATGCGCCCTTTCAATATTTATAAAAGATATTTATGCATATCTTTGTGTTCATCCTTTTCAAAGTAGTTCACTTATGATTACCTCTCAAACCAAGCATGTTTGGTTTGGTTTACTAGCTTTTCCATGTGTCTCGAATTAACCTATTGGGTCTGCAGTGTGTTTATTTTTCATTAACCTATTTTATTGATAGCATGCTAACTCTCATTTAACCTGATCAATATCTACCTTATGTTGCAGGGTAACAATGGAGATAGTGAAGTTTACCATCGAGGTTTGCACATGGTTCTTTAGCTAATTGCACATTATTGTGCAATTATAGGAATCATTATAATATTTAGATTTTTAATAATCTGGTCTTGCATATATAGGTCCTGCTGTTAGAGGTTTAGACCCACTGTTCGACTCATTTTTGCATACGGGGAAATGAGATGTCCATGAATATTTGTCAAGTCAAGAAATTCAGAAATATTGTTAGATAAAGAAAATAACGACGGAAAACAACAAGATCTTTGTCTACACAATGAAAAAGACATCAGTCAAATATAGGATGATACTAACTCTTTTACCTTTGTTTTTTTCCTATGCGCCATTTCAAAATTTAGAAAAGATATTTATGCATATCTTTGTATTCATCATTTTCAAATTAGTTCGGTGATGATTACCTCTCAAACCACCTGTATGGTCCAGAGGCAAGGAAGGTATTCATACAACACCCATGGTATAATATTGAAGTCTTCCTCAAGAGGACGAATGATGGGCAAACAATCATCCACGTACACTGGCCTAGAGTTGCAAGGACCTTCAACATCGTTGAATGCTCAGTATTAGCCATCCTCTTTAGCATTTTTCTAGATGAGATTCATCTATATATTTACTGTCTATGATGCTACTTTCCAAATGTTTTAGATGTTGCATCTAAAACTTGGTGCCGTTGTGTAATGGGGTTTTAACTAGCTATATGGTGTGACTGAGTGCTGAACTAGCTATATGATGGTGTACTATGATATATTTAATTATGAAATCCAAATTGCCGTTACATGAATATGAAATATATTCTGTGTTTGATATGAAATGTCAATTTGATTACTAAATGGATTAAAAAATAATAGTTTAATTAGCCTTCTTATTGGGTTTTTATATTTTAGACGGTTACTCGTACAACTTCGTGAGCGATGATCTCAGGCAACCCACATGATGTCTGCTAGGACTACATCGGTATTTCCCCAAAGAGGAAGGGATGATGTAGCACATCGACGGTAGGTATTTCCCTAGTGAAGAAACCAAGATTATCGAACCAGTAGGAGAACCAAGCAACACGACGTAAACAGCCCCTGCACACAAATAACAAATACTCGCAACCCGACGTAAGAGAGGGGTTGTCAATCCCTCACGGGTAAAAGGATAGATAATTTTGTAGTAGTTTGGATAAATAGATCTCGCGGGAATGCGAGATAAAATAAATAACAAAAAAGTGCAACAAGGTATTTTTGGGTTTTTGGAAATATAGATCTAAAAATAAAAGCAAGAAAAAATAGATTGCAAAGGCAAATATGATGAGAAGAGACCCGGGGGCCGTAGGTTTCACTAGTGGCTTTCTCTCGAGAAAAATAACAAACGGTGGGTGAACAAATTACTGTTGGGCAATTGATAGAACTTCAAATAATCATGACGATATCCAAGAAATTATCATTATATAGGCATCACGTCCAAGATTAGTAGACCGACTCCTGCCTGCATCTACTACTATTACTCCACACGACCGTTATCCAGCATGCATCTAGTGTATTAAGTTCATGGAGAAACGGAGTAATGCTTTAAGAACGATGACATGATGTAGACAAGATCTATCTATGTAGAGATAGACCCCATCGTTTTATCCTTAGTAGCAACGATAAATACGTGTCGGTTCCCTTTCTGTCATGGGATCAAGCACCGTAAGATTGAACCCACTACAAAGCACATCTTCCCATTGCAAGATAAATAGATCAAGTTGTCCAAACAAAACCCAAATATCAGAGAAGAAATACGAGGCTATAAGCAATCATGCATATAAGAGATCAAAGAAACTCAAATAACTTTCATGGATATAAAAAGATAGATCTGATCATGAACTCAAAGTTCATCGGATCCCAACAAACACACCGCAAAAAGAGTTACATCATATGGATCTCCAAGAGACCATTGTATTGAGAATCAAACGAGAGAGAGGAAGCCATCTAGCTACTAACTACGGACCTGTAGGTCTACAAAGAACTACTCACGCATCATCGGAGAGGCACCAATGGGCATGATGAATGTGACGCCCTCGATACAATCGTACACTAATCATACACGCAAATGTGTACGATCAAGATCAAGGACTCACGGGAAGATATCACAACACAACTCTAGACACAAAATAAAATAATACAAGCTTTATATTACAAGCCAGGGGCCTCGAGGGCTCGAATACATAAGCTCGAATACTCAAGAGTCAGCGGAAGCAACAATATCTGAGTACAGACATAAGTTAGACAAGTTTGCCTTAAGAAGGCTAGCACAAAAGTAGCAACGATTGAAAGGCAAGGCCTCCTGCCTGGGAACCTCCTAACTACTCCTGGTCGTCGGCGGTCTCCACGTGGTAGTAGGCATCGACGGTGGCATCTGGCTCCTGGGCTCCGACATCTGGTTGCATCAACCGGAAAGAAGAAGAAAGGGGGAAAAGGGGGAGCAAAGCAACCGTGAGTACTCATCCAAAGTACTCGCAAGCAAGGATCTACACTACATATGCATCGGTGTCAATGAAAAGGGTAGTATATGTGGACTGAACTGCAGAATGCCAGAAGAGAAGGGGATGGCCTAGCCTATCGAAGACTAGCATCTTCTGGAAACCACCATCTTGCAGCAACAGGAGGGAGTAGAGTAGCATAAAGTAAAGTAGTAGTAGTCTTATCAACCTTGGCCAGAGATCCTTTCTCGACTCCCTGCGAGAAAGCAATCCCAGAGCCATACTATCCATTTCTCATCACAATCCAATTCTCATCACGAGTATCCAGTTCTAGTTGTATCGATCGGGATACAACTCCAAGTGTCCGTTACCATAGGACGGGTTATCGATAGATGTTTTCTTCCCTACAGGGCTGCACCAACTTAGCCACCATGCTCGCTTAACTCCGGCCGGACACACTTTCCTGGGTCATGCCCGGCCTCGGCCAAACAATACGCCGCAACCCGACCTAGGCTTAATAGAGAGGTCAGCACGCCGGACTAAACCTATGCCCCCAGGGGTCATGGGCCATCTCCCCGGGAACTCCTGCACGTTGCGTACGCGGCCGGTGAGCAGACCTAGCTACCTCCTTCAACAAGGCAGGTGCTTACGCAGTCCAACCCGGCGCGCGCCGCTCAGTCACTGACGTCTATTAAGCTTCGGCTGATGCATACGACGCAGAACGCCCATACTATGCCCACGTGATGGTTAGTGCTATCTGGCCAGAGGCCCCTCGGATCAAATATCCAAATCGTAGTGGATTAGGAACGCGCGGTAACAAGCAGAGACTCACGAAAGATGTGACCCCGTTGCCCCGTCTCGAGGACTTGCGGCAAGGGCTAGGAATGCCCGGCCACGCCTCGTAATTATCTCGCGGGCACCCTCCAGGTCAACCCGTCTCCACATCACTCGCAATTAAGCTCGCGCGGGTACCCCTCAGGGTCGACCCGTCTTTAGTAACATGGTTCAGTGTAAAGTCATAGTAACCATAGTAACTGTGTGTCCAAACATCAAGGGGAAAACCCGAGGAATCACCCCCGGTGGATTCCACTCGATGTAATCATCAAGGTGAACGTAAGAGGAACCACCCCCGAGGTTCACACTTGAGGGGTTGCACGACAGAGTCATATCAGAAGTGGTTAAGGCGGAATCACCCTCGATGACCACGACCGAATAGCTACACTACAGGGTTAACATCAGAAGTGCTGTAGAGGTCTCACCCTCGGCACTCGATAGTAACCCAGTAGTGTCGAGCAACTAAGGGGAAAGTGATGTGCGGTGCCGGGGCCTGGTCTTCGATCCCGTTGATCGGGTCTTCAATGATGAAGCAGGGGCAACAAGGACAAGGTGGGGGTCACTGATGGATCACTAACCAACCTATACTAAGCAGTTTAGGATAAGCAGGTAGGTAACAATAAGCAGGTTACAAAAGCAGGCTATGCATCAGAATAGGAGCAATCAATTACAGTAGCAAAATCTAATGCAAGCATGAGAGAATGGAATGGGCGATATCGGGATGATCAAAGGGGGGGCTTGCCTGGAAGCTCTGTTGCAAAGGAAGAAGAGTCGTCGGTGACGTAGTCGATCACGGGGGCGGCATCGGTCTCGGGGTCTACCAGAGAGAAGAGGGGGAAGAAACAATAAATATAAAGCAAACATAGCACCACAAAGCATAACATGGCAATATGATGTGCCGTGTGTGACCTAACGTATGGCTACGCGATAAAGGTGAAGGGGGGAATTTAACTGGGAATGTTTTCCCGGTTCCGGACCTGTGTCACACAGATGACCGGAGGGGGAAAGTTCCATGTTCATCATGCTAGGGGCATGTGACAGATGAACGAACCGCGTATTCGAATTTGTTGGATTTTTCTGAGCAACTTTCATGTAGAAAACATTTTCATCCGAGCTACGGTTTATTATCTACGATTTTGTAAAGTTTTAAAAGTTTTCTGAAATTATTTAAATCAACAAAATTAACAGAAAAGGAAAATGACGTCAGCATGACGTGTAGATGACGTCAACAGTCAACAGAGTGGCTGACCAGGTCAACCCTGACCAGTGGGGCCACCGGGACCCACATGTCAGCCTCTATGGGTTAACAGTGGATTAATTTGACTAACAGTCATAGTTAGGGGTGTGGGCCCCGTTAGTCAGCGACTAATTAGTGATTAAAACTAATTAACAGATTAATTGAAGTTTTATTTATTTATAAAACCTGTTTAATTAGCGCGGGGCCCACATGTCAGTGGCACTGGGTGCGGCCACGTTAGTGTTGACCCAAGTTGACCCAAGTCAACAGGTCAAAGGGGGCCCCCGGGCCCACCAGTCAGTGGCCCAGGTGGTGCCACCTGGGCGCCACGTCGGACACCGGCCGGAGACGCGCCGGAGTTGACTCCGGTGAGCCAAACACGGCGGCGCGGCTCGGGAGGGGCGCGGATTTCGCGCACAGGGGGTCTGCGGGGTTGTGGTTGGGCGCGTTCGACGCGGCTCGGCTTCGCGCGTCGAACGGTGATGGTCGGAGTGGCTGGAACGGACGGGGGCGAGCGCTTCGAGCTCGCCGGCGGCGAGGTGCTTCGGGCGAGCAACGACAACGGTGGTACGGCGCGAGTTCGGGCTATCCAGATAGCGGGGCGAGGCCTACGTGCATGCGCGAGCAAGATGGGCGCGAGCAAATGACCAAAAGGTCGCCGGAACAACGTCGACGATGAGCTACATGGAGACGCATCCGGTCGGAGCATGGAGTCGGCGCTACGGGGCGGTTAAAACGAGCGCTGTGACGCGCGTTCGAACGAGGGGAGCCGCATGCATCCAACGCCGGCGGTCCCGCGTGCTGGGATGGCCTAGAGCCACGACAACGCTGACTGGAGCGGCGCCGGAGTTCGGGCGTCGATGGATTCGAGCGTCCAGGGCATGACAAGGGTGGCGGAGGGGCACGTTGAGCAGCTAGGAGCTCCAGGAGCTCGGTGGTGGTGTTAGCGCGGCACGAGGAGCATCAGGGCGACGGCAATGAGCTCAACGGCAGAGCTCGGCTCGGCCATGGCGGGTCCAGCCGCTCCGGGCGCGTACGGGAGCAAAAGAGAGGGGGAGGAGTGTAGCTCACAGTGAGCCTGCAGATGTGCTCAGTGGGCTCGGGGGAGGCGCGAGGTGGCCGAATTCGACGCCGGCGTTCGTCGGAGCAGAGGAGGAAGAAGAGGTCGCCGCAGTGCTGCGGGGCCGTCTCGGTCCGCGTGGCTCGGCGGGGAGGATGAGGAGGTCGAGGCAGAGCCTGGGAGCACGTCGGCGAGGCAAAGGCCGGCCGGTGGCCGCGGTGGAGTGCGGTGAGCGGCGACGAAGAGGCGCGGCCGAGGCGGATTTGGAGGGGAGAGGGAGAGGCGGAGAGGGCAAGCAGCAGCTCGTGGGGACGGGGGAAAAGATCTCTCGGGGGCAGGGGGTCGACGCTAGCGTCCTTAGCCTCCCCGCGGCGCCTGTAGCGGCGTGGCCGGCGAGGTGGGTTCGGCGACGACGCCCCTGTTGCGGTCTGAGACCGAGGAACAGGGCGGGGGAGAGACCGGTGCGAGGGAGGGCAACTGGGTTGGCTCGGGTGGGTTAGGTGGGCCGGCCCAGGTGGGTTAGGTCCACGGGGGTTGCTCTCTCTCTCTCTCTCCCTCTCTTTTCTTTCACATTTTTTTAACTTTTCTGTTTTCTTTTATTTGCAGGAAGCAAAATAGTTTTATAAAACTAATCTTGCACCAAAAATACCACTTTAACTTAAGCCACTTCTATAATTAACTTGGCACAAAAAATAAAGTAGTTTAGTATTTTTATAAATTAAAAAGCACTTAAATAAATGATTTAGCCACTGTTTTAACTAGTTTAGGGCACTTAGACATTTTGGAAAAATGTTAGTTCACTACCATTATTATCAAAAGAATATTTGCCACATGATGAACATTTTAGATTTCATGCTTGACAAATATGATTTTTTTGTTTTAGATTGGATTTGAATTTGAATGGTGATTTGGATCAAGTGAAGATTAGCAACAGTAACATGATGACATGGCACCATTAACAGGGGATTACTATAGCATGACACTGGGGTGTTACAAATCTCCTCCACTACAAGAAATCTCGTCCCGAGATTTAAGTGGAGAAGTAAAGAGTAACTTCGGGAGAACTGACCCTTATAGGGTTAATTATCTGGTGAACAATTCAGGGAATGAGGCGGAAGTATCTCTCAAGTTGAACATCGAGACCAAAGTATGAAGGTGCCATGAGAAGTTTTAATGGGCAGGCAATCATTCGATGCCTAATCAAAAGGTGAAAGGGGTTCAGAGCAACAACAACAAAAATTATTGCATCTAATACTAGAATAGATCACTAGGGAGGTGGCTCATGAATTACATATGAAGGCAAGTGAAAAAGGATACTTCGGAATCAAGGATGTATAGGAGTCAGGTTTCAATCCTGTGGAACTGTGGGTTATGGGCCCACCATGTGGGTTAAAAGCAGGAAGGCGCTAACATTTTGTACGGTTATGATGGCAAGGCAGGTCAGAGGATAGCCGGTCAATTATGTCGACGACAACATCGATACCAAGGGCGAGGGACGAAGAGAACCATTTTCCTGCTCGTTGAACGAGGCGGACCAATAGGCAAAGTTCTCGTCCATCGGTGGTTACTGGAATGTCAACAACATTAGTAACAGGGTCGTACTGACCGAATTGTACCTCGAGGTGTTTTCATAAGCAGGGAATTATTTCTGCTTATAACGTCCAGATCATAAGAAAGGTTAAACCAACCAATGGAAAGGAAAAATGATTAATTGATTATTCAAATTAATCAATGGGAAGGAAAATGTGTTTACACACAAAAATTGGGAGTATTTCCTTCCCAGGGAAAAAGCGGAGCAGGAAATACATGACAGGATAGCAAGTTCAAAAGCATTTAGATAATGGGGCGAGGGAAGAATCATGATATTACCCATACAACAGTGTTTGGATAATAGATCAAGAAACATTTAGCATAGTGCATTGAATGCTCTTGTTGATGATCGGAGTACCACAATCATGCTTCGGGATAGCATCGACATGGTCACCAGGTAAAGACCAGACTTTGGATTCACAAAGGATCCATCGGAAACAACTTATAAATTAAGTCATACAATTTTAGCAAGAAAAATGATGAGGACAGGGCCCACGGGCTCAGTAACAATTTATCGAGGGGGCAAGGATGATATTTCTCATCATGAATTCGATTGATAACCTGGAAGAGCTCAGAATATTGATGATGATCACGACATATTTGTCGAAAGATTTCATTAAGATGTAATCGATCAATGATGACATCAAGTCAAAGAAATGATGAAGCAAAAGGTTATGGGAACCATGGGTACGACACAAACTCGAAGTCAAGATTGCTGTTCAAGGCGAAATGATATGACGAGGAATATCGACGTAAGCTTAGCTCATCGTCGAAAATTTTGCTCCGGAAAGGACCCCGTAGCACAGTTAAAATTTAGCATGATAATGATATAACCGATCAGGCTACGAATGACTTGAAGGATTATTAAACTCGTAAGCAACGAAAATTACTTAAGAGTTATTGAATCGGAGTGCGAAATCGATTCACTTATCGGTGTTCTCGGTTGACAAACAACCCAGAACCCATGAAGTGACAAAGACAGGGTAAGGTAGTACTCCATCAAAAGTTCATAAGATGTAGTGCAATGGCATGATATCCTCGAGATACCAGGGGTAGTACTCGAAGGTAGATCATAATAGAGGTTGGGCAGGCGTATTGACCTGCAACTTGTCCAAGAAATGGGACCAAAGAAGAACAATCATGGTCGGAACCACGGTTGCGAAGGATCAATTCACCGATACCAGATGATATTATATCAAGGAAATAGTTATTATTACCAGAAGCTTACATGATAAGTTCCACATCGTGTCCATGGGCATGAACACAAAGTTCAAGGTCGACTCCCACTTCTTCAATGCATAACCTTTCATTCACTCCTCGATTTCGAAGAAATTGTAGTGCAGAAGATTTATCTGGCAAAGTACCAGAAGAGTAAGACTCGTGAGAACTCTCGGGTTCATACGGAATATGGAAGGCATAAGTTCAACCCATCGGGGCATTTTTACGAATCTATACAACCATCAACCAAGCAAAAGATACGAGTTCGAAAGCAGAGTATCGAAGTCAAAGCAGATGATACAATTTACCGAAGGTATTATGTATCAGGGAAAAACTCACAAGATTTTGGATGTGAAGGACACTGTCGGACAACAACCCAGCAATGGATCTGGCGATTCATGACAGAGTTGATGTGATTATCGGCAATCAATCAAAATGAAGAAGGGGATGCAAAGGCATCGGCTTATAGAAACGTCTGAATGATTCGATGCTTGGGTACAAAGGAATTATGATTTCAAGACGAAGGATCAGAAGTAGAGGCTCTGATCAAAAGATGAATAAGTTGAATAGACTTAGAGGTGCACCCGATCAAATCTCGATTGGGCAAGAACCAGCTCATATCTGGAAGGATGTCTGAGCCGGAAAGAAAATTTCCAAGGATTAATTGATGTTTGCGAGTATTCGCACACACGCTGAATCCATAGGAACAGAATGTCAATCACAAAGAATTTTAAAGAATATTGCTAGACATATGGAACTAATCTTAATGCAAGCAGGCAAGGAGAATCAAGAGCAATAGGCTGCAGAGGATTTTGAAAGATCAGATAGCATTTTCAGGTATTTTGGAAAGCATATGTACAACTGGGGATGAACGAATCCCGGTTAAGTGAATTATCCGCAGTGCAAAAGAAACTGCAAAGTAGAAGGCACAAAGGATTCTCGAAACAACGGAGAGCACTAGGGGTATCTTGTAACAACAGGAGCAACTAGGGATGAAGGTACAAGCGGCAAGGATGTTATTCAGGGGGATTATCGGTGGTCAGCAGCTACAAGGAAGTTGGCACAGGGTCTCGAGAAACATCGAGGAGTATCCGCAGAATCTTCTGGCGAAGCAAGCGATCATCGATAATGTCGGGGCTCTCCGGGAGGAAGTGGGTACGAGAACCTAATGCCAGAGTTAGTAAAAACGTTTAATCTGAATAGACGAGAGGTCAGAGTCCCAGAGTATAGACGAGGAGTAAAAGATCCTAATACCACCTAATGGCGACGTGGGCCCGTAAGCCACACAACCAAGTTAGTAAAAGTTTTTTTTGTAGTGACTAGACTCGACTTCGGCCAAGGAGTTGGAAAGTGGGCTACCTACAGGCAGTCGGCTCTGATACCAACTTGTGACGCCCTCGATACAATCGTACACTAATCATACATGCAAATGTGTACGATCAAGATCAAGGACTCACTGGAAGATATCACAACACAACTCTAGACACAAATAAAATAATACAAGCTTTATATTACAAGCCAGGGGCCTCGAGGGCTCGAATACATAAGCTCAAATACTCAAGAGTCAGCGGAAGCAACCATAACTGAGTACAGACATAAGTTAGACAAGTTTGCCTTAAGAAGGCTAGCACAAAAGTAGCAACGATCGAAAAGGCAAGGCCTCCTGCCTGGGAACCTCCTAACTACTCCTGGTCGTCGGCGGTCTTGACGTGGTAGTAGGCATCAACGGTGGCATCTGGCTCCTGGGCTCCGACATCTGGCTGCATCAACCGGAAAGAAGAAGAAAGGGGGAAAAGGGGGAGCAAAGCAACTGTGAGTACTCATCCAAAGTACTCGCAAGCAAGGATCTACACTATATATGCATCGGTGTCAATGAAAAGGGTAGTATATGTGGACTGAACTGCAGAATGCCAGAAGAGAAGGGGATGGCCTAGCCTATCAAAGACTAGCATCTTCTGGAAACCACCATCTTGCAGCAACAGGAGGGAGTAGAGTAGCATAAAGTAAAGTAGTAGTAGTCTTATCAACCTCGGCCAGAGATCCTTTCTCGACTCCCTGCAAGAAAGCAATCCCAGAGCCATACTATCCATTTCTCATCACAATCCAATTCTCATCACGAGTATCCAGTTCTAGTTGTATTGATCAGGATACAACTCCAAGTGTCCGTTACCGTAGGACGGGCTATCGATAGATGTTTTCTTCCCTGCAGCGGTGCACCAACTTACCCACCACGCTCGCTTAACTCCGGCCGGACACACTTTCCTGGGTCATGCCCGGCCTCGGCCAAACAATACGCCGCAACCCGACCTAGGCTTAATAGAGAGGTCAGCACGCCAGACTAAACCTATGCCCCCAGGGGTCATGGGCCATCTCCCCGGGAACTCCTGCACGTTGCGTACGCGGCCGGTGAGCAGACCTAGCTACCTCCTTCAACAAGGCAGGTGCTTACGCAGTCCAACCCGGCGCGCGCCGCTCAGTCGCTGACGTCTATTAAGCTTCGGCTGATGCATACGACGCAGAACGCCCATACTATGCCCACGTGATGGTTAGTGCTATCTGGCCAGAGGCCCCTCGGATCAAATATCCAAATCGTAGTGGATTAGGAACGCGCGGTAACAAGCAGAGACTCACGAAAGATGTGGCCCCGTTGCCCCGTCTCGAGGACTTGCGGCAAGGGCTAGGAATGCCCGGCCACGCCTCGTAATTATCTCGCGGGCACCCTCCAGGTCAACCCGTCTCCACATCACTCGCAATTAAGCTCGCGCAGGTACCCCTCAGGGTTGACCCGTCTTTAGTAACATGGTTCAGTGTAAAGTCATAGTAACCATAGTAACTGTGTGTCCAAACATCAAGGGGAAAACCCGAGGAATCACCCCCGGTGGATTCCACTCAATGTAATCATCAAGGTGAACGTAAGAGGAACCACCCCCGAGGTTCACACTTGAGGGGTTGCACGACAGAGTCATATCAGAAGTGGTTAAGGCGGAATCACCCTCGATGACCACGACCGAATAGCTACACTACAGGGTTAACATCAGAAGTGCTGTAGAGGTCTCACCCTCGGCACTCAATAGTAACCCAGTAGTGTCGAGCAACTAAGGGGAAAGTGATGTGCGGTGCCGGGGCCTGGTCTTCGATCCTGTTGATCGGGTCTTCAATGACGAAGCAGGGGCAACAAGGACAAGGTGGGGGTCACTGATGGATCACCAACCAACCTATACTAAGCAGTTTAGGATAAGCAGGTAGGTAACAATAAGTAGGTTACAAAAGCAGGCTATGCATCAGAATAGGACCAATCAATTACAGTAGCAAAATCTAATGCAAGCATGAGGGAATGGAATGGGTGATATCGGGATGATCAAAGGGGGGGCTTGCCTGGAAGCTCTGTTGCAAAGGAAGAAGAGTCGTCGGTGACGTAGTCGATCACAGGGGTGGCATCGGTCTCGGGGTCTACCAGAGAGAAGAGGGGGAAGAAACAATAAATATAAAGCAAACATAGCACCACAAAGCATAACATGGCAATATGATGTGCCGTGTGTGACCTAACGTATGGCTACGCGATAAAGGTGAAGTGGGAAATTTAATCAGGAATATTTTCCCGGTTACGGACCTGTGTCACACAGATGACCGGAGGGGGAAAGTTTCATGTTCAGCATGCTAGGGGCATGTGACAGATGAACGGACCGCGTATTCGGATTTGTTGGATTTTTCTGAGCAACTTTCATGTAGAAAACATTTTCATCCGAGCTACGGTTTATTATCTATGATTTTCTAAAGTTTTAAAAGTTTTCTGAAATTATTTAAATCAACAGAATTAATAGAAAAGGAAAATGACATCAGCATGACGTGTAGATGATGTCAGCAGTCAACAGAGTGGCTGACCAGGTCAACCCTGACCAGTGGGGCCACCGGGACCCACATGTCAGCCTCTGTGGGTTAACAGTGGATTAATTTGACTAACAGTCCTAGTTAGAGGTGTGGGCCCCGTTAGTTAGTGACTAATTAGTGATTAAAACTAATTAACAGATTAATTAACGTTTTATTTATTTATAAAATCTGTTTAATTAGCGCGGGGCCCACATGTCAGTGGCACTGGGTGCGGCCACGTTAGTGTTGACCCAAGTTGACCCAAGTCAACAGGTCAAAGGGGGCCCCCGGGCCCACAAGTCAGTGGCCCAGGGGGTGCCACCTGGGCGCCACGTCGGACACCGGCCGGAGACGCGCCGGAGTTGACTCCGGCGAGCCAAACGCGGTGGCGCGGCTCGGGAGGGGCGCGGATTTCGCGCACAGGGGGTCTGCGGGGTTGTGGCTGGGCGCGTTCGACGCGGCTCGGCGTCGCGCGTCGAACGGTGATGGCCGGAGTGGCTGGACGGACGGGGGCGAGCGCTTCAAGCTCGCCGGCGGCGAGGTGCTTCGGGCGAGCAACGACAACGGTGGTACGACACGAGTTCGGGCTATCCAGAGAGCGGGGCGAGGCCTACGTGCATGCGCGAGCAAGATGGGTGCGAGCAAATGACCAAAAGGTCGCCGGAACGACGCCGGTGATGAGCTATGTGGAGACGCATCCGGTCGGAGCATGGGGTCGGCACTACGGGGCGGTTAAAACGAGCGCTGTGACGCGCGTTCGAACGAGGGGAGCCGCATGCATCCAACGCCGGCGGTCCCGTGTGCTGAGATGGCCTAGAGCCACGGCAGCGCTGACCGGAGCGGCGCCGGAGTTCGGACGTCGATGGATTCGAGCGTCCAGGGCACAGCAAGGGTGGCGGAGGGGCGCGTTAAGCAGCTAGGAGCACCAGGAGCTCGGTGGTGGTGTTAGCGCGGCGCGTGGAGCATCAGGGCGACGACAATGAGCTCAACGGCGGAGCTCGGCTCGGCCATGGAGGGTCCAGCCGCTCCGGGCGCGTACGGGAGCAAAAGAGAGGGGGGAGGAGTGTAGCTCACAGTGAGCCTGCAGATGTGCTCAGTGGGCTCGGGGGAGGCGCGAGGTGGCCGAATTCGACGTCGGCGTTCGTCGGAGCAGAGGAGGAAGAAGAGGTCGCCGCAGTGCTGCGGGGCCGTCTCGGTCCGCGTGGCTCGGCGGGGAGGATGAGGAGGTCGAGGCAGAGCCTGGGAGCACGTCGGCGAGGCAAAGGCCGGCCGGTGGCCGCGGTGGAGTGCGGTGAGCGACGACGGAGAGGCGCGGCCGAGGCGGATCTGGAGGGGAGAGGGAGAGGCGGAGAGGCCAAGCAGCAGCTCGTGGGGACGGGGGGAAAGATCTCTCGGGGGTAGGGGGTTGACGCTGGCGTCCTTATCCTCCCCGCGGCGCCTGTAGCGGCGTGGCCGGCGAGGTGGGTTCGGCGGCGACGCCCCTGTTGCGGTCTGAGCCCGAGGAACAGGGCGGGGGGAGAGACCGGTGCGAGGGGGGCATCTGGGCTGGCTCGGGTGGGTTAGGTGGGCCGACCCAGGTGGGTTAGGTCCACGGGGGTTGCTCTCTCTCTCCCTCTCTTTTCTTTGACATTTTTTAACTTTTCTGTTTTCTTTTATTTGCAGAAAGCAAAATAGTTTTATAAAACTAATCTTGCACCGAAAATACCACTTTAACTTAAGCCATTGCTATAATTAACTTGGCACCAAAATAAAGTAGTTTAGTATTTTTATAAATTAAAAAGCACTTAAATAAATGATTTAGCCACTGTTTTAACTAGTTTAGGGCACTTAGACATTTTGGAAAAATGTTAGTTCACTACCATTATTATCAAAAGAATATTTGCCACATGATGAACATTTTAGATTTCATGCCTGACAAATATGATTTTTTGACTTTAGATTGGATTTGAATTTGAATGGTGATTTGGATCAAGTGAAGATTGGCAACAGTAACATGATGACATGGCACCATTAACAGGGGATTACTGTAGCATGATACTGGGGTGTTACAATGAACCCCTCCGTGATGGTGTCTAGATTGGATCTGGTGGTTCTAGACTCTGCGGCGGTTGGATCAAAATTTCGTCGACTCCCCTAGGGTTTCCTGAATATTGGGGTATTTATAGAGAAAAGAGGTGGTCCGAGGGCACTCGAGGTGGGCACAACCTACCAGGACGCACCTGGGCCTCCTAGCGTGCCCTGGTGGGTTGTGCTCCCCTCGGAGCACCCCCCCAGGCGCTGCCTTGGCCCATTGGGTGTCTTCTGGTCCATAAAACTTCTCCATAAAGTTTCGTTGCATTTGGACTCCGTTTGGTATTGATTTCCTGCGATGTAAAAAACATGCAAAAAATAGCAACTGGCACTTGGCATTATGTCAATAGGTTAGTACCAAAAAATGATATAAAATGATTATAAAACATCCAAGATTGATAATATAACAGCATGGAACAATAAAAAATTATAGATACGTTGGAGACATATCACCACACAGTTTCTATACGTGTGTTAGCTAGATCAATGAACAACCACACACGACGTTCCCCCAAAAACCATTTGCGTTAGTCCACCTTGCACATATGTTTCTACAGGAAAATTGTGTGTGATAGACAACACTATGTCATGCAGTTTCTTCTAGGTACCGTGTGTGATGTACTTGAATAACACAAATGATATACGTAGAAAACCCATTTGTGATAGCCACCCTATCACTAACGAGTTTATGCAGAAAATTGTGTGTGATGCACCATACTAACGAAAACATTTGTTTGGAATTCATTGTGTTGGATGCTAAGAACATATCACATGATATATCCAGCACAATCGTTTTTGATAGGACACGAGCTCTTTTGCTCCGCGTGTGTGACCGAAGGAGCGCTGATGATTTATCTGGGTCATGTGGGATGCACTCCCCGTCGCCCACGTTAGCAAGGTGATTGTTGGGGATATAACCCCACAATATGACCCGCCATATTGGGTTGGGTCATCCATGTGGCGGCTGAAGAGCGAGACCCAAGACGGGCCGAGGCACGCAGGTGCAAGACCAACAGGGTGGCTCGGAGAGTGGGCTGGCTTAGGGCCCAGCATCCGAAGACGGCTGTTCGTAGCCCCGAAGTGCAAGTCGCCAGGAGTTTCCTTACTTAGGGAATAAGATAAGGTAGAAGCATACTAGGTCACGGGTCATGATACGACCCGGACTCTTGTAAACATAGGGCCTCGATCTGTATATAAAGGCAAGTCCCTGAGGTGGATAGGCTAAGTTACAATCGATCAATAGCTTGGTCAAGCGAATCAGCTCCCTTATAATTGATCTCCAAGCAATAAGGAAACAAAAAGGAAGTAGGCTATTACCTCGGTCGTGAGGGGCCGAACCTGGGTAAATCCGCATCTCTCAATTCCGATCAACCCCGACAAGCTAACCTCCTAGTTGCGATGGCCTGACGACTAAGTCCTCATACTAGGACATCTGTCGTGACAAAACCACGACAGTTGGCGCCCACCATGGGGCCAGCGCACGGTGGTTTTGAGTTCTTGAAGGGCTCTTTCCCAGGGAGCGAGGGATACACTGTTGGCAGGATGGCGAAAAGTCACCAAGGCAAGCTCTACATCGATGGCGCCGGCTGGGGCCCTGAGGCCGACTCAATTGAGTACAGGTACCGGGTCCCCTTCGACGGAGTTCACGTCTTCATCGGCAAGATCAGCGGATCTGAGCCTGAGCCGGACATCTACACCAACCTTGTCGAGCCGTCTCGGTGAACGTAGCCAGCCCGGATCCAAGCTGATCGCAGGCACGTCTTCGTTGGTTTCACACAACATGTGGAACTTGCAGACAATTCCGCGTCTAGAGGAGAGACTCTCGTCTATTCAGATGGCGAGTCCTCGACAGGGGAGACTGAGTCAATGTACCAGCTTCATGACGGCGGGCTTGGGGGCTGTTCCGATGGCAACATTATTCCGGACTACTACGAGCCGCCGTGCCGGGCCGCCATCTTCATGGCGGGGACAGCGCCGGCTCTCAACACCATGAGGGCTGGAGCTACAGCAACAACTGACCCTTCAGCATCTGGCTCAAGTTCTGTCTAAGCTAGTAACTACCCTGACGACCTTGCTGGGTACCGAGGTCACTGCGGAAAACCAAGCAAAGCGCAATGCGAAGATTGCAAAGCTTCGGGAGCAGATGACCAAGGCGCAGGAGGATATCAACGCTGAACACCTGGACAACCGAGTTACAAGCTTATATTAATGCAGAAGCGGAACGTCTGAAGACGGAGGCTTGGCGTCTAAACCTTCAGCTGAATGCTTCCAATGCGGTCCATCGGCGAAGGTACCGAAGTAGTTTACCTATGAGTTATGAGCCCGTACATTTATTCAACATGCCAAGGGCAGGCCGAAGTACTCTGGGAGCGCTGGTTATACCCCAATTAACCTCTGATATACCGGGGAGCAGAGTAGCGCTGCAGTCGGTCCGGCTAGAGCCGACCCCTGGCCCTCGCCTTGGTCGGACACCACCGCCGCATTTTTTGACACCGCTGGGACACTTCTCCAACCCGGTGGATAACATGGTAGCAGCGGCAACCCGGCTTACCACAATTCCCATTACTAGCGAGTCACCGGTCGAAGTTGAAACCCAGAACGCCATTGAACCTTTATAGACGGTGATTGCTCAACAGGCTAATTACTCTTACAATTGGCATCGTGTACACTCGACCCCACTGCCGAGTCGTAGCTACAGCCGGCACGCTAAGTCGATGGCGGTTTCCAGCAGCGAACGATGCCGTAACCTGCCCCAGGATAACCCGCTCCGTAACCCACAAACTGATGCTCAAGCAATTGTGGACGGTGCAAGGGCCCGTCGAGAGGCAGAGGCAGTAAACCAGGGGGCTTATCAGTCGCCCCCGGTAGTTCCTTCAGCTTCGGTGGGAGCCAGTCGAGTGCCAGAACCATCGGAGTGTTGTGCCTGGTGTCGACTTTACGTAACGAGCGCATGCCTAAAGACTTTAAGGGTCCCCGCAAAGTACCTAACTACACGACGGATCTCCCTCCAGAGGCTTGGATTGAGAGCTATGAGCTGGCCATGGATATGTTGGACGTCAGTGATGCAGTATGCGCCAAGTATTTCACTATGACGATGGAGGGGCCGGCTCGCACATGGTTGAAAAACCTGCCCCCAATTCTATCAACACCTGGGCGGAGTTGAAGGAGCGCTTTATCAAGAATTTTCAAGGAACTTGCAAGCAGTCGATGACAATTGTTGATTTGCAGCACTATGTGCAGCGTGAAGATGAGTCGGCCCATCACTGGGCTCACCGGGTTGCGAGCATTATCCACTCTTCGGGTAGCATCCAGGCGGCTCAAGCTGTGTTGATCTTGGAGAAGAATTATCATTTTTAGCCTCTTGTGCAGAAGCTTGGGCGACTTAAACACAAGTGCACTGGCATGGGCAATCTGATGGACGTACTTACCAGATATGCCGACTCTGATGGTACGAAGGATCCCAATTCTGATGATGATAAGTCTGGCAAGGGCAAGAAAAACGACGGCGACAAGGGTCAGCAACAGAATGCCCCAACGCAGAATGGTAATAACCATGGTAATGGTGGCAAACACAAAAATTCTGATGGAGGGTCAGATTTTGTGGCTAACACCAACGCAGGGTTCAAAAATCAGCACCGCAATGGCAAGCAGCCATATGCTGGGGGAAAGCCTAAGAATTATGAGGAAGCCCTTAATGGGTCGTGTCCGAAGCACAGTTATCCTAACAAGTCGTCGAGTCATGTTTGGAAGGATTGTTATATCACGCATGAGTACAAGAACCAGTAGTTTCAACATCATGGCAATGGTAATGGGCCGCCAGGCGGGTCAGGCTTTGGAGGTTTCCAGGGAGCCTACTTTGGTGGTGGCGGCTCGAATTCTAGATATCAGGGCCAAGGAAATCTTGGTGGTCATAATCAGCAGTCTGGTCAGAGTAGTCAATAGCTGAATAATTAAACAGGATATTAGAGTAATCCTAAGCAGCTCAGTGGTGGCTAGTACCATGTTTTTACTACAAATATTTGCAAGCGTGACCGGAAGGTCCATAAGCGGGCGGTCAATATGGTTGAGCCGGCAGTGCCACAATATTTTAGATGGCCGGAGCACACGATAACTTGGATCTAGGCGGATCACCCGCCCCGGGTTGATGATCCAGGTCATCTGGCCATGGTAGTGGCCCCTCAAGTGGGCGGTTACAAATTCACCAAGGTACTTATGGTTGGTGGCAGCAGCATCAACATATTGTATTATGACACTTTTCGATGGACGAATCTGACAGAGAAGGATCTTAAGCCGTCCTCTACGGTATTTCAGGGAGTTGTTCCTAGTAAATCGGCTTACCTTGTGGGGAAGATCGCTCTGGAAGTGGCCTTTGGTGATGAGTATAATTACAGAGTGGAGACAGTGTGGTTTTAGGTGGTTAAGATCAAGAGTCCATATCATGCACTGTTTGGACGGCCGGATTATGCCAAGTTCATGGTTCGCCCTTGCTATATCTATTTGCAGCTTAAGATGCCAGGGCCACGAGAGACGATCATAGTTCATGGGGATCGTAAGATAGCCCTGGAATGTGAAGAAGGAGACACTGCTTATGCAGAGAGGGCTTGTGCTGCCATAGAGCTCAAGTTTTACAAAGACAATGTTGACACGGCTGACATGACCCCTCTGGAAAAACCCACCACTGAGAAGGACCCTCTGCTCAAATTTCAGTCGGTAAAGGACATACAGGAAGTTGATTTTATCACTGGTGATTCTTCTCAGCAGTTCACCATTGGGACTGGGATGGATCCCAAATAGGAAAGCACGCTCATCGAGTTCATCCCTGAGAATCG
Organism: Triticum aestivum; assembly: GCF_018294505.1. Lineage (NCBI taxonomy): Eukaryota > Viridiplantae > Streptophyta > Magnoliopsida > Poales > Poaceae > Triticum > Triticum aestivum. The sequence goes on along the minus strand of NC_057808.1, from coordinate 383,657,448 downwards.
GGACATCTTTGCATGGAAACCTTCTGACATGCATGTGTACCGAGAGAATTCGCTGAGCACGACCTTAATGTGGATCCCAAGATGAAACCTGTCCGACAGTTCCTCCGTCGTTTTAATGAGGAGAGGCATAAGGCTATCAGAGAAGATGTGGCCCAGCTTTTAGCTGCCGGTTTCATACTTGAAGTTTTTCACCCTTAGTGGTTGGCTAACCCCGTGCTTCTGCTCAAGAAGAATGGAACTTGGCGTATGTGTGTTGATTACACAAATCTTAACAAAGCTTGTCTAGCTGATCCGTTTGCTCTCCCTCATATCGACCAGATCATTGATACCATGACGGGTTGTGAGAGCTTATGTTTCCTGGATGCTTATTCTTGTTATCATCAGATCAAGATGGCGGTTGGGGATCAGGAGAAAACAACCTTCATCACCCCCTTTGGAGCTTTCTGTTATGTCTCTATGCCTTTTGGGCTCAAGAGTGCTCAGGCGACTTACCAGTGCTATGCTTAGAATTGCTTTTATGGGCAGATTGGACGCAATGCTCATGCTTATGTTGACGGCATTGTGGTTAAGTACAGGAAGAAGGAAACCTTGCTTGATGACTTGAAGGAAACCTTTGATAATCTTCGAGTGTACAAGATGATGGTTAACCCGGCCAAGTGCATCTTTGGTGTACCGGCAGGTAAACTGCTTGGTTTTGTGGTTTCAGTAAGGGCATTGAAGCTAACCCGGAGAAGATTGAGGCTATCACCACTCTTTCTAAGCCGGCCTGTATCAATGACGTGCAGCGCCTGGCGGGCCGTATTGCAGCCCTGAGCCGGTTTATAAGCTACCTGGGCGAGAAGGCGATTCCCCTGTACCAGATGATGAAGAAGACTGATCATTTTGTCTGGAGTGATGCTGCTAATGAGGCTTTTGAGGCGCTTAAGAGGCAGTTGGCTGAGCCGCCTATCTTGGCTTCTCCGATCGACAAAGAGCCTTTGCTCCTGTACGTGGCAGCTAATAATAAGGCCATGAGCGTAGTAGTGGTTGTGGAGCTCAAGGAGGCAGGCAAAGAGTATCCAGTCCAGTGGTCGGTTTATTATGTCAGTGAAGTCTTGATGGAGTCCAAGCAGAGATACCCACATTGGCAGAAGTTGGTATTTGGGTTGTTCATGGCGAGCAGCAAATTGAAGCATTATTGCCTTGGGCATCCAATCACTGTGGTAAGTTCAGCTCCTTTGGGGGATATCATCCAAAAAAAGAGAGGCCACTGGCCAAGTCGCTAAGTGGGCAGTTGAGCTTGGGCCACATCATCTGCAATATGTGCCTAGAACCACCATCAAGTCTCAGGCTCTGGTGGATTTTATCAATGATTGGACAGAGCTTCAAGCGCGCGAGGAGAAGCCGAATAATACATACTGGACGATACACTTAGATGGATCAAGGCAATTGGAAGGCTCGGGGGCTGGAGTTATTTTATCTTCCCCGCGAGGTGACCAATTTTGTTATGTCTTGAGGCTTATGTTTCCCTATACTAATAATGCAACTGAGTATGAGGCTTTGCTACATGGGCTCCGCATGGCCAAGGAAATGAACTTGAGCCGGGTTAGGTGCCTTGGCGATTCAGATATCGTTGCACAACAAGTTTCAGGGAAGTGTGATTCTAAAGACCCTCTCATGGCGCCTTATCATCAAGCAGTGACTAATATTACAGGCCACTTCAAGGTTATCAAGTGGATCACATAGACCGGCGGCATAATGAGGCGACTGATGTGTTGTCCCGGCTCGGGTCTCAGCGTAAGCCGGTTCCCCCTAATGTGTTCCTTGATGTGCTGCATAACCCTACTGTCAAGTTGCCTTCAGAGAAAGATCTTGCTATCCATGACCCGAAGGGGCAGCTAGTAGCAGCTCTATGTGCTTTCCAGATTGGACGATGCCCTATTTGGCTTACTTGACCTGGAGTGAGCTGCCAGAAGATGAACTTTTGGCATGACAGACCATCCGGCGGTCTAAATCCATGACAATTGTCAATGGCGAGTTACATAGATGTAGTGTGACCGGCGTGTTCCAACATTGTGTTTCCCCTGAGGAAGGCCATGAGATTCTTCAAGAAATTCATGCTGGGGACTGTGGTGATCATACCGGGTTAAGATCTCTAGTGGCCAAGGCTTTTCGACACGGTTTTTTCTGGTTGACGGCTCATGCTGATGCAGAGGATATTGTCCGCAAGTGTGGTGGTTGCCAGAAATTTGCATGAAAAGCTCATGTGCCGGCTCAAGAATTGCGAATGGTCCCAATAACTTGGAAGTTTGCGGTCTGGGGGCTTGATATGGTCGGGCCCTTTAAGAGGTCTAAGGACAAAAAGACTCACCTATTGGTAGCAGTTGATAAATTCACCAAGTGGGTTGAAGCAGAGCCAGTCAGCAATTGTGAGGCGGCGACCGCAGTTCAGTTCATGAAAAAGTTGACCTTCCTCTTTGGTTATCCTCATAGTATCATAACTAATAATGGCACAAATCTGTCTAAGGGTGCTATGAAAGAATTCTGTCAAAGGGAACACACCCGGCTTTATGTTTCATCAGTGTCTCATCCCTAGACCAATGGCCAAGACGAACGTGCTAACCAGGAGATATTACGAGAGATCAAGCCCCGGCTCATGGTTCCATTGGAACGTACTCCAGGCTGTTGGGTTGAAGAGCTTCCGGCGGTTCTTTGGAGCATAAGGACCATCCCCAACAGATCAACGGGCTACACGTTGTTCTTCATGGTTTATGCCGCAGAGGCGGTTCTCCGAGGTGACATCCGGCATGACTCACCCAGGGTGGCGGCTTACGTCGAAACAGATAATGAGACGGCTCGTTAGAATGCCTTGGATGCTTTGGAAGAAGAATGTGATCCGGCAGCGGCTCGATCTGCGATTTATCAGCAAGACCTAGGTCGCTATCATAGCCGTAGGGTTCCAAGCCGCACTTTACAGGAGGGTGATTAGTGCTTCATTTGATTCAAGATCAGACAGGCATGCATAAGCTTTCACCTCCTTGGGAAGGGCCCTTTGTGGTTAGCAAAAACCTCAACAATGGGTCATATTACCTCATCGACATAACATACGTGAACACAATAAGTCACGTACCTCCGAGGAGGAAACCAACAGGCCCTGGAACATTGCTCATCTTCGGCCTTACTATACTTGAGCCACCGGCTCCAGTCGTTGTACATATCTCTACCATGTATATATCTTTTTATGATCAAATATAATAAAGCTAACATCCCTGAAACCTGGGGCCTCTGTCGTTTCATCTCATATATTGTGCATGCGTCTTTTATTTGTTGATCATAGGTCACTTGGGGGCTTCCAACTAACCAAGTTTAACTTTCTCACCCTCTTGACCTGGCAAAAACGCCACAATATGTTGGTTAAACCAGCCTGTCTGCTTGATGCTACTCCGAAAAGGTGACCCATCGTACTCTTGACAGTCAATCTTTGTGACCCTGAACTTGTCAAGGTTAAAACGACGGCTTAAGTCACATGAGAACCGGCTTTCAGAAAGCGAGGATAAACAAAGGCTATCATGCCAGCTTCACCGAAGCAAGACTTGAGCCTCGAACACCAGTCTTTTTGTCGAGTCTCGAAAGCTGACTTACAATTAATTCAATATATATATATATATATTGCTATCCTTTTTATGTTTTTTCAGGAATCTTTTTGCCATTGATCACATAATTGCAATGACTATAAGTCTTCGGGTCAAACGATTTCCGGGTTAATAGTGATCAACATTGAGCCTTTATCGACCATGCGTCGACCGGGTTATCAACCCATAGTTCTTTAGCAATCAATCATGACGACTATAAGTCGCCAGCGGACAAGTCGCCGGGTTATTTCACACCAATTATAATTTGGTGGAATTTTTTACAGAAGTCAGAAGTCTCTGCACTTACAAGTTTCTACAGGCGACTTATTAAGCATAAGCACAAGCAATGACTGTACGATATTCAAACACAAGCTATCCAAGGCGGGTCAATAACATGAATTGATCCAGATTTTTTCAAGCAGCAGACATATAAGTGTTTGGACAAAAGTTAACGTGCACGAAGGGACGACAGAGCAACCAAAGTGTTTCAGCTAAGCCTATTACAGGGCTCCAGATGAGCTCAAAATATTCGATCAAGTTTTTGAAGGGTATAAACTACTCATGTAAACCGACTTCTGTGCCGTCCGGGCTGGTCCCCTCCGGGTCAGCTTCTTGATGGCCCCTTGTGGTTGATGCCTCCAGGTTATCCTGTGCTGTTGGGGATATAACTATTAGGTATGACCCGCCCAGGAGGGGCCGGGTCATGCCATTGGCGACTTAAAGATGAAGAGGCCCGATAAGGTCTAGGAAAATATGAAGATGGCGGTTCATGGAACAAGCTTATTGAAAACCCAAGACCAGGAAGCGACTCAAGACCCGGAGGTGTGAACCGCCAGGCGATGACTTTTCTATAAGGCAAGCTTAGTTAGAAACCGAGCCGGTCACGTTTGTGTGAGCCGGCCGGGACTCTGTAAGCCGCCGGGCATCAACCTGTATATAAAGGGGTGACCCGGCGGCGGATTAACTCAAGAAAGAATCGATCGAGAACTAGGTTAAGCGTATTCGCTCCCTGGTACTCAAAACCCAAGCAATAAAACTAAAAGCAGGAGTAGGCTTTTACCTCATTGAGAGGGGCCGAACCAGGGTAAACTCTCTATGTCCCTTGTCCCATTCAACCCCTTTAAGCTAACCTAGTTGCGATGGCTCCACACCTAAGTCCTTTTGCTAGGACATCTGTCGTGACAAACCCACGACAGTTCGCACCCACCATGGGGCCAGAGCATGGTGGTTTCGAGTTCTTGAAGGGCAACTTTGCAGGGATCAAGGGATATGCCGTAGGCCAGATGACCAAGAGCCACCGTGGCAAGCCCAACATCGATGACGCAGGCTGGGGTCCCGAGGCCGATTCAATCGAATACGAGTATCGGGTCCCCTTCGGCGGAATCCCTGTCTTCATCGGCAAGATCGGCGAGTCGGAGCCTGAGCCGGACACCTACACCAACATCATCGAGATGGCTCACCGCGCGCAACCCGCCAAGGTTCAAGCCGTCGTGAAGCACACTTTTGTTGGTTTTATTCACGGAGAGGATCTTGAGGAAGGATCTGTATTCGGGGGAGAGACGGTCATCTACTCTGATGATGAGTCCTCAACCGGTGAGACCAATTCAATGTATCAACTGCAAGACGGCGGGCTTGGGGGCTATTCCGATGGCGACATTATTCTGAACCCCTATGAGCCGCCGAACAGAGTCGCGTTCTTCATGGCAGGCACACAACCGGTGCTCAATTCATCAACTGCTGCGGCCATGACTTCCGGTTCAACGGCTGAGGCGATGGCCGGAGCGAGCGGCTCTGTGCGCCCGCCGGGTCAGGTTTTGTCTGAGCTCTTGGATGCCTTGGCAACTCTATTAGAGGCAGAGGTGACCCTGGCGAATCAAGCACAGCATAAGGTGGACGTAGCGAAACTGCGAGATGAGATAGCTCAAGCCAAAGCTGAGCTTAGTGCTGAGAATGCTAGGATGGCAACAGAACGAGCTGCCCTGGATGCTGAATCACAACAGATTCAAGCAGAAAATTTCCGGTTAAGCTTGGATCAGAATGCATCCAACGCCGTTCTGCGAAGGAGGCACCAGAGTCATCTCCCCTTGGAGTATGATGCGAGGAATCTTTTCAACACACCTGGGGCCGGACCAAGTAATCCGCCTGAGGTAATCCGGGCTGTCGAGGCACCCGTGACCGGGGCAACAGCTCAACCACGTGTCGCAAACCAGCCTCGTTTGAATTTAACCCCGCGTCAGCAGGTACCGACACTGCCGTGTCATTATTCTAATCCTCTGGATAACATGATTGCTGCGGCGTAGCAGCTAGTGGCTCTCCCGGTGCAAGGTGAGTCTCCCGCGGCGGTTGAGGTGCGAAAGGCCATGGAACTTCTTCAAACCGCGGTAGCTCAACAAGCGGCGTACTCATATAGCCATGAGCGGATTCATTCAACCCCACGCCATAGCCGAAGTTATAGCCGGCACATTGAGTCGCCGGCGGTTTCGAGCAGTGAGCGGCACCGTAACCAGCACCGTGGGCATGACCCGCCACATGCTGATAACAATGCTCAGGCTTTGGTGGATCAGGCCAGGGCACGTCGGGAGCCTGAGCTAGCGGCTCAGTTAGCGGCTCATCAGCAACCTCAGCATAACCCGTCGGTGTCTGTAGAAGCTGGGATGACTTCTAGGACCGTGGTTGTGGCGTGTCTAGTGCCGGCTTTGCGAAATGAGCATCTGCCCAAGGATTTTAAGGGCCCCCGCAAGGTGCCCAATTACACAGCGGATCAACCCCCGGAGGCTTGGATTGAGAGCTATGAGCTGGCCATGGAGATGTTAGACGTCAATGACGCTGTGTGCGCTAAGTATTCCACCATGATGTTGGATGTGCCAGCTTGCACCTGGCTAAAGGGATTGCCCCCTAACTCCATCAGATCATGGGCTGAATTGAAGATGCGCTTTATTCAGAATTTCAGGGACACATGCAAGCAGCCTCTGTCGATTCTTGATTTAGACACTTGTATCCAGAGGGAGGACGAGTCAACCGCCCATTGGGTACGCCGGATCTCGGCCATTATCCATTCATCGGAAAGCATCAACACTGGCTCAGCCGTCCTAATTTTGGAGAAAAATTGCCGGTTCATTCCTCTCAAACAGAAGCAGGGGCGACTCAAACGCCACTGCAATGACATGGGAGAGCTCATGGCAGCTCTCATCAAATATGCCGACTCTAATAACAGTAAAGACCCTGAGTCTAATGAGGAGAAGTCTGGCAAGGGGAAGAAGAGCAGTAATGGAAAGGGACAATAGCACGGTGCGGCAGGTCAGAACCAAGGCAATAATGGTAAGCGCAAGCAAGCTGACGGCGGTTCAGATTTTGTGGCAAATACCAACACGCAGAGTAACAATCAGCGTCGTAAGGGGAAATCATCAATGCCCCGGTTTGGCGGGCCCAAGTTCAACCTTGAAGCAATAATGAATTAGCCCTGCCCAAAGCATGGTTCTCAAGACAAACCAGCTACTCACCTATGGCCCGAATGGCGGGTTAGGGCCCGGCTCTCACGGGCCCGGCTTTGGAGGTGGCGATTCAAACTCTGGATTTCAAGGCCAAGGCAATCAAGGCGGTTTTAATCAGCAGCCCAGTCAAGGTAATCAACAACAACAGTCCGACTATCAGAGTAATCCAAAGCAGTTGAATAGTGGCCAATATCATGTTTTTACCACGAGTTTATGCAAGCGAGATTAGAAGATTCATAAACGAGCGGTGAGCGCGGTTGAGCCGGTTGTACCTCGATACTTGCGATGGTCAGAGCATCCCATTGTATGGAGCCGTGAGGATCACCCGCCCCGGGTTGACAACCCGGGTCAGCTGGCATTGGTGGTTGCTCCTCAGGTTGGAGGATACAAGTTCACGAAGGTGCTTATGGACGGGGGCAGCAGTATCAATATCCTTTATTATGGTACTTTTCGCCGTATGAATTTGACTAACAAAGATCTTAAGCCGTCTTCTACTGTTTTTCATGGAGTGGTGCCTGGTAAGTCGGCATATCCGGTGGGTAAGATAGCCTTGGAAGTGGCTTTTGGTAATGAGCATGACTATAGGGCCGAAACATTGACTTTTGAGGTGGTCAAGATCAAGAGCCCTTATCACGCCTTGTTTGGATGACCGACTTATGCCAAATTTATGGCACGGCCTTATTATGTTTATCTGCAGCTTAAAATGCTGGGTCGTAAGGGTGATAACCCACAAGTATAGGGGATCGCAACAGTTTTCGAAGGTAGAGTATTCAATCCAAATTTATTGATTCGACACAAGGAGAGCCAAAGAATATTCTCAAGTATTAGCAGTTGAGTTGTCAATTCAACCACACCTGGAAAACTTAATATCTGCAGCAAAGTATTTAGTAGCAAAGTAGTATGGAAGTAATGATAACGGTGGCAAAGGTAACAGTAGTAGTTTTGTAGTAATTGTAACAGCGGCAACAGAAAAGTAATTAGCAAAGATCAATATGTGAAAAGCTCGTAGGCATTGGATCAGTGATGGATAATTATGTCAGATGCGATTCCTCATGCAATAGTTATAACATAGGGTGACACAGAACTAGCTCCAGTTTATCAATGTAATGTAGGCATGTATTCCAAATATAGTCATACGTGCTTATGGTACAGAACTTGCATGACATCTTTTGTCCTACCCTCCCGTGGCAGCGGGGTCCTATTGGAAACTAAGGGATATTAAGGCCTCCTTTTAATAGAGTACCGAACCAAAGCATTAACACTTAGTGAATACATGACCTCCTCAAACTACGGTCATCACCGGGAGTGGTCCCGATTATTCTCACTTCGGGGTTACCGGATCATAACACATAGTAGGTGACTATTGACTTGCAAGATAGGATCAAGAACTCACATATATTCATGAAAACATAATAGGTTCAGATCTGAAATCATGGTACTCGGGCCCTGGTGACAAGCATTAAGCATAGCAAAGTCATAGCAACATCAATCTCAGAACATAGTGGATACTAGGGATCAAACCCTAACAAAACTAACTCGATTACATGGTAAATCTCATCCAACCCATCACCGTCCAGCAAGCCTACGATGGAATTACTCACGCACGGCGGTGAGCATCATGAAATTGGTGATGGAGGATGGTTGATGATGACGACGGCGATGGATTCCCCTCTCCGGAGCCCCAAACGGACTCCAGATCAGCCCTCCCGAGAGAGATTAGGGCTTGGCGGTGGCTCCGTATCATAAAATGCGATGAATCCTTCTCTCTGATTTTTTTCTCCCCGAACGTGAATATATAGAGTTGGAGTTGACGTCGGTGGAGCCTCAGTGTGCCCACGAGGCAGGGGGCGCGCCCCAGGGGGTGGGTGCGCCCTCCACCCTCGTGGACAGGGTGTGGGCCCCCTGGTGTTGATTCTTTTGCCATTATTTTTTATTTATTCCAGAAATATTCTCCGTGAAGTTTCAGGTCATTCCGAGAACTTTTATTTCTGGACAAAAATAACACCATGGCAATTCTGATGAAAACAGCGTCAGTCCGGGTTAGTTCCATTCAAATCATGCAAGTTAGAGTCCAAAACAAGGGCAAAAGTGTTTGGAAAAGTAGATACGATGGAGACGTATCAACTCCCCCAAGCTTAAACCTTTGCTTGTCCTCAAGCAATTCAGTTGACAAACTGAAAGTGATAAAGAAAACTTTTACAAACTCTGTTTGCTCTTGTTGTTGTAAATATGTAAAGCCAGCATTCAAGTTTTCAGCAAAGATTATGAACTAACCATATTCACAATAACATTTAGGTCTCATGTTTAGCGAGCAATAATAATAAATCTCGGATGACAACACTTTCTCAAAACAATCATAATGTGATATAACAAGATGGTATCTCGCTAGCCCTTTGTGAGACCGCAAAACATAAATGCAGAGCACCTTTGAAGATCAAGGACTGACTAGACATTATAATTCATGGTAAAAGAGATCCAGTCATAGTCATACTCAATATAAATTAATAGTAACGCATGCGGATGACAACAGTGCTCTCCAACTGGTGCTTTTTAATAAGAGGAGGATGAATCAACATAAAAGTAAATAGATAGGCCCTTCGCAGAGGGAAGCAGAGATTGGTAGAGGTGCCAGAGCTCAAGTTTTGAAACAGAGATAAATAATATTTTGAGTGGCATACTTTCATAGTCAACATACAACCGAGAGATCTCGATATCTTCCATGCTACACACATTATAGGCGGTTCCCAAACAGAATGGTAAAGTTTATACTCCCCACCACCAACAAACATCAATCCATGGCTTGTCCGAAACAACGGGTGCCTCCAACTAACAACAATCCTGGGGGAGTTTTGTTTGCAATTATTTTGAGTTGAGCATGGGACTGGGCATCCCGGTTACCAGCCCTTTTCTCGTGAATGAGTAGCGGAGTCCACTCCTCGTGAGAATAACCCACCTAGCATGGAAGATACAGACAACTCTAGTTGGTACATGAGCTATTCGGGCATACAAAACAGAATTTCATTTGAAGGTTTAGAGTTTGGCACATACAAATTTACTTGGAACGGCAGGTAGATACCGCATATAGGAATGTATGATGGACTCATATGGAATAACTTTGGGGTTTATGGAAGTGGATGCACAAGCAGTATTCCCTCTTAGTACAAGTCAAGGCTAGAAAAAGACTGGGAAGCGACCAACTAGAGAGCGACAACAGTCATGAAAATGCATTAAAATTAATCAACACTGAGTGCAAGCATAAGTAGGATATAATTCACCATGAACATAAATATCGTGTAGGCTATGTTGATTTTGTTTCAACTACATGCGTGAACATGTGCCAAGTCAAGCCACTCGAATCGTTCAAAGGAGGATACCACGCTATCATACCACATCACAACCGTTTTAATAGCATGTTGGTACGCAAGGTAAACCATTATAAACTCCTAGCAAATTAAGCATGGCATGAGTAACTATAATCTCTAATTGCCATTGCAAATATGTTTCATTCATAATAGGCTGAATCAGGAACAATGAACTAATCATATTTACAAAAACAAGATAGGTCGAGTTCATACCAACTTCTCTCATCTCAATCAGTCCATCATGTATCGTCATTATTGCCTTTCACTTGCACGACCGAACGGTGTGGATAATAATAATAGTGCACGTGCATTGGACTAAGCTAGAATCTGGAAGCATTTAATACACAGGAGAAGACAAGGTAATATGGGCTCTTTGTTAAATGAACAATAATGCATATAAGAGCCACTCAACATTTTCATCATGGTCTTCTCCTCTCTGTCGGATGTGGGGTTCCGGCAAACCCTTAAGGTTCGAATTCTGGGGTGCGCGCGAAGTCTTTCCCTCCTACCGATCTACGCCCTAGCTCGCTAAGATCTCGCGGACGAACTCGACGAACTCGCAACACAGAAAGACACGGGGTTTATACTGGTTCGGGCCACCGTTGTGGTGTAATACCCTACTCCAGTGTGGTGGTGGTGGATTGCCTCTTGGGCTGATGAAGAACAGTACAAGGGAAAGAACAACCTCCTGAGGTTGAGGTGTTCTTGTGCTTGGTGTCTTGGCGGGCGAGAGCTAGGTGAACTGCTCGATGCCCCTATTGTGGTGGCTAGCTCTACTTATATAGGCCCTGGTCCTCTTCCCAAATGTTGAGCGGGAAGGGAGCCAACAACGGCGGGCAAATTTGAAGGGGGACAGCTAGTACAAGCTATCCTGACAAAAGTGGTCTTCGCCTGCGAAAGGCTCTGGTGGTGACGCCGTCTTGGGCTCCACGATGACCTCCGTCTTGCCGTCCTCCTGGTCTCGGTCTCGTTGCACCGATATAGCAACCTTTTCCTAATGCCTCGGTACTCCTTGCCTGCGCTGGCCTCCTTAGCACCAAAGAGGAAACAAGGATGCTACGCACGCTGGCGCCCGCCTGACGCCCCCTGGTGTCGATCGTCATGGCTCACGTCACGAGAGCCTCGCGAGGTTCGCCCCGCCTTGATATCTCCGCTCCTTGTGAGCCCGCTGACTAGGCCACTCCCGAAAAGTTCTTGCGTTGCCTGCCTCGCGAGGCTTGGCCCCTCACGAGGGTCTTGGATGCCTTGCTGATGAAGATGGGCCGTACGACCTGCTGACTTAGCCACGCCGTGGGCCGCAGGCAGGCAAGTTCGGGGACCCCGGTTCCCAGAACGCCGACAGTAGCCCCCGGGCCCAAGGTGCGCTCGGGCTTGGCTTCGCGGCGAAGCCAAGGGTCAAGTACGGAGCATTGCGGGCCCCAAAAGCCTACGGCCTCGGTTGACGCATGGCGGTTGATTGGACGTGGGCGTCTCCGCTTCCCCATGCTGCCTCGGCAACTGCACAACTTGACAAGTCCCTGCGACATGCAAGGAAAACCATCATTACCTGTGATCGTGGGAGGCGCCGGTTGGCCTTCTCTTGTTATAAATGGGGAGGGGACGGAGCCCCCATCGCCCATCTCTTCCTTGCTTGCTTGCTTCTTCTTCCTTGCTCTGTTGCTTGCAGTGCCACCAATGGCGCCACGAAGGAAGTTCTCCGCCGCCGAGAAGGGAAAGGCTCCTCGCGAGGGGCCCGGCTCCCTGGCGCCCAAGCGCGGGCGCGGCCGTCCGCGCAAGCACGCCGCGTCCCCCGCCATGGCCCACCGTCTAGGCGACGCCGCGGCATGCGGAGGGGGTCGTACTAACCATGGCGGTCCAGTTGACGAGGGGAGGCGTGCTATAGTGGCGCAGCCTCCCCGTCCACGCTTCCATATGGTGGAGGTGTCGCCGGAGTTCGTCGTCTGGTCGGAGAACCCGGCCGGCAACTGGCTCCAGCTTCCGTGCTTCTTCGTCGACGAACTACCGGCCCCTGGTCCAGGCGGACTCTGGCTGCAGGCGGATGGTTGCTGCAGCAAGGCCTCTTGGGTCGTGGTCGAGACTTCCGCCGCGGGCAACATAGCCCTGGCCCGCAGCTGGCAGACGTTTGCCCGCGCGCGTGGCCTGGGCAGGCGGTGCACCCTCCACTTCAAGTACGATGGTGGATCGACCCTCTACGTGAGGGTGTTTGGGGAAGATGGTCGCCGCGCCGGGTGCTGCCCCGAGACGAACGACGGTGAGGAGGTGCTCGGCCTTGGTGACGGTCGCGGCGAGGACGAGCGCGAGCCTGCCCTCGGCGGCGACCGTGTCTCCTCTAGCTACGGCGGCTCTTCCTCCAGCGACAGCTCCAGCAGTGGTGGCTACGACGAGCCGCAGCGCCGCCGCGCCCGCTTCGAAGGTGGCAGCGGGTCATCTCACCGCCGTGCCTCCGTGAAGCGCGAGGAAGGATCTGGCTTGGCTCAGGGCGTCGCTAAGGGCCTGCCTCCGCGGATCGCCGCAACGCCGCTTTGTTTTGCACTTTTTTCCTGCATCAAAAAGTGAAACCAGTATGGGCCCAGAGGGGCATGTATCGAACTGTGGTTCCTTGGTTATTGTACGATGCGTGTTATTCCCATGCCATGTTGTTATTTTGCGCAAAGATAACTTAACCTGGTGCGTTCAGGACGCCCTCTTCCTTACGAAGCGTTTATTTTCTCGTGAACATCTTGCCTTGGTGGCCTGCATTCACTCAGGAACTGCACAAACTCGTTAGGAAGTGCGTTAAAGGACTTGCCGTCCACCCTGGCCCTGATCTGGCGCTTTGTATCGTGGTACCCGTGGGGCACAGACTAGGAGAGGTGCGCCAACTTTTGGGCTCGAACGAGGGTGGCTCGCGAGAAGGCAGAGAGGAGAAAAATGCTCGCGAGGGCACCTGCCTAGCCCCCTCGCGAGGTATGCGAGAGAGAGAACACGAGCAAACCAGAGTCAGAAAATGCGGTAAGAGGCGAGGGAATCAAATCAGCAGGGAACACCAAAAGCAAACTTCGATTAAGAAAAAGCGAGCCAACTATGGAAAGCAAATGAAAAGCCGCGTCCGGCACCTAATCTAGTCTTCAAGTCTTCTCACCAGCGCGGAGCTAAGTGCTGCCACTAGGCGTGGGCGGGAGCCCCAGGGCCTGAGGCCGGCGCTCCTGAGACTCCGGGGCATGTACAACCCCAACTCATTATTACGTGAGAGTGTCACAGGCGGCGATTCTTCACAGGCACCGGGCCTTCTTCACAGGCTCTGGGCCTTTCTTCACAAGCTCCGGGCCTTGCTTCATGGGTAGAACTTCCGGAGGTGCTGGATGTTCTAGGCGTTTTGGATAGGTACCCCGTCTTGTGTCTCCAGGCGCACGGCGCCAGGCCTGGAGATGTGGACGACCTTGAACGGGCCCTCCCACATTGGTGAAAGCTTATGCAGCCCTTCCCTGGAGAGGACCCGCCTCAGGACGAGGTCGCCTACCTCGAGCGTCCTGGAGCGGACGTTGCGGCAGTGGTATCGTCGCAACGCTTGTTGGTATCTTGCCGCCCTTAACACCGCTTCGCGACGGCGTTCCTCCCCCAGCACGAGGTCCATCCCCCGCGTGGCGTCCTATTGCGTTTCGTCGAACGCCAGGACCCGTGCGAAGCGATGCTTGACTTCGTGAGGGAGGACTGCTTCAGCTCCGTAGACGAGGAAGAATGGAGTCTCGCCCGTTGGCTTGGTGGCGGTGGTGCGGATGGACCACAGCACGGACTGGAGCTCATCGTGCCAGCCCCTGCCACAGGCCTCCAGCTTCTTCTTGAAGGTCCTGGTCTTGAGGCCCCTCAGGACCTCCGCGTTGGCGCGTTCGGCCTGGCCATTGCTCCTGGGGTGCGCTACCGAAGCGTAGCAGATCTGCGTTCCAAGGTTAGAATAGTAGGTTTTGAAAAGGTTACTAGTAAACTACGAGCCGTTATCTATGATGATGCGGTTGGGGACCCCGAAGCGGCTCACGAGGCCCTTGATGAACTTGACAGTAGAGCCGGCTGGGATGGTATGGACGGCTTCCACTTCCACCCACTTGGTGAACTTGTCGATGGCGACGTAGAGATAGCGGTGGCCCCCTGGCACCCGAGGGAACGGGCCTAGGATGTCCAGCCCCCAGACTGCGAACGACCATGTGAGCGGGATGGTTTGGAGGCCCTGAACAGGCTGATGGATTTTCTTGGCGTGGAATTGGCAAGCTTCACAGGACTTCACCAGCTCAGCTGCGTCGTTGAGTGCTGTAGGCCAGTAGAATCCGCTGCGGAACACCTTGCCGACGAGGGTTTGTGACGACGAATGGTGTCCGCAGTCCCCGCCGTGTATGTCAGTCAGCAACTCCCTTCCTTGATCGCTGGAGATGCAGCGCAGCGTGACGTCGTTTGGTCGTTTCCTGTATAACTCGCCGTCTTGGATACAATATGCCGTGGCTTGCCGGGCCACGCGCTCCGCGTCCTCTTCCTTCTCCGGCAGCGCCCCGTGCGTCAGGTACTCCTTGAATTCCTTGGTCCAGCATTCCTCCTGGGGCTCGAGCGCCAAGAGCAGCCGAGCTCCTGAGGTCGGGCCACAGGCTGGGGCTCCCGTGGCCGGAGGCTGAGGGAGCTCCTCCCGAGGCTGAGTCATGCTTGAAAGAGGTGGCGTAGATGATGGCCTGAAGAGCCGCTCTTCAAAGACACCGGGCTCCTGCGGCTACCGCTTGGATGCTCTCCTGGCGATGTTGTCGGCTTCCTTGTTGGTGCCCTGGGACACGTGCTGCAGCTCCAGGCCCGAGATTGCTTCTCCATCTTGCGCACCTCCGCGAGGTAGGCCTCCATATGCTCGTCCTTTGGCTCGTACACCTTCTTGGAGAAGTTGACGAGGAGTTGCGAGTCGCCTCTGACGGTAAGGCGCTTCACCCCTAGAGCTGCCGCAGCCTTCAGTCCAGCTATGAGGCCTTCGTATTCTGCGATGTTGTTGGAGACCTTCTCGCCGTGCTGAAAGCAGAGCTGCACGGCGTAGTAGAGCTTGTCCTGAGTGGGCGAGATGAGCATTGCTCCAGCCCCCGCGCCCTGGTGCGCGAAGGCGCCATCGAAATACATGACCCAACTGTCTGGAGCCTCGCTTCCTGGGGAGGTGGACCGGTCTTCTCCTTCCTAAAGTGTCGGGGCATCCGTCCATTCTGCCACAAAGTCAGCGAGTGCTGCCCCCTTGATGACCTTGGTGGTGCTGAACTCCAGCTGGAATGCTTGCAAATCGATGTCCCACTCGGCGACCCTTCCAGCTGAGTTAGGGCTCCTGAGTACCCTCTCCAATGGGTAGGCTGAGATGACCTTGATGGGGTGGCCCTGGAAGTAGTGTTGCAGCTTGCACGAGGCCACCAGGAGTGCTACCAGGAGTTTCTGGGGCATGGGGTAGCGTGCCCTCGCGTCCCGCAATACGGTGCTAACGAAGTACACCGGGTGCTCGACGAGGGCTGGCACACTGTCGAGGCTCGGGTCCTGCAGAGATCGGGGCATATCCTGAGGTGGAGGGGTTCCTGAGACCTGACTGTCCCGAAGCTTTCGCGATGTTGCCCTGCCGAGCTTGGTCTTCCCCCGCTGACTGATACGTCTCCAACGTATCTATAATTTTTGATTGCTCCATGCTATATGATCTACTGTTTTGGACATTATTGGGCTTTATTATTCACTTTTATATTATTTTTGGGACTAACCTATTAACCGGAGGCCCAGCCCAGAATTGCTGTTTTTTGCCTATTTCGTAGTTTCGCAGAAAAGGAATATCAAACGGAGTCCAAACAGAATGAAACCTTCGGGAACGTGATTTTCAGAATGAACAAGATCCAGGAGACTTGGACCCTACGTCAAGAAATAAAGGAGGAGGCCACGAGGTAGGGGGCGCGCCCTCCACCCTCGTGGGCCCCCTGTTGCTCCACCGACGTACTCCTTCCTCCTATATATACCTACGTACCCCCAAACGATCAGATACGGAGCCAAAAACCTAATTCCACCGCCGCAACCTTCTGTACCCACGAGATCCCATCTTGGGGCCTGTTCCGGAGCTCCGCCGGAGGGGGCATCGATCACGGAGGGCTTCTACATCAACACCATAGCCCCTCCGATGAAGTGTGAGTAGTTTACCTCAGACCTTCGGGTCCATAGTTATTAGCTAGATGGCTTCTTCTCTCTTTTTGGATCTCAATACAATGTTCTCCCCCTATCTCGTGGAGATCTATTCGATGTAATCTTCTTTTGCGGCGTGTTTGTTGAGACCGATGAATTGTGGGTTTATGATAAAGTTTATCTATGAACAATATTTGAATCTTCTCTGAATTCTTTTATGTATGATTGGTTATCTTTGCAAGTCTCTTCGAATTATCAGTTTGGTTTGGCCTACTAGATTGATCTTTCTTGCAATGGGAGAAGTGCTTAGCTTTGGGTTCAATCTTGCGGTGTCCTTTCCCAGTGACAGTAGGGGCAGCAAGGCTCGTATTGTATTGTTGCCATCGAGGATAACAAGATGGGTTTTTATCATATTGCATGAATTTATCCCTCTACATCATGTCATCTTGCTTAAGGCGTTACTCTGTTTTTATGAACTTAATATTCTAGATGCATGCTGGATAGCGGTCAATGAGTGGAGTAATAGTAGTAGATGCAGGCAGGAGTCGGTCTACTTGTCTCGGACGTGATGCCTATATACATGATCGTACCTAGATATTCTCATAACTATGCTCAATTCTGTCAATTGCTCAACAGTAATTTGTTCACCCATTGTAAAATACTTATGCTCTTGAGAGAAGCCACTAGTGAAACCTATGGCTCCCGGGTCTATCTTCATCATATTAATCCTCCAATACTTAGTTATTTCCTTTGCTTTTTTACTTTGCTTTTATTTTACTTTGCATCTTTATCACAAAAATACCAAAAATATTATCCTATCATATCTATCAGATCTCACTCTCGTAAGTGGCCGTGTAGGGATTGACAACCCCTTATCGCGTTGGTTGCGAGGATTTATTTGTTTTGTGTAGGTGCGAGGGACTCGCGCGTAGCCTCCTACTGGATTGATACCTTGGTTCTCAAAAATTGAGGGAAATACTTACGTTACTTTGCTGCATCACCCTTTCCTCTTCAAGGGAAAACCAACGCAGTGCGCAAGAGGTAGCAAGAAGGATTTCTGGCGCCGTTGCCGGGGAGGTCTATGCAAAAGTCAACATACCAAGTACCCATCACAATCCCTTATCTCCCGCATTACATTATTTGCCATTTGCCTCTCGTTTTCCTCTCCCCCACTTCACCCTTGCCGTTTTATTTGCCCTCTCTTTTCCGTTTGCCTCTTTTTCGCTTGCTTTTTGTTTGCTCGTGTGTTGGATTGCTTGTTTGTCACGATGGCTCAAGATAATACCAAATTATGTGACTTTACCAATACCAACAATAATGATTTCCTTAGCACTCCAAATGCTCCTCTTACCAATACTGAATCTTGTGAAATCAATGCTGCTTTGTTGAATCTTGTCATGAAAGATCAATTCGCCGGCCTTCCTGGTGAAGATGCCGCTACTCATCTAAATAGCTTTGTTGATTTGTGTGATATGCAAAAGAAGAAAGATGTGGACAATGATATAGTTAAACTGAAGCTATTTCCTTTTTCGCTTAGAGATCGTGCTAAAGCTTGGTTTTCGTCTTTGCCTAAAAATAGTATTGATTCTTGGAATAAGTGCAAACATGCTTTTATCTCTAAATATTTTCCTCCCGCTAAGATCATCTCTCTTAGAAACGATATTATGAATTTTAAGCAACTTGATCATGAACATGTTGCACAAGCTTGGGAGAGGATGAAATTAATGATACGTAATTGCCCTACACATGGTTTGAACTTGTGGATGATAATACAAATTTTTTATGCCAGATTGAATTTTGCTTCTAGAAATCTTTTAGATTCGGCCGCGGGAGGCACTTTTATGGAAATCACTTTAGGAGAAGCTACTAAACTCCTAGATAATATTATGGTTAATTATTCTCAATGGCGCAATGAAAGATCTACTAATAAAAAGGTGCATGCGATAGAAGAAATTAATGTTTTGAGTGGAAAGATGGATGAACTTATGAAATTATTTGCTACTAAGAGTGTTTCTTCTGATCCTAATGATATGCCTTTGTCCACTTTGATTGAGAATAATAATGAATCTATGGATGTGAATTTTGTTGGTAGGAATAATTTTGGTAACAACGCGTATAGAGGAAACTTTAATCCTAGGCCTTATCCTAGCAATTCCTCTAATAATTATGGTAATTCCTACAACAACTCTTATGGAAATTTTAATAAGATGCCCTCTGAATTTGAGACTAGTGTTAAAGAGTTTATGAATTCACAAAAGAATTTTAATGCTTTGCTTGAAGAGAAATTGCTTAAAGTTGATGAATTGGCTAGGAACGTTGATAGAATTTCTCTTGATGTTGATTCTTTAAAACTGAGATCTATTCCTCCTAAGCATGATATCAATGAGTCTCTCAAAGCCATGAGAATTTCCATTGATGAGTGCGAAGAAAGAACCGCTAGGATGCGTGCTAAGAAAGATTGCTTTATAAAAGCGTGTTCTTCAAATTTCTATGAAAATAAAGGTGAAGATCTAAAAGTTATTGATGTGTCTCCTATTAAATCCTTGTTTTGCAATATGAATCTTGATAATGATGAGACTGAATATGATCCACCTTTACCTAGAAGGTGTTCCAAAAAATCGGAGTTTTTAGATCTTGATGCTAAAATTGATAAAAGTGGGATTGAAGAAATCAAAACATTAGATGTTAATAAACCCACTATTTTGGATTTCAAGGAATTTAATTATGATAATTGCTCTTTGATAGATTGTATTTCCTTGTTGCAATCCGTGCTAAATTCTCCTCATGCTTATAGTAAAAATAAAGCTTTTACCAAACATATCGTTGATGCTTTGATGCAATCTTATGAAGAAAAACTTGAGTTGGAAGTTTCTATCCCTAGAAAACTTTATGATGAGTGGGAACCTACTATTAAAATTAAGATTAAAGATCATGAATGCTATGCTTTGTGTGATTTGGGTGCTAGTGTTTCCATGATTCCAAAAACTTTGTGTGATTTGCTAGGTTTCCATGATTTTGATGATTGCTCTTTAAACTTGCACCTTGCGGATTTCACCATTAAGAAACCTATGGGAAGAATTAATGATGTTCTTATTGTTGCAAATAGGAACTATTGTTGGAAATATGCCCTAGAGGCAATAATAAAATGGTTATTATTATATTTCCTTGTTCATGATAATTGTTTATTATCCATGCTAGAATTGTATTGATTGGAAACTCAGATACATGTGTGGATACATAGACAACACCATGTCCCTAGTAAGCCTCTAGTTGACTAGCTCGTTGATCAATAGATGGTTACGGTTTCCTGACCATGGACATTGGATGTCGTTGATAACGGGATCACATCATTAGGAGAATGATGTGATGGACAAGACCCAATCCTAAGCCTAGCACAAGATCGTGTAGTTTGTTTGCTAAGAGCTTTTCTAATGTCAAGTATCATTTCCTTAGACCATGAGATTGTGCAACTCCCGGATACAGTAGGAATGCTTTGGGTGTACCAAACGTCACAATGTAACTGGGTGGCTATAAAGGTGCACTACTGGTATCTCTGAAAGTGTCTGTTGGGTTGGCACGAATCGAGACTGGGATTTGTCACTCCGTGTAAAGGGAGAGGTATCTCTGGGCCCACTCGGTAGGACATCAACATAATGTGCACAATGTGACCAAGGAGTTGATCATGGGATGATGTGTTACAGAACGAGTAAAGAGACTTGCCGGTAACGAGATTGAACAAGGTATCAGGATACCGACGATCGAATCTCGGGCAAGTACTATACCGGTAGACAAAGGGAACTGTATACGGGATTGATTGAATCCTCGACATCGTGGTTCATCCGATGAGATCATCGTGGAACATGTGGGAGCCAACATGGGTATCCAGATCCCGCTGTTGGCTATTGACCGGAGAGTCGTCTCGGTCATGTCTGCATGTCTCCCGAACCCGTAGGGTCTACACACTTAAGGTTCGGTGACGCTAGGGTTGTAGAGATATTAGTATGCGGTAACCCGAAAGTTGTTCGAAGTCCCGGATGAGATCCCGGACGTCACGAGGAGTTCCGGAATGGTCCGGAGGTGAAGAATTATATATAGGAAGTCCAGTTTCGGCCACCGGGAAAGTTTCGGGGGTTATCGGTATTGTACCGGGACCACCGGAAGGGTCCCAGGGGTCCACCGGGTGGGGCCACCTATCCCGGAGGGCCCCATGGGCTGAAGTGGGAGGGGAACCAGCCCCTGGTGGGCTGGTGCGCCCCCCATGGGCCTCCCCCTGCGCCCAGGGTTGGAAACCTTGGGGGTGGGGGGCGCCCCACCTGGCTTGGGGGGGAAGTTTCCCCCCTTGGCCGCCGCCCCCATGTAGATGGGATCCCAGGGCCGGCGCCCCCCAGGGGCCTATATATAGTGGGGGGAGGGAGGGCAGCAAGACCCTAGCCCCTGGCGCCTCCCTCTCCCTCCCGTGACACCTCTCCCTCCCGTTAGTGCTTGGCGAAGCCCTGCCGGGATCCCCGCTACTTCCACCACGACGCCGTCGTGCTGCTGGATCTCCATCAACCTCTCCTTCCCCCTTGCTGGATCAAGAAGGAGGAGACGTCGCTGCTCCGTACGTGTGTTGAATGCGGAGGTGCCGTCCGTTCGGCGCTAGGATCATCGGTGATTTGGATCACGACGAGTACGACTCCATCAACCCCGTTCTCTTGAACGCTTCCGCTCGCGATCTACAAGGGTATGTAGATGCACTCCTCCCCTCTCGTTGCTAGCGTCTCCTAGATTGATCTTGGTGACACGTAGGAAATTTTTTGAATTTCTGCTATGTTCCCCAACAATGGCATCATGAGCCAGGTCTATGCGTAGATTCTATGCACGACTAGAACACAAACTAGTTGTGGGCGATGATTTGTTCAATTTGCTTACCGTTACTAGTATTATCTTGATTCGGCGGCATTGTGGGATGAAGCGGCCCGGACCGACCTTACACGTACTCTTACGTGAGACAGGTTCCACCGACTGACATGCACTTGATGCATAAGGTGGCTAGCGGGTGTCTGTCTCTCCCACTTTAGTTGGATCAGATTCGATGAAAAGGGTCCTTATGAAGGGTAAATAGCAATTGGCATATCACCGTTGTGGCTTTTGCGTAGGTAAGAAACGTTCTTGCTAGAAACCCATAGCAGCCACGTAAAACATGCAACAACAATTAGAGGACGTCTAACTTGTTTTTGCAGGGTTTGCTACGTGATGTGATATGGCCAAAAGGATGTGATGAATGATATATGTGATGTATGAGATTGATCATGTTCTTGTAATAGGAATCACGACTTGCATGTCGATGAGTATGACAACCGGCAGGAGCCATAGGAGTTGTCTTAATTTATTGTATGACCTGCGTGTCAATGAAAACGCCATGTAATTACTTTACTTTATTGCTAACCGTTAGCCATAGTAGTAGAAGTAATAGTTGGCGAGACAACTTCATGAAGACACGATGATGGAGATCATGATGATGGAGATCATGGTGTCATGCCGGTGACGATGATGATCATGGAGCCCCGAAGATGGAGATCAAAAGGAGCAAAATGATATTGGCCATATCATGTCACCTTTGATTGCATGTGATGTTTATCATGTTTATGCATCTTATTTGCTTAAAACGACGGTAGCTTAAATAAGATGATCCCTCACTAAAATTTCAAGAGACGTGTTCCCCCTAACTGTGCACCGTTGCGAAGGTTCGTTGTTTCGAAGCACCACGTGATGATCGGGTGTGATAGATTCTAACGTTCGAATACAACGGGTGTTGACGAGCCTAGCATGTATAGACATGGCCTCGGAGCACATGCGAAACACTTAGGTTGACTTGACGAGCCTAGCATGTACAGACATGGCCTCGGAACACAAGAGATCGAAAGGTCGAACATGAGTCGTATAGTAGATGCGATCAACATGGAGATGTTCACCGATGATGACTAGTCCGTCTCACGTGATGATCGGACACGGCCTAGTTTGACTCGGATCATGTATCACTTAGATGACTAGAGGGATGTCTATCTGAGTGGGAGTTCATTAAATAATCAGATGAACTTAATTATCATGAACATAGTCAAAAGGTCTTTGCAAATTATGTCATAGCTTACGCTTTAGTTCTACTAAGATATGTTCCTAGAGAAAATTTAGTTGAAAGTTGATAGTAGCAATTATGCGGACTGGGTCCGTAAACTGAGGATTGTCCTCATTGCTGCACAGAAGGCTTATGTCCTTAAATGCACCGCTCGGTGTGCTGAACCTCAACGTCGTCTATAGATGTTGCGAAACATCTGACATACACATTTTGATGACTACGTGATAGTTCAGTGCGTAATGCTAACGGTTTAGAATTGTGGCACCAAAGACGTTTTTGAAACGTCGCAGAACATGTGAGATGTTCCGAAGACTGAAATTGGGATTTCAGACTAGTGCCCACGTCAAGAGGTATGAGACCCCTGACAAGTTTCTTAAGCCTGCAAACTAAGGGAGATCGTTGAGCATGTGCTCAGATTGTCTGAGTACCACAATCACTTGAATCGAGTGGGAGTTGATCTTCCAGATGAGATAGTGATGGTTCTCCATAGTCACTGCCACCAAGCTATTAGAGCTTCGTGATGAACTATAACATATCAGGGATAGACATGATGATCCTTGAGCAACTCGCGATGTTTGACACCGCGAAAGTAGAAATCAAGAAGGAGCATCAATTGTTGATGGTTAGTAAAACCACTAGTTTCTAGAAGGGCAAAGGGCAAAAGGGATACTTCATGAAACAGCAAATCATTTGCTGCTCTAGTGAAGAATCCCAAGGTTGAACCCAAACCCGAGACTAAGTGCTTCTGTAATGAGGGGAACGGTCACTGAAGCAGAACTACCCTAGATACTTGGTAGATGAGAAGGCAGGCAAGGTCGACAGAAGTATATTGGATATACATTATATGAATGTGTAATTTACTAGTACTCCTAGCAGCACCAGGGTATTAGATACCGGTTCGGTTGCTAAGTGTTAGTAACTCAAAATAAAAGCTGCGGAATAAACGGAGACTAGCTAAAGGTGAGATGACGATATGTGTTGGAAGTGTTTCCAAGGTTGATGTGATCAAGCATCGCATGCTCCCTCTACCATCGAGATTGGTGTTTGCGATTGGATTATGTTTATCGCAATACGGTTATTCATTTAAGAAGAATAATGGTTACTCTGTTTGACTGAATAATACCTTCAATGGTCTTGCACCTGAAATAAATCTCGATCGTAGTGATACACATGTTTGTGCCAAAAGGATATAAAATAGTAATGATAGTACCACATACTTGTGGCACTGCCATTTGAGTCATATTGGGATAAAACGCATGAAGAAGCTCCATGTAGATGGATCTTTGGACTCACTCGTTTTGAAAAGATTGAGACATGCGAACCATGTCTATTGGTATATATGCATGAAGAAACTCCATGCAGATGGATCGTTTGGACTCACTTGATTTTGAATCACTTGAGACATGCAAATCATACCACATGGGCAAGATGACCGAAAGGCCTCGTTTTCAGTAAGATGGAACAAGAGAGCAACTTGTTGGAAGTAATACATTTGATGTGTGCAGTCCAATGAGTGCTGAGGCATGCAGTGGATATTGTTATGTTCTTACTTCACAGATGATTTGAGTAGATGCTGAGTGTATTTACTTGATGAAACACAAGTCTGAATTATTGAAAGGTTCAAGTAATTTCAGAGTGAAGTTGAAGATCGTCGTGACAAGAGGATAAAATGTCTGTGATATAATCATAGAGATGAGTATCTGAGTTACGAGTTTGGCACATAATTAAGAAATTGTGGAAATTGTTTCACGACTAATACCGCTTGGAGCACCATAGTGTGATGGTGTGTCCGAACATCATAACTGCACCCTATTGGATATGGTGCATACCATGATGTCTCTTATCGAATTACACTATCGTTTATGGGTTAGGCATTAGAGACAACCGCATTCACTTTAAATAGGGCACCATGCAATTCCGTTGAGACGACACCGTATGAACTATGGTTTAGAGAAACCTAAGCTGTCGTTTCTTAAAAGTTTGGGGCTGCGACGCTTATGTGGAAAAGTTTTAGCCTGATAAGCTCGAACCCAAAGCGGATAAATGCATCTTCATAGGATACCCAAAACAGTTGGGTATACCTCCTAATTCAGATCCGCAAGCAAAAGTGATTGTTTCTGGAAACGGGTCCTTTCTCGAGGAAATGTTTCTCTCGAAAGAATTGAGTGGGAGGATGGTGGAGACTTGATAAGGTTATTGAACCGTCACTTCAACTAGTGTGTAGCAGGGCACAGGAAGTTGTTCCTGTGGCACCTACACCAATTGAAGTAGAAGCTTATGATAGTGATCATGAAACTTCGGATCAAGTCACTACCAAACCTCGTAGGTCGACAAGGATATGTACTACTCCTGAGTGGTACGGTAATCCTGTCTTAGATATCATGTTGTTAGACAATACTGAACCTACGAGCTTTGGAGAAGCGATGGTGGGCCCATATTCCGACAAATGGTTAGAAGCCATGAAATCCGAGATAGGATCCATGTATCAGAACAAAGCATGGACTTTGGTGAACTTGCCCGATGATCGGCAAGCCATTGAGATAAATGGATCTTCAAGAAGAAGACGAACATGGACGGTAATGTTACCGTCTATGAAGCTCGACTTGTGGCAAAGAGTATTTTCACAAGTTCAAGGAGTTGACTACGATGAGATTTTCTCATCCGTAGCGATGCTTAAGTCCGTCGGAATCATGTTAGCATTAGCTGTATTTATGAAATTTGGCAGATGGATGTCAAAACAAGTTTCCTTACCAATTTTCGTAAGGAAAGGTTGTATGTGATACAATCAGAAAGGTTTTGTCGATCCTAAGGATGCTAAAAGGTATGCTAGCTCCAGTGATCCTTCCATGGACTAGAGCAAGCATCTCGGAGTCAGAATATACGCTTTGATGGGGTGATCAAAGTTTTTGGGTTTATACTAAGTTTGTTAGAAACTTGTATTTACAATAAAGTGAGTGGGAGCGCTACAACATTTCTGATAAGTATATGTGAATGACATATTGTTTATCCGAAATGATGTAAAATTTCTGGAAAGCATAAAGGGTTGTTTGGAAGGAGTTTTTCAAAGGAAGACCTGGATAAAGCTGCTTACATATTGGGCATCAATATCTATAGAGATAGATCAAAACGCCTGATGATACTTTCAAAGAACGCACACCTTGACATGATTTTGAAAGTAAATAGATCAGCAAAGAAGGAATTCTTGGCTGTGTTACAAGGTGTGAGTATTGAGTAAGACTCAAGACCGGACCACAGCAAAAGAGAGAGAAAGGACGAAGGTCGTCCCCTATGCTTTAGACGTAGGCTCTACAGTATGCTATGCTGTGTACCGCACATGAAGTGTGCCTTGCCATGAGTTGGCCAAGGGGTACAATAGTGATCCGGGAATGGATCACATGACAGCGGTCGAACTTATCCTTAGTATCTAGTGGACTAAGGAATTATCACGATTATGGAGGTGAAAAGGGGTTCGTCGTAAAGGGTTACGTCGATGCGAACTTTGACACTAATCCGGATGACTCTGAGTAGTAAACCGGATTCATATAGTAGAGCAGTTATTTGAAATCGCTCCAAGTAGCGCGTGGTAGCATCCACAAGATGACATAGATATTCGTAAAGCACACACGGATCTGAAAGGTTCAGACCCATTGACTAATAACCTCTCTCACAAGCATAACATGATCAAACCAGAACTCATTGAGTGTTAATCACATAGTGATGTGAACTAGATTGTTGACTCTAGTAAACTCTTTGGATGTTGGTCACATGGTGATGTGACCTCTGAGTGTTAATCACATGGTGATGTGAACTAGATTATTGACTCTAGTGCAAGTGGGAGACTGTTGGAAACATGCCCTAGAGGCAATAATAAATTGGTTATTATTATATTTCCTTGTTCATGATAATTGTTTATTATCCATGCTAGAATTGTATTGATAGGAAACTCAGATACATGTGTGGATACATAGACAACACCATGTCCCTAGTAAGCCTCTAGTTGACTAGCTCGTTGATCAATAGATGGTTACGGTTTCCTGACCATGGACATTGGATGTCGTTGGTAACGGGATCACATCATTAGGAGAATGATGTGATGGACAAGACCCAATCCTAAGCCTAGCACAAGATCGTGTAGTTCGTTTGCTAAGAGCTTTTCTAATGTCAAGTATCATTTCCTTAGACCATGAGATTGTGCAACTCCCGGATATCGTAGGAATGCTTTGGGTGTACCAAACGTCACAATGTAACTGGGTGGCTATAAAGGTGCACTACAGGTATCTCTGAAAGTGTCTGTTGGGTTGGCACGAATCGAGACTGGGATTTGTCACTCCGTGTAAAGGGAGAGGTATCTCTGGGCCCACTCGGTAGGACATCAACATAATGTGCACAATGTGACCAAGGAGTTGATCACGGGATGATGTGTTACGGAACGAGTAAAGAGACTTGCCGGTAACGAGATTGAACAAGGTATCGGGATACCGACGATCGAATCTCGGGCAAGTACTATACCGGTAGACAAAGGGAACTGTATACGGGATTGATTGAATCCTCGACATCGTGGTTCATCCGATGAGATCATCGTGGAACATGTGGGAGCCAACATGGGTATCCAGATCCCGCTGTTGGTTATTGACCGGAGAGTCGTCTCGGTCATGTCTGCATGTCTCCCGAACCCGTAGGGTCTACACACTTAAGGTTCGGTGACGCTAGGGTTGTAGAGATATTAGTATGCGGTAACCCGAAAGTTGTTCGGAGTCCCGGATGAGATCCCGGACGTCACGAGGAGTTCCGAAATGGTCCGGAGGTGAAGAATTATATATAGGAAGTCCAGTTTCGGCCACCGGGAATGTTTTGGGGGTTATCGGTATTGTACCGGGACCATCGGAAGGGTCCCGGGGGTCCACCGGGTGGGGCCACCTATCCCGGAGGGCCCCATGGGCTGAAGTGGGAGGGGAACCAGCCCCTGGTGGGCTGGTGCGCCCCCCATGGGCCTCCCCCCGTGCCTAGGGTTGGAAACCCTGGGGGTGGGGGGCGCCCCACCTGGCTTGGGGGGAAAGTTTCCCCCCTTGGCCGCCGCCCCCCATGTAGATGGGATCCCAGGGCTGGCGCCCCCCCAGGGGGCCTATATATAGTGGGGGGCAGGGAGGGCAGCAAGACCCTAGCCCCTGGCGCCTCCCTCTCCCTCCCGTTAGTGCTTGGCGAAGCCCTGCCGGGATCCCCGCTACTTCCACCACCACGCCGTCGTGCTGCTGGATCTCCATCAACCTCTCCTTCCCCCTTGCTGGATCAAGAAGGAGGAGACGTCGCTGCTCCGTACGTGTGTTGAACGCGGAGGTGCCGTCCGTTCGGCTCTAGGATCATCGGTGATTTGGATCACGATGAGTCCGACTCCATCAACCCTGTTCTCTTGAACGCTTCCGCTCGCGATCTACAAGGGTATGTAGATGCACTCCTCCCCTCTCGTTGCTAGCGTCTCCTAGATTGATCTTGGTGACATGTAGGAAATTTTTGAATTTCTGCTACGTTCCCCAACAACTATGTGCCCGTGTATTTTATCGTTCTTGATATAGATTGCAATCCTTCATGTCCTATTATTCTTGGTAGACCTTTCCTTAGAATGATTGGTGCAATTATTGATATGAAGGAAGGGAATATTAGATTCCAATTTCCATTAAAGAAAGGCATGGAACACTTCCCTAGGAAGAAAATAAAATTACCATATGAATCTATCATGAGAGCCACTTATGGATTGCCTACCAAAGATGGCAATACCTAGATCTATCCTTGCTTTTATGCCTAGCTAGGGGCGTTAAACGATAGCGCTTGTTGGGAGGCAACCCAATTTTATTTTTAGTTTTTTGCTTCTGTTTAGGAATAAATATTTGTTCTAGCCTCTGGTTAGATGTGTTTTTATGTTTTAATTAGTGTTTGTGACAAGTTAAACCTATAGGATCTTCTTGGATGATAGTTATTTGATCTTGCTGTAATTTCCAGAAACTTTCTGTTCACGAAAATAATTGTTAAACATCACCAGAACATGATAAAATACTGATTCTAATTGCTACTGATCAATAAACAAATTGTCTAGGTCCTCCTATTTTGGCTGATTTTTTGGAGTTCCAGAAGTTTGCGTTAGTTACAGATTACTACAGACTGTTCTGTTTTTGACAGATTCTGTTTTTCGTGTGTTGTTTGCTTATTTTGATGAATCTATGGCTAGTAAAATAGTTTATAAACCATAGAGAAGTTGGAATACATTAGGTTTAGCACCAATATAAATAAAGAATGAGTTCATTACAGTACCTTGAAGTGGTCTTTTGTTTTCTTTCGCTACGGAGCTCACGAGATTTTCTGTTGAGTTTTGTGTTGTGAAGTTTTCAAGTTTTGGGTGAAAGATTAGATGGATTATGGAACAAGGAGTGGCAAGAGCCTAAGCTTGGGGATGCCCATGGCACCCCCAAGATAATATAAGGATACCATAAAGCCAAAGCTTGGGGATGCCCCGGAAGGCATCCCCTCTTTCGTCTACTTCCATCGGTAACTTTACTTGGAGCTGTATTTTTATTCACCACATGATATGTGTTTTGCTTGGAGCGTCTTGTATGATTTGAGTCTTTGCTTTTTAGTTTACCACAATCATACTTGCTGTACACACCTTTTGATAGAGCCATACATGATTTGGAATTTGTTAGAATACTCTATGTGCTTTGCTTATATCTTTTGAGTTATATAGTTTTGCTCTAGTGCTTCACTTATATCTTTTAGAGCACGGTGGTGGATTTGTTTATAGAAACTATTGATCTCTCATGATTCACTTAGATTATTTTGAGTGTCTTAAATATCATGGTAACTTGCTTAAATAATCCTAATATGCTTGGTATTCAAGAATAGTAAAAATTCTTTTGAGTGTGTTGAATACTATGAAAAGTTTGATGCTTGATAATTGTTTTGAGATATAAAGATGGTGATATTAGAGTCATGCTAGTTGAGTAGTTGTGAATTTGAGAGATACTTGTGTTAAAGTTTGTGATTCCTGTAGCATGCACGTATGGTGAACCGTTATGTGATGAAGTCGGAGCATAATTTATTGATTGATTGTCTTCCTTATGAGTGGTGGTCGGGGACGAGCGATGGTCTTTTCCTACCAATCTATCCCCCTAGGAGCATGCGCGTAATACTTTGCTTTGATAACTTGTAGATTTTTGCAATAAGTATATGAGTTCTTTATGACTAATGTTGAGTCCATGGATTATACCCACTCTTCTTCCTTCCACCATTGCTAGCCTCTCTAATACCGCGCACTTTTTGCCGGTATCATACACCCACCATAAACCTTCCTCAAAACAGCCACCATACCTACCTATCATGGCATTTCCATATCCATTCCGAGATATATTGCCATGCAACTTACCACCGTTCCGTTTACTATGACACGCTCCATCATTGTCATATTGCTTTGCATGATCATGTAGTTGATATTGTATCTGTGGCAAAGCCACCGTTCATAATTCTTTCATACATGTCACTCTTGATTCATTGCATATCCCGGTACACCGCCGGAGGCATTCATATAGAGTTATATTTTGTTCTAAGTATCGAGTTGTAATTGTTGAGTTGTAAGAAAATAAAAGTGTGATGATCATCATTTTTAGAGCATTGTCCCAAGTGAGGAAAGGATGATGGAGACTATGATTCCCCCACAAGTCGGGATGAGACTCCAGACGGAAAAAAGAGCCCATAAAAAAGGCGAAAAGGCCCAAATAAAAAAAAGAGAGAAAAAGAGAGAAGGGACAATGTTACTATCGTTTTACCACACTTGTGCTTCAAAGTAGCACCATGATCTTCATGATAGAGAGTCTCTCATTTTGTCACGTTCATATACTAGTGGGAATTTTTCATTATAGAACTTGGCTTGTATATTCCAATGATGGGCTTCCTCAAAATGCCCTAGGTCTTCGTGAGCAAGCGAGTTGGATGCACACCCACTTAGTTTCTTTTGTTGAGCTTTCATATACTTATAGCTCTAGTGCATCCGTTGCATGGCAATCCCTACTCACCCACATTGATATCTATTGATGGGCATCTACATAGCCCGTTGATACGCCTAGTTGATGTTAGACTATCTTCTCCTTTTTGTCTTCTCCACAACCACCATTCTATTCCACATATAGTGCTATGTCCATGGCTCACGCTCATGTATTGCGTGAAGATTGAAAAAGTTTGAGAACGTCAAAAGTATGAAACAATTGCTTGGCTTGTCATCGGGGTTGTGCATGATTTAAATACTTTGTGTGGTGAAGATAGAGCATAGCCAGACTATATGATTTTGTAGGGATAACTTTCTTTGGCCATGTTATTTTGAGAAGACATAATTGCTTTGTTAGTATGCTTGAAGTATTATTATTTTTATGTCAATATTAAACTTTTGTCTTGAATCTTTTGGATCTGAATATTCATACCACAATTAAGAAGAATTACATTGAAATTATGCCAAGTAGCACTCCGCATCAAAAATTCTGTTTTTATCATTTACCTACTCGAGGACGAGCAGGAATTAAGCTTGGGGATGCTTGATACGTCTCCAACGTATCTATAATTTTTGATTGCTCCATGCTATATTATCTACTGTTTTGGACATTATTGGGCTTTATTATTCACTTTTATATTATTTTTGGGACTAACCTATTAACCGGAGGCCCAGCCCAGAATTGCTGTTTTTTTGCCTATTTCAGAGTTTCGCAGAAAAGGAATATCAAACAGAGTCCAAACGGAATGAAACCTTCGGGAACGTGATTTTCAGAACGAACAAGATCCAGGAGACTTGGACCCTACGTCAAGAAATAAAGGAGGAGGCCACGAGGTAGGGGGGCGCGCCCTGCACCCTAGTGGGCCCCTGTTGCTCCATCGACGTACTCCTTCCTCCTATATATACCTACGTACCCCCAAACGATCAGATACGGAGCAAAAAAACTAATTCCACCACCGCAACCTTCTGTACCCACGAGATCCCATCTTGGAGCCTGTTCCGGAGCTCCGCCGGAGGGGGCATCGATCACGGAGGGCTTCTACATCAACACCATAGCCCCTCCGATGAAGTGTGAGTAGTTTACCTCAGACCTTCGGGTCCATAGTTATTAGCTAGATGGCTTCTTCTCTCTTTTTGGATCTCAATACAATGTTCTCCCCCTCTCTCGTGGAGATCTATTCGATGTAATCTTCTTTTGTGGTGTGTTTGTTGAGACCGATGAATTGTGGGTTTATGATCAAGATTATCTATGAACAATATTTGAATCTTCTCTGAATTCTTTTATGTATGATTGGTTATCTTTGCAAGTCTCTTCGAATTATCAGTTTGGTTTGGCCTACTAGATTGATCTTTCTTGCAATGGGAGTAGTGCTTAGCTTTGGGTTCAATCTTGCGGTGTCCTTTCCCAGTGACAGTAGGGGCAGCAAGGCACATATTTTATTGTTGACATCGAGGATAACAAGATGGTTTTTTTTATCATATTGCATGAATTTATCCCTCTACATCATGTCATCTTGCTTAAGGCGTTACTCTGTTTTTATGAACTTAATACTCTAGATGCATGCTGGATAGAGGTCGATGAGTGGAGTAATAGTAGTAGATGCAGGCAGGAGTCGGTCTACTTGTCTCGGACGTGATGCCTATATACATCAATTGCTCAACAGTAATTTGTTCACCCTTCATAAAATACTTATGCTCTTGAGAGAAGCCACTAGTGAAACCTATGGCTCCCGAGTCTATCTTCATCATATTAATCCTCCAATACTTAGTTATTTCCTTTGCTTTTTTACTTTGCTTTTATTTTACTTTGCATCTTTATCACAAAAATACCAAAAATATTATCCTATCATATCTATCAACTCTCACTCTCGTAAGTGGCCGTGTAGGGATTGACAACCCCTTATCGCGTTGGTTGCGAGGATTTATTTGTTTTGTGTAGGTGCGAGGGACTCGCGCGTAGCCTCCTACTGGATTGATACCTTGGTTCTCAAAAACTGAGGGAAATACTTACGCTACTTTGCTGCATCACCCTTTCCTCTTCAAGGGAAAACCAACGCAGTGCTCAAGAGGTAGCACTAACGCCCTTGCTACGCCTCCCTGATCCTGCGCCACTTCAGCTCCGGCTTGGCACGGTGCGCCCTTGGCTTGGCGCTCCTCCCGAACCGCCACCAGAGCCGCGCTGGCGGAGTACGGGGTGGCGGCAAGGTAGAGCACCAGAGGCTCGAGAGGCCGTGGTGCCACCATCACTGGGGGACTGGTAATGTACTTCTTGAGGTCTTGGAAGGCCTGGTCGGCCTCCGGGGTCCACTTGAACGGGCCCTTCTTCTTCATGAGCTTGAAGAAAGGCAAGGCGCGCTCTCCCAGTTTGGAGATGAAACGCCCTAACACGGTCACCCGCCCCGCTAGCTTCTGCATCTCTTTGAGGGTCTGTGGTGGGCTCATGCCCTCGATGGCCTCGATCTTCTCTGGGTTCGCCTCGATCCCTCTGTGGGATGTGAGGAAACCCAGTAGCTTCCCGGAGGGGACGCCGAACATGCACTTCTCCGAGTTAAGCCTCAAGTTCACTTGGCGCAGGCTCTCGAAGGTCTCCTCCAAGTATTGAATCAATGTCCTCGCCTCGCGAGACTTTAGCACTATGTCATCGACGTAGGCCTCTGTGTTTCTCCTGAGCTGCCGCCCCAGGGCGATGTGCATCAACCGCTAAAAGGTCGCGCCCGCGTTGCGCAGCCCGAAGGGCATGCAGGTGTAGCAGTACACCCCACATGGTGTCAGGAATGCTGTCTTCTCCACATCTTCCACCGCCATCTTGATTTGATGATGCCCTGAGAACGCGTCCATGAAGCACAACAGGTCACACTCGGCGGTGGAGTCGACAATCTGGTCGATGCGCGGGAGTGGGAATGGATCTTGGGGGCATGCTTTGTTTAGGTTGGTGAAGTCGACGCACATCCGTTCCTTTCTGCCTTTCTTCGGCACTACGACGGGGTTCGCCAGCCATTCGGGATATCGAACTTCTCGGATGGCACCCGCCACCTCCAGCTTGTGAGTCTCTTGGACGATGAAGCCTTGCTTTTCAGTGGACTGCCGTCTTGCTCGCTGCTTCACGGGGCGTATATTGGGGCACACCCTTAGA
This sequence comes from Triticum aestivum, assembly GCF_018294505.1. Lineage (NCBI taxonomy): Eukaryota > Viridiplantae > Streptophyta > Magnoliopsida > Poales > Poaceae > Triticum > Triticum aestivum. The sequence continues at coordinate 383,623,569 of NC_057808.1, read as the reverse complement.
TGATGCTGGATCACCTCCCTCGGGACCCCTACCAGCTGGTTAGGCTCCCACGCGAAGATCTCCTTGTTCGCGCGCAAGAACCTCACCAAGGCTTCTTCTTGTTCCGGGTCGAGGCCGGCTCCTATGGTAAAGGTGGCTCCTGAAGACCCGTCCTCGTTGACCGGCACCTGCTTGGTTTCCGCCTTGTCTTGGGTGAACAGCTGCTTCTTCTTGGTAGGCGCGACCTCCTTGGCCTCGGGGGTACCGGCGCCGGCGGGCTGTGCTGCTGCCGCGGTCTTGAAGGCGACCTTGAGCGCCATCACGGCCTCCTTAGTGTCCCCCTTGATGGTGAGGACGCCCTTGCTTCCTGGCATCTTCATGAGGTTGTAGGCCGGGTGAGTCGCCGCCATGAACTGGGTGAGAGCCGGGTACCCGAGGATGGCGTTGTACGGGAGACTGATGCGGGCGATGTCGAAGTCCACCAGCTCGGTGCGGTAGTTGTCGCGTGCGCCGAAGGTGACAGGGAGGCGGATCTGCCCCAGAGAGTGAGCGGCTCCACCACCCACTCCCGAGAAGGGCTTGCTGAGGCCGAGCCGCTCAAGCGGCATGTGAAGAAGGCTGAAGGCTTCTACGGAGAGCAAGTTGAGGCCAGCACCACTGTCGATGAGGGTCTTGGTAACGACCACGTTGCAAATGGTGGGTGTGCAGAGCATCGGGAGCATTCCGGAGCCTGCGGTGGAGTCGGGGTGGTCTTCTAACCCGAAGGTGAGGTCGGCCTCTGGCGCGGCCCAACCCGGCGGCACCCCCGGGCGCTTGGATGTGGCTCCTATCTGACGGAGGAACGGCTTGACGTGGCGGTCTGAAGGTGGTGCTTGAGAGCCACCCAGCAGGGCCGCGACTGCGTGGTGTGCCGGCACTGCGTAGCGAGCGGTGAAGAGGTCGCGGAGTTCCCCCCAGGAGGCCACCGTGGATCCTGGGAGGTTGAGCAGCCAGGCGCGCGGCTCACCGGTGAGGGCCATGGGGAACCAGTTAGCCATGATCTTGCCGTCACCTCTGGCCTCGAGGACAGCCTTATCGTACGCCAGCAGGAACGGCGTCGGGTCTGCTGCGCCGTCGTAACGCGGCGACATCTCTGGCATGAACTTGGTCGGCCACCGCACTCGTCGTAGGGCAGGGGCCAGGGCTCGGTACCCAGGCGCCCCGCTGTTGGCGTCGACTGCAGAGGTGGATGGCGGGGCACCTACCATGGGGGCGAAGTGCGGCGGCGCGGGGCGCAGGTTGGTGGAGAGGAGCTCCGGCGCACCCCTACCTGGCGCGCCAAATGTCGGATGTGGGGTTCCGACAAACCCTAAGGTTCGAACTCTAGGGTGCGCGCGAAGTCTTTCCCTCCTACCGATCTACGCCCTAGCTCGGTAAGATCTCACGGACGAACTCGACGAACTCGCAACACAGAAAGACACGGGGTTTATACTGGTTCGGGCCACCGTTGTGGTGTAATACCCTACTCCAGTGTGGTGGTGGTGGATTGCCTCTTGGGCTGATGAAGAATAGTACAAGGGAAAGAACAGCCTCCTGAGGTTGAGGTGTTCTTGTGCTTGGTGTCTTGGCGGGCGAGAGCTAGGTGAACTGCTCGATGCCCCTATTGTGGTGGCTAACTCTACTTATATAGGCCCTGGTCCTCTTCCCAAATGTTGAGTGGGAAGGGAGCCAACAACGGCGAGCAAATTTGAAGGGGGACAGCTAGTATAAGCTATCCTGACAAAAGTGGTCTTCGCCTGCGAAAGGCTCTGGTGGTGACGCCGTCTTGGGCTCCACGATGACCTCCGTCTTGCCGTCCTCCTGGTCTCGGTCTCGTTGCACCGATATAGCAACCTTTGCCTGATGCCTCGGTACTCCTCGCCTGCGCTGGCCTCCTTAGCACCAAAGAGGAAACAAGGACGCTGCGCGCACTGGCGCCCGCCTGGTGTCGATCGTCATGGCTCACGTCACGAGAGCCTCGCGAGGTTCGCCCCGCCTTGATATCTCCGCTCCTCGTGAGCCCGCCTGACTAGGCCACTCCCGAAGAGGTCTTGTGTTGCCCGCCTCGCGAGGCTTGGCCCCTCGCGAGGGTCTTGGATGCCTTGCTGATGAAGATGGGCCGTACGGCCTGCTGACTTAGCCACGCCGTGGGCCGCAGGCAGGCAAGTCTGGGGACCCCCGTTCCCAGAATGCCAACACTCTCGACCCCCAAAGAAAGGAAAAGAAATAAAACTATTTACATAGGAAAGCTCCCAACAAACAAAAGAAGAACGAGAAATCTTTTTGGGTTTTCTCTTAGTTACTACTACTACAGGCATGGAAAGTAAACTAGCTAAAAGCTACAACTATTTTTTTGGTTTTTCTTAAGGTTTTTCAAACACACAAGAAGAAGGCTTAGAAAATAAACTAACATGGATAGTACAATGAAAAAGTATGAGCACCGACAACTAGAATGAGTGTGTGAACATGAATGTAATGTCGGTGAGAAATACGTACTCCCCCAAGCTTAGGCTTTTAGCCTAAGTTGGTCAAGGGCCACTGCTGGCCTTGCGGATATCCAAAGTTGTAGCAGGGGTAGTACTGAGATGCAGCGGCTACTTCCTGACGAGCTGCAGCTTGGAGGCGAGATGCCTCCGTCCTCCTCTCATACTCGTTCGCCTCCTCCCTGGTTTGACATGTCTCCTTTTTGCCTGAAAGTCAAAGAAAGTAGGGGCAGGGAGAGCAACATGGACAGTGCGACGTCTGTCGAAGATTAGTCGGTACTGGAGGAACTGTTCATTCCTCTCAACAAACTGATGGCAGACCATAGCATTATAATCTAGATAAGCAGGGGGTAACTCCAAATCATTTCTATGTATGGGTACATCAAGATAATTAGCTAAACGAGTTGCATAAATTCCACCAAACAAATCTCCACTTGCACCATTATGATGCAACCTTCGTGCAACAATAGCCCCCAAGTTATATTGTTTATCACCTAATACCGCACTTTTGAGGACACAAAGATCTGGCACGCACATGTGACAAGCTTCATCTTTACCGTTAATGCATCTACCTATAAAGATAGCAAAATAATGTATGGAACGAAAATGAATGCTCCCTATGGTAGCTTGTGTGATTTCTCTAGATTCCCCCACAGTGATACTAGCAAGAAAGTCTTTATATTCAGATTTGCGTGGTTCACTAACAATGCCCCACTGCGGGAGTTTGCAAGCATTACTAAAATCTTCTAGGTCCATGGTATATGATTTATCATAAAGATCAAATAAAACAGTGTGAGAATTGCGCGAGGATGTAAATTTAAACCTTCTCACAAAGGAATCAGTTAGGTAGTGGTATTGCGGGCACTTATCTGACACAAATCCCTCAAGATCAGCATTACACACATACGCGTCAAATTCATCCTTGATGCCTGCCCGGACCATAAACTCTTCTGGCGGCCATTCACAAGGCCGTACTTGAACTTCCCTTGGCAGTTCATTGTCCGGCTCACGTATCGCGAGCCTTGGGCCTTGCTTCCTTGAGGAACCACCTTGGTACATTTTCCTAAACATATTTCTTCCTCTGAAAAATTTCTGAATTTTTTAGTGACTCAAAATAAAAGTGAACCAAACTCAACAAAATTGATAGCAACTACTCCCACAAGTGCTTAGAGGCTATATCATGCATTAAAACTACTTTTGACCATACAAATTTGACATGCAAGATCAAGAACAGGGTCACCTAAGCAGCAAAAATTTGCAATAAATAAAGCACTAGAACAAACACTAATTGGACCATTGGAGGAGTCACATACCGAAGAACAATCCCCCAAAGCAGTTTCGTGAATGGAGCTTTGAGCAAGGAGATCGAAAATGGCAGCAAGATGAGCTAGAACACGGGTTTGAGCTATGGGAGGACTTTTTTCTGGAGTAAGACGAAGTGAGTGGGTGCAGGAATAAGTGGAGGGGGTCCACATGGGGCCCACGAGGCAGGGGGCGCGCCCCAGGGGGGTGGGCGCACCCTGGACCCTCGTGGCCAGGTGGTGGCTGAGGGAGTCCTGGATTAGGGGGTCCTCGGACAGCCGGACTATATCCTTTGGCCGGACTGTTGGACTATGATGATACAAGATTGAAGACTTCGTCTCGTGTCCGGATGGGACTTTCCTTGGTGTGGAAGGCAAGCTTGGAAATACGGATATGTAGATCTCCTCCCTTGTACCGACTCTGTGTAACCCTAGCCCCCTCCGGTGTCTATATAAACCGGAGGGTTTAGTCCGTAGGACAACAACAATCATACCATAGGCTAGCCTCTAGGGTTTAGCCTCTACGATCTCATGTTAGATCAACTCTTGTAATACTCATATCATCAAGATCAATCAAGCAGGAAGTAGGGTATTACCTCCATCGAGAGGGCCCGAACCTGGGTAAACATTGTGTCCCCCGCCTCCTGTTACCATCCGCCTTAGACGCACAGTTCGGGACCCCCTACCCGAGATCCGCCGGTTTTGACACCGACATTGGTGCTTTCATTGAGAGTTCCACTGTGCCGTCACCGTAAGGCTTGATGGCTCCTTCGATCATCGGACAACTCGATGGGAACGATGCGATCGAGGGTGAGGTTTTCCTCCCCGGACAGATCTTCGTATTTGGCGGCTTTGTACTGCGGGCTAACTCGCTTGGCCATCTGGAGAAGATCGATAGCTACGCCCCTGGCCATCAGGTCCGGTTTGGAAACTTGAACTATACTGCCGACATCCACGGAGACTTGATCTTCGACGGATTCGAGCCCATGTCAGGTGCGCCGCACAATCACGACGAGCATGATTTAGCTCTGCCGTCGGACTATGTTCGGGAGATCACACCTGCAACTACTCCGGCCCTCAATCCGGAACAAATTGCACCATCTGTGGACGGGTAGATGGACCCCGCCACGGAGGCCGCACACTCAGTGACGATAGCGCCGAATACTGACCTTACCTCCTACGGGACCCGTGTTGCCGAACCGTTGGATTCGTCCCCGGCCACGGACTCCGAGCCGCTTGTGCCTGTGCCCATCAAATCCGATTGGGCACCGATCATGGAGTTTACCTCTGCGGATATCTTTCAGCACTCGCCTTTTGGCGACGTACTAAACTCGTTGAAGTCTCTCTCACTGTCGGGAGACCCTTGGCCGAACTATGTCCGGCTAGAATGGGATGCGGACGACGAAGAAATTCGCGCCCCACCCACCACCCACTTAGTAGCCACTGTCGACGATTTAACCGACATGCTCGACTTTGGCTCCGAAGACAACGATGGTCACTACAAAAAAATACACTTCCATGATGATACGTGTTTGTTACAGTAGGTCGCGTTTTTTGTCATGCATGTACATCCATGACGATTTTATGACAAAATCAGGATAGTCATACCTGTGCTGTCGTAGAAGTGTTCCATGACATTACCAAAATTATCATCACGGAAGTGTCCACTTCCTTGACGATAAATCGCGCGTCACAGAAGTGCTTTCGTCAAGGGTGACCGACACGTGGCATCCACCGTAACGGAACGCCGTTAAGCTATCGGGTCGGGTTTTGGATCCGATAACCCGTTAACAGCCCCGACCAATGGGAAATTTCCACGTGTAAAATTCTTATTGGCCGGACGAAACACGTGTCAGCTCGTCAGTGGGTCAGATAGGCGCCTATGATATGTCGACACGTGCCACGGCCCACCACTGGCCCATTTAGCTTACAAAGCCGGCCCGTTTGACTTGGTCAAAAGTTAACGGGCTGGCCCATGAAAAGCCTGTTAACGGTCTCTTCGCAAATAGCCCATTTTACGGCCCGTTAACTCACGGCCCGTTAGGCCCTAAAGGAAATCGGCCCAACAACGTCATGTGAGCCGTCGAATATAACACCAGCCCATTTCACTTTCGGCCCATGTATGGCCCATGACGTCTTTCGGCCCATATGAGGCCTTCGTATCTTTTGGCCCTTTACAGGCCCACGGTGAGTCTAGCCCATAATGAACAGTAATTTTCTTTATACCCGTTCACGGCCCGTGATTTACATGGGCCGTTTCCAGCCCGTGTTAGCTTTCGGCCTATTGACGGCCCATACGTTCTTGGGCTCCTTTTCGGCCCTCGATTACTTCCGGCCTGTTACTGGCCTGTTCCCCTAATGGGCCAAATTCGGCCCATGGCAAGAGTCAGCCCGTTACTGGCCTGTTCCCCTAATGGGCCAAATTCGGCCCATGGCAAGAGTCGGCCCGTTTCCGGCCTGTTAACCCGTTGCGCCGTTTCCAGCCCGTCCTATATTCAGGCCCATTAATGACCCGTTATGCCTGTGACAGAATTAAGCCTTTGCTGTCCTACGGCCTGGTAACGGCCTGTTACCGTGCTGGGCCGATACCAATTACGCCCGATTACGGCCCATGTAGACCCATTTATCTGACGGCCCAAGGCCCACCGATTACAGGCCCATTTATCGACGGCCCGTAGGAGACCCATGGATCCTGCGGCCCGTATATGGCCCATGGTAGTTGCGGCCACTAGCAAACCAGGGAAAAAGAAGACTAGGAAATAAATAAGGCCGAAACTAACGCTAGGCTATTAAGGCGATTGCACAGATTACATCCACTCGACATCAAAGATCGCCACGAGTGCAAATATAGGGAACACCCTACACTATACAAAAATGGCTTGCTGTTTTCTTCAGCCGCTGGCTGCACGTTAAGAATAAATTTTGTATCGCACCAAAACAAATTACAACTATATAACAAAAGGAAGGTTGGCATAAAACTTAACAGTCTAGCAGATAAATGCACCACCAGAAGTTCAGAAGCTCAGTTCATTTGACCTGACTGTTACGTTTTCATGTTGTATTGTCCGATGGAGCACCATAACCCTCGCCTTCATTTCCCCTAGGCTCCTGAACAACATAGCAAATGTCTGATAGTCTGGTTTCAAAACCATGCATATCTTGACGACATTGAGCAATGTTTCTCCTTGTTTCACAAAGGGTCTCTGTTAGGGAATGGACTTGTGTCTGGAGCGCAGATACAACATTGCTTTGAGCTTGCATATCTTGATCATGAGGCAGTTTGGACGATATTGCCTTAACAACCAACCCAGTATTACGCAGGAACGTGCTTTTGGCACTGTTAGTGGACAGGTACTGACCCACTGCAGCAAGAGCTGACATTGCGGTTATAGTTGCCTCGCCACCTTCAGAAGGTGGCGGTTCCACCATTTTTTCCATAGCTCGCTGAAAAGTTGAGGTTTTACATTAGTAGTACCAGAACAGAAGATATTAAGGAGGCAGCAAAACCAAACAAAATAGCTTTGGTCTATATACAGAACTTATTCTGGTGAACCCATGTAAAATATTAGTTGTATTTTATTGCAAAGTACATAATAAAACCAGGTTCCAAACATATGACCATGTACCATCGCTAATGTATTGTCTATTTCTTCACATTGTATTGAGGGCTAAGGATAAAGAGACGAAGTTTATAATACGGTAAGCATAGTATGACATCATTCATATCACAAAACAACTGAGAACAGACAAACAGGCAATTGTAACATTGTGTGGGCAAGTCCAGCACGGAACTAGATTACGGGTCAAGATCAAAGGAACATCACTCCTCTCTTTTAAACCTTGTAAGGTGCAATGATACGCTAAGACAATTGTGTATAAAATTGAAAAGAGTAATAGACATTGGCTGCAAACCATGCAGTTCAAGGCACAAGTCAGAGTAAGTAGTAGTTAAAAGGCATGAGGATTAAGGACTTACAACAGCGGCTTTGACTGGTGTAGTCATGCCCTTCTTCTTGCTGGTGTGACAGTCCTTGAAGATTTCCACAGCATTTGGTTCAGGTACTTTTTGGTCCTTGCGGGCTTTCCTCTGCATTTCGAACAAGTCAATATAGATCTGATAATATGGTACAGCGAAAAGAGTGAAACAGCAGCTAATTACAAGAGCCTCGCAGTGTGCAATATAGCTACGAGATCCTGTCGTCTGTTGGAATTTCACTTTCGTACGGTTGGCCTTGTTCTTTGAACAGTTCACCTACAAGAAGATAGATTTGTGTGGCACATGCGTAAATAGGACTTCAACATGTGATCTGATCACATATATATAATGTACCTGATACTTCGGATCAGACCAGTGTTTAACAAGGCCCCTCCAGTCTTCATCCGATATATTTTCCACTGGAGATGTTTGGGAAAGTTCACTGTTAGCCTTGCCTTCAAAGTGAGTTTTCCTCAAGTTATACCGATACTGTCGCAGAGCAGACTTGAAAACATGGGTGCAAGCTTGTCTGGTTGCATCATCTTGGCTATCCAACTTGAACCTCATCTGTTGAAAATTATGGGAGTCTCATTATCAGCAACCTAGAAAGTATGGGACAGAGCAAGACGATATTACTAGTTTCCATACATAACCATACTTACAGATAAATGGTCGAGGAAGGTGTTGAACTGGGTTTCGTCTTTGTCATTCCTGTACTGAATCCATGTTGGGAGGATACGTACATGACACCTAACGGCAACCGCTGCCTCTGATACTAACTTGGCTGACTCTGTAGCATCACGTGGCCTTTTTAAACCTGCCTCAAAACGGATCTCCATTCTTCCTCCTCTAGATTTAGTTAACCTATCGAGCATTATCCCTGATGTTTGTTTCCTCTTGCGCCTAGGTGCTAGTCCAACAACGAACATAGGAAGTGTTAGTGTACATCAAACTGTGAGACTACATATAAAGAAGCATGCAACTGTAACTTGACTCCAGCAACTACCTTCTTGCTGTTGAAGCTCACAAGGTTCATCTGATATTGCCAACTCGTCTTGTGTCAAGAGTGCTTGGGAAGTAGTGTCAGGTGGCAAGGGAGCTTGGGAACGTGCTGCTAGCTCAGTTGACGCACGAGTAAGTCGTGCAGCTGGTAGTACTGTGGTAGGTGTTGCAAGAACTAGGGCTGTCTCTGCTTGTTTGGTGGCAGCTATTTGTTTCTGTTTGGCTTTTTTTGCAACTCGTGTAGCATGGGATGCCGTGTTTGTAGAATTTTCCGCTGGACTTTGACCTTCTATTGCACCATCAGTACCAGCAGAATCTGCAGGATTCATCCGCTTCTCATTCCCTGCCATTCTGTGTTTCTTCCTCTTTCTCTGTGCCATGTTAAGTCAAGCCGACAAGAAAAACGAATAACAATTTAGTTCTTCAGAACAAATTGATGCGTGATGCAGACGAACTGAACTTTGATGTTAGACAACCACATGATAGGAGGATGTAATATGTATGAAAAACAGGACGGAAGAGATAACCAGAACTATGATGTGTAAACTAAGAAGAAGACATTTCACCAAATTAGAAGCAATGCAATGGAAGGTAGACACCATATGAAAGATGCTACAAATATCGCTCTGCCAAGTTAACAGTGTCTCATCATAAATGGCGTTTAAACAAATGTGAAGCAGTACAAGAAATAAATCATATGCAAGATGCAAACAACATCACACTACCATGTTAGAGGTCTCTCGTCATTAGTGCCATTGCATATTCACAGCATTGCATATTCACAGCTTATGATGTGTAAACTAAGGAGAAGGCATTTCAACAAATTAGAAGCAATGAAAGCTAGACACCATATGAAAGATGCAACGAATATCACTCTACCAAGTTAAAACTGTCTCGTCATAAGTGCCATTTCAACAAATTAGTAGTACAAGCTAGAAAAGAATGTGAGATGTAACCTATATCACACTCCGAAGTCAAACGTGTCTTATGATAAGTGATTGTTGCAGGTTACACAACAGTAGTAATTTGATGTAAGAACATGGTGTGATAGACAGATATTGTATGTTCTAGAAACAGGAACACGTGTCTTATTCAAGTATAATGTGTAAAGTAAGCAGATGGAATTCAACAAAATTAGAAGCAATACAAGCTAGACATCACACATAACATGCAACCACATATAACAGTGCCAAGTTAGAGGGAGCACCGGTGATGCTGCACTAGGGGAGACGTGCTCATCATAAACACAGCTTTGTTGAGTGTCTATGCATGTGTTGTCTTGGAAATCATCTTGGGGGTGTGGAGGAGTAGAAACTGTAGAGGCCCTCCGTTCGGAAGGAGCACCTTTATCCGCTGCCTTGCTAACTTCCTTCCGCTTTATTGATTTTGAATTGTCAAGTAAAACCGACAAGAAAAAGCAATAAAATTCTCTCTTCAGAACTCATTCATGCATGATACTGACAATCACTACTTTGATGTAAGGCAAACACATGATACCAGGATGGAATATGTACGAAAAACAGGACGGCATGGCATGTTCACAACTGTTTGTGTAAACTAAGCAGAAACCATTCCAGCAAATAAGAAGCAATGCAAGCTAGACACCACATGAAAGATGCAACCAATATGACTCTGCCAAGTTAAAAGCGTCCCATCATAAATGGAATTTCAACAAATTAGAAGCAGCGCATGCTATAAATCATATGAAAGATGCAACTAATATCGCACTGCATATACTAAAGGTGTCTCGTCATGTTGATTGATGCGGGATACAAAAAAACAATAGTTTTATGTAAGGACATGCTTAATAGACAGATGTACTATGTACTAAATACAGGAAGGCATGTCACATTAACAGGTATAATGTATAAGCTAAGCAGACTAGCACATGCAGTTTAACCAGATTGGAAGAATTACAATCTAGACACCATATGCAACATGCAACCACATATCACGCTGCCAAGTTAGAGCAAGCACCTGCGATGCTAGTGTAGGGGAAATGCTGTAATCAACTACAGAGCTACGTTCACTATCTTCATCTAGCATTTCTGTTTCTTGAGAATCATGTCGGGAGGCTGACGCTGCATTCTTTAAATGAGGAGTAGTCCCCTTGCCTGCCTGCCTCGTCATAAGTGATTGATGAGGGATACACAAGAACATTAGTTTGATGTAAGAACATGGTTAATACACAGATGTACTAGTATGTACCAAAAACAGAAAGGCATGTCATATTCAAAGGTATAATGTGTAAGCTAAGCAGATGCAATTTAACCAAATTGGAAGCAATACAAGCTAGACATCCGGCTGGAGTGGTGAGCATGATCATCTAGGACCTGAGAGCCTGGTGGGAGGCGGGCTGCTTCGCCACCATCGCAGCTTTTTAGTTGGCTTCCAGGTGATGCCTATCTTTGCTGGGCTTGTCACTGGCTCGGCCAGTGCCCTGACTAGCTATTTGTCTTCTGGTGCTCACGGGATGGTGGTTCATGTAAAAAAATATCTTTCCTTATCTTACCGACTTCGGCCTTTCGAATACAAGCTAGACACCATATGGAACATGCAACCACATATGACACCGCGAAGTTAAAGCAAGCACCTGGGATGGTGGTTCATTGCGAGCGAGGTCATCAACTCCAGAGCTACGTTTACCGTCTCCATCTGCTGACACTGCACCCTTTATAGCGCTGTAACGTGTCTTGCCTACCCGCATACGAAGCTGGAGCGACTTCTCTCTTTTCTTTTTGGCTTCTCTCATGGCAGCAGAGTCTGAAATACCCTTGCATAAAAACACAATAGTGAGAGTAAGGGTGAAGTGTGTGCAGAACTAGTGCACTGTAAAAGTAGCAGATAGCAGGTGGCTGAAAAATAAATGACAGGAGACATATGATAGCTCTACAACATTGCATGGCAAACAAAATTAGATTCTACTCCGTATGATTTTGTAATATATGAGCACAGGAAATGCAGGTACTCCTCCAGCACACCACCACATGTGGTCATATCTAAGATAACAGTCGACTGAAAATAAATAGGTCAGTCGATTTTTTTAATGAACCGTCCGATCTATAAGGAACGGGCAGATGGCCTTCGTCTACCTCCCGCCAGTCACTGTTGACGATCTTTCTCGAACCGCCAGCGACCACCGGCCCAGACCCCTGCCTCCGCCGCCCCGCCCTCCCATCGACCTCACACCACCGCCGTGCTTGGCAGCGCCCCCAGGCCATCCCTTTAATCCCGGCCGACCTCCAGATCGGGCGCCAGTAGCTCTAGGCCGCACACGCCCCTAAGATAAACACCAAGGCGCTGCTTCCCCGGCGTAATAGGCGTACTAGCGCCTGTTACGCCGGGGAATGCTTCCGTTAATTGGGAATCAACTGGCCAGAAATTGAAATTCAGGGGGGCGACGGACCTCTAGCTAAGGTGAAATAGTATATGAGGAGAAACCTTGTGCATCGCGAGTTACTAGGAACATCTAGTATCAAGAAGAAGCGGTCAACTAGTGTCTTCTGTGGGATGAATACCGTGCAAGCAGAGACGTAAGATTTGCACGAATAAGGGAAGAGGAGTACCTTTTTCGGTTGCCGGTGTGGTCACCTCCACATGTCGCGCCGATCTTCTTCTTTTTACCGGGGAAACCGATGTTCTGGAGGGTGCAGGCTTGGACGAACCCATGGCCAAATTGTTGACTGTGTTGCCGTGGCCGTATGTCGGCGGAGGGGAAGCAGATCCGAGGCGGCGAAGGACGGCGTAGCAGGAACAGCTCCGGTGCGGTGGAGGGTGGCGAAGTTGGAGCGGCAGCGGTGAGGCGCAGGACGGCGTGGTTGAACTGGCTCGGGTACGGACGGCTCGGCCTCGGCTTCAACTACTAGCCGTGGAGGGCGTTGCGGTTGAGGTTGCGGTGGACGACGACGTCGGGGTATCGGCTCCGGCGTGATGGAGGAGGGCGGCGGTTGATGGGTGGGATGGGGTGGCGGACGGAGGACGCCGGGGTTTCGCGGCTGGTGGAGAGGTAGTTTTGGCGCCCACGGAGTACGAATGGGGAATCGGACGGGTGGGGGGAACCATGTTTCGGTCTGGGACGCGCTTGTTTTTGGCTTTTTTGAACAGAAGATGGGACGCGCTTGTTTGAAATTTGGGGAAAGTACAAACTTTGCCCCCCTCTTAAATTTCGGACCTACTGCGGGTCGGGGGTAGGATGGTAATCCCAGGTGTCCCAAATAGTGGGCGGGAGCGATTTCGGCCGCGCGCATGTGTGCTTAGGCGGCCATTGTGTATGAATGTTTTTCGGATGCGGTTGCGTGGCGTCTAGATGAAGCTACAAACCTACCCCGGTTTAGACCTTTGGACGTCGGGCCGGTAGGTTTCACGGGTCGGAGTTATTAGAAAAGTAATTTCCTTGTACTACCAAACATTGGTCTCACGCGGTTTCGGGCGAGTAGAGGCTCTTTTGGCGCTTCGTTCGAAATTTTGAAACACAAGCATTCACGTTTAGAGTACTCTTGAACTATGAGGATTGACCTAAATAGACAACGTTATATTTGACCTTGTATGTTTGAAAACCTCATTAAATTATCCGCTTCTTTTTGAAATTTTGACACTTGAAAATCCTATAACTACGATTATTTTGGAATGGAGGAGCTAAATTTGAATCTATTTTGTACACGACTACATATGCTATTATGTACAAAATCAGAGCAAAGATTGGTGCCCCCATAATTTAGGTATGGTTTACAAATGCCATGATATCAAATTCAAATAATTGAATGGACTTCATGTTGAATTCGATTTTTTTAAACCACCTTAAGTTGAATTCAAATGTATGCTAGTTCATAGGTAGCTATTTATAATGTCCATTGTGTAACTTTCGTATGTATAATGTGCTTTACACACACAACATGAACTATACTCACGTTTATATTCGATTGCTAAAGCGATGCATTGTCTGGAGTTCAAAATACTAACTATGTGGATCAATTGTGTCGAATAATAACATAGACATGCTCAAATTCGATAGAATCTAGATGTCTGATGGATCAATGACCGCTCCTTACGCGAATTGCAAATATCATGATCCCATCCTAATATTTGGATACAATTTATATCTTTAATCAATGTGTAGAGCAGTCTTTTACGTGTAGTTTCACTCTCCATCGGTGGTCTCTCACACATGCTCACACACTCTCTCCCGAGGTGTCTTTCTCGCACACATGCTCTAGATATAACCCTCCCTCCCTCTCGTAACCATTTACAACTGTTTTCACTAACCTTTATCACAAGCACTCTTCCTCTCGCAAACATACACACGCACAATCCTCATCGACCCTTTCTATATACATGGACCTGCCTACGTGTCTCATGTACGCACATTATCTTTACGCCTGTCTCTCACGCATTGTCTCACACCTCTCTTCCTAATCGACGAGTATGATTCTAGCAGAGCATTCTGTAGGATGCCCCTTAAAGTTAGGTTGGATGAATAGTAATATCAGAGATAAAGGGGTTACCTTAGTCCGAGAACCTAGGGTTACAAATCCTAGCCGGCTTTGTCAGTGGACACAGAGTCCTTCACAATTCTGCTATCTTTGTCTTGTACGACTAGTCATCCATGGGTCTTCCTAAATGCGTCACGGGCCGACCAATGTGGCGCAGGACGGAACCGAACGAAGGGCCTCACCTCGACCCACCGGACCTCACGCGGTGACACACCCTCTGCCCCCACGTCTCATTATCTTCTCACACCCACACATACCAACACAAACACCACACACACAGAAAATTTCTCCTGGTGCCTCTATTCCCTCCCCCTTGCATATACACACTCAAGGGAATGGAATCTCTTGTCGTGACGTCATATTCGTCTCTCTCTCTAGACCACTCTCATTTCTCGTGCTATCTCTCCCACGCCCCCCCCGTCGGCCCCTCTATCCATGCCTCTCTCGAATACGTAATACACACACATACCTCTCTAGGCCCCGCCAAATGCATCAACTACACATTCACACATGTTACATCACGTACCCCATTGATCTAAAAAGCCCTCTCTTCACGTTTATTTCGCATACAACATTCCTTTTGAATAAAGTGTGGCCAAAAAATTATTTTAGAGTTTCTACATATATACAACATTACAAAGTTATATGGAGGAGTACGAACGCTAATTTGCATTGCATGGTGCCCACAATGATATTTATTCCGCACTGTGAATTTGTATATTTTTATACTATATACAAAGTTAGTCATAATAAAGAGAAACGAAGAGCATCTCTCTCTCCATCGCATACCCCCCCTGTACGCCCCTTTCACGTATGCACACAAAACTATCTCCAGGTCCTCTAAAAGTAAGCCCCCAGAAAATTCACGCATGTTTCATCTTTCTCTCGCGATATATGCAATGACGATCATTGTATTTGAAGCGAAAGCACGATACGTACATTGGACTTCAGAATCCACTCATTACGGTCACCATTTACGTTTAGTGGTTATTATACAGTCACGGGCTCACCGTACAACTCTGTATTTGCTCATGACATGACTAGTTGACCAGTTAAACGCTCCACGTGGCACCTCTAGTGTTGCATCACATTATCTCACTACCATCGTGCCCACCTGTCGACTTGTATCTACTCTACATCTACACTCTTATAAAATACATAAAATACACTCTTATAAAAAACAGAGTTGGTGATGATGGTGTGCCTGCCATCCTGCAATATAGGCCGTCCGATTTATATCTGACGGATAGGAAAGAAACTATGGCAATTTTGCAAAAAGGTACCCACACACCTCTCCACATTTGCAAATAAGGCCTTCCCTCGTTCATCCTTTTCTCTCACAAGATAAACAAGTCATACAAATGCATCTTGATGTTACGTGCAACGCACGGGCATCTTGCTAGTAAGAATGAAAACAAACGACAAAAAAATATTTGGACGGTGGTTCGAAGTCATGACCGCGGGCACAGCGGACAAGGTGGCCTTGTATTGGTATGCTGAGCCGTCTGTTTTAACACACAGGAGCTGGTGTGGTGATTATACACACACGCACGCATGCACACGAACTGCATCCACGCAACACTCACACAAACACATGCACCCACGCACGCACGCAACACTCACACGTACACACGCAGCCACGCACGCACGCAACACTCACACGCACGCACGCAACACTCACACGCACACACGCACGCATGCATGCACACACCAGTACACCACACGACCAACACACACTCTCACGCTCAAGTGCTCAACCTACACGTGCATGCGCACACATCAGGCCCTGACAGACACATACACAACCAGGTGATTCCCGCGCACGGGTTGGAGCCTTGTCGCGCCTGCGTAAATTTGTGTTTATCTGACCTTTTGCCTATGCGAACTGACAGGTGGGACCCACAAGGAACGTGGTCAATTTAACTAGTCAACATGGCGCCACGCAGACTATTTGGCCGGTCAACAGAGTGCAATCCGATGCTGAACTGTGAGCAAGTGACCGTATAATCACCGCAAAACGTATATAGTGACCGTAATCAGCTTATTCTGAAGTTCGGTGACCGTATTACGCTTTTCTCTCTGTAGGCCCTCCAAAACTACATCTCTACACGTTCTCGCATGTTACATCTAACAACTATGCAATACAGCACTACTACTACACTCTAACACAATAAATCATATGTGTTTTTAGTTTTACTAGATATCATATTGTTACTTATAATTATTCAGTTTGCATACATTAAAATTGCCTTTGAAATGTATGGCCAGTATCATCTACCGCGCGGGAAAAATCCCGCCCTTTCCTGTTTAATCGGGTTTGTATCGATGGATCGTGCGAAACAGCAAAACTATAGTACTATACAGTACTACAAGTGACAGTTCACTGGGCCGTCGTGTCGTCTACTCCTCCGTCGTAAGAGTGGAGCGCTCGCTTTCATAAATCTTCTAGTCCCTTTCGCCGACATGTGGGACATCAAGCTACCGGGTCCACGTGCCATACCGGAATACAGTGCAGAGCAGCCGGGGTGAAGCACCCCAGTCATGGCGCCGGCGTAGTAATGAGCAATGAGGCGTCAAATCACAAAGCTGCACCTTTCCCGCAGTTAAGTTGGAGGGACGAAGCAACCATCATTTCACTCGTTGCTGAATCCGCTTCTCCCTCATCTTCTTCAACTTAACCACGTGTTGCTTCTGCCGTTGTTCTGCCTCATGTGGGACGCGGATCGGCTTGGTAAAGCACTGACACGTGGGACCGCATGTTAGCAAACCGCCAGGACAACGTCCTCCGAAAATAAGAAGCCTAATCCTAGACTTACAAAGGGCTACGTAGCTGCTACGTATACTTTCCATCTAATCTATATATGCCCCCCTGATTTTCAGGTGGGGTGGGCCTAATCCTCTCCTTTAATCCAATCAAATAGTCCCACATCACATCAGTTCGTAACTTTACGTAAACCATTACGTGGATGTAGCATTGCTCAAATAAGAAACCTCCCCCGCCATCCGCGCGGCAAAATCACCTCCTTTTTACTAATCTTGATTCTATAATTTTTTAGATCAATATAATTGAGATTTGTATAGATAGCACACAGGAGCAAAACCAAGTGGTACGGTTAAGGGCATCCACAATGTGTAGCCAAATGTGAAAATAGCTTTTGGCATCGTGGGAACCATTGTGGACGGTGTTGCCAAAGCCAAAAAGATGGAACCGAAGCTCCCTGATTGATTGATTGAAGGAATAGAAAAATGCAACGTCTCTCCTCTTTCTCCCATGCTTGGACGCATGTAGTACAGTATAGAGCACAGAGTCTACTCCCCTGTCCCTTCTATCACAAATCACAAAGCAGTGAGGCGTCAAATCACAAAAGCACGGACGAAGCAACCATCATTTCACTCTTCGCTGACTCCGCTTCTCCATCGTCTTCTTCGAGAAACCATCTCACCGCACTAGTACTCCTAGTAGTACTAGTAAAGGACTTCCTGGATGCAAATAAGGCGGTTGTCTCGGCTTGCAGGCGGCACTTGCGAACGACTTACCGTGGTCTCCCTCAATGGTGTTCTCCGTCGAACGCACTTCGCCAAACCACCAAAAAAAGATATCGTCGACGTCACCGCAATGGGGAAGGAAGTCAAATATAGTTACTACCTCCATTTTTTTGTACACAAGGCCAGTATATCAAAATTACAATTTGCAAAGGGCCACTAACACTAATCGAGGCAAAATTGATGGGGTTAGCAACCAAGGACATTAATATCCCCTGCATGCATGCGGAAGTGAGAAGGTTGGTTTGCATGGCGCTGCATTAATCAAGCGATGAGGAGTGAGATGGTTAGCTCTTTGGTCTTTGGAGAAAAAAATACGCATTAATTGACACGTGAAACGAGGATTTGTATCGATTAAATCCCGCGAAGGAAAACCCCGCCTTTCTTTTTTAACACTAGTACTCCTAGTACGTACGTACTTATCCTGTTTGGGTCTAGGCCTTGCATTGCCAAACTTCGCCACACATTTTTGCCAAGCTTGCCTAAAGTTTTCAAAATGAGAAGGAGGTACACTTGCGCACGGCTGTCGCGGTCGCACCGCACCCTCACACGGTCGCTCCTGCACGCCGCGGTCGCACCGCACCCTCACACAGTCGCTCCTGCACGCCGCAAACCCAACCAAGGGAACGCACCCTCACTGACACGTGCTGTCGCATGTGAACAAACCAAACTCAGCCATCCTATCGCTGACACATAATTTTCGTTCATAGAGTATGTTTATCCAACCGCATGTTGGGGAGTATCCGTACGGCCCGTGCGGTGGTCTGTTGGGGAAGAAGAAGAGGTGAGGAAGAAGGAAAGAAGGGTTAGGAGACGTAGGATATTCATCCAACCGCCTGAAATGGTAGACTGACCCAAGTCAGGCGACTTGCATAACAAATATATGTTTTTACACAGCAAAAGATCCATAAAAACAACAACATAAAGAAAAACTATCACTGCTCGCGGAAAGAGACGGCCTCGTCGTCTTTGGCTGCCGGCGCGAACCAGCCGTCGCTGCCGACGTGTGTCTCCGCACCGTGGTTGTCCTCGGCCTCCAGCTACTCGTTCAAGCGGAGCGTGCGGGCGCTCTGCACGGACGAGAGCACAGCCCGGTTCAAGTCGAGGACGTCCGGTTCCGCCTGCAGGAGGGCCTCGATGGCAGCGGCATCCGCGCGCTCCGCGTCGAGTCGAGCCTCCGCCGCCCGGTTCAAGTCCAGGACGTCCGGTTCCGCCTGCAGGAGGGCGTCGATGAGAGCGGCATCCGCGCGCTCTGCGTCGAGTCGAGCCTCTGCCGCCCGGTTCAAGTCCAGGACGTCCGGTTCCGCCTGCAGGAGGGCCTCGATGGCAGCGGCATCCGCGCGCTCCGCCTCAAGTTGAGCCTCCGCCGCCCGGTTCACATCCACGACATCCGGTTCCGCCTGCAGGAGAGCCTCGATGGCAGCGGCATGCGCGCGCTCCGCGTCGAGTTGAGCCTCTGCCTCCCGGTCCTCCTTTAGTATCGCCATGTTGAACCGCTGGTCCGCCTGCACCATGGGGGACTCGGACGCCGGCACGAAGTCGACGTCCATCGTCTCATACCCATCGGGGGCCTTCTGCGCCGCGACCTCCGCCATGAACATTGGATCGGCTTCCTCCTCCTCGTAGCTTGGCTCCAGAGAACTCGGGGATTGGCCCGCCGCAAAGCGAGCTTGGGAACGGAGGTCTGTGGCGCCGACCGCCGCCGCGATTTCTGCGCGGCGCTCCGGCGTCAGCATCTTGTAGTAAGTGATCTTGCGGCGCACCATGGCTTTCCGGCGAACTAGGGGACGCTTGATGCGGGCTAGGGGATCGAAAGGTGGGGGAATGGGCTGGAGATTTGGTGTGGTTTTAGGGCAGTGGCTGGCGTAGGCCGAGCAGCGAAGGTTCTGGTGTGAATAGTGGTTCCGGTGACGACCGGTCAATCGGTTTTGACTGTACATCGCTCTTGTCGCGTTCGCGTTGCAGCCCGGCACGCTGGACCCTCCACGTCGCTCACCGAATGGAACGCGCTTCGTCTTGCGTTTTCGCTCGCTTGTGGGACCGCAGTTGAGAGCAAACCGACGTCCCTCCCCCTCCCCCGCCCGCGTCATTTATTATACCACCACTCCCTCCGTTTTATGCGGAGTAAATAAAAACAGAGGGAGTATACTACGGATGAGGATCCCCTGACGTGGCCGAACCCATTGAGTAACTGACATGCGGGGCCTAGCAAGCATGGGGTCCGCCAGTAAGTGACCGAAAGGGAGGGTAAGGCAGGGATACCTACGTCAGAGGATCCACTTCCACTATACTACTTTGACCAAATGTTAGAGTAATAATATATGACATGCAACTTACACAAATGTTAGAGTAATAATATATGACATGCAACTTACACAAAGCATACAGGGTCTAATGCGTTTTTCGAGGCTAACTTTGACCAAATGTTAGAGTAATAATATATGACATGCAACTTACACAAAGCATACGGTCAAATTCGTATGTGAAAGGAGTTTCCAATGATATAATTTTCACATTATACATCTCATGTACTATTAATCTTGTCAATAGTCAAATTGGAAACCATCTCGAGTACAAATCTAGGAGTACGTACGAATCTAACAATATTGATTGGGCGTTGTTGAATGTTGATACCTTTTTGATCAAAGTAGAGATACTTTGACTACACATAAAACTTATATGTAAACTAGAAAGGATAGGGGGAGTATATTGTACGTTCAAAAACGAAACGAACATTGAATACCCTTTATATATGATTTGCGGATGCTATGATCACCGGTTCAAAATTTTGAATCCGCCTTAGGTATCACGTGCCCCCACTCGTTCCCTCTCGATTTCATCTCGGGGTCCGGAGATCTATTGAAAGAGGACTAGGGTGGGTACATGCGAATGATACTCGGCGGAATGTTCAAATGAGGCATGCGGGAGGATGGACTCGACTGGAGGGCGACATGATCGATGGAGAAGAGGGTTGGAGAGGAATGAGAAATAAGCAAACGCCACATGATTATACTTGAACGGCTCAAATAAACAATAAGTTGTCTCGCTTGGCCTACATAGTGAAAGGCCTAATGCGCAACGCGGAGCACTGACGCTCGAATATGGCCGGGAAAACAGGGAAACCGACATGTGGGGCACACCCGTCGGGACGACGTAGCGCAGACTAGTCCAATGGAGGAGCTGGCCCACGACCTCCTCGCCACCGACAACCGTTCATGTGGGTCGTTGGGGCCAACAACGGGGCGCAGCTCCAGCACCGCCTCTGGAACGGTGACCGCGGTGAGCGACACGCTCATATCATCGCTAGACACGGTCGGTTTCAGTGTGCCAAGGGTGGCGTTAGTGCTGTGGCACGACCAACGGTATGTTTGGTTTGTGCCCAAGGTTGCCCCATCAAAGCATTGGGTAGCCAAAATTTTGGTTGAGGTATTGGTTGCCCATGATTTGGCCGACATTGGCAAGAAAAATGAACTAGAGTTGGCTAGAGTTCATTGGCATGCCAAAGAAATGGCAACCATCCAAACAAAGACCAATCTTTGGGTCATGACCAAAATTTTGGTTGAGGTATTGGTTGCCCATGATTTGGCCAACATTGGCAAGAAAAATGAACTAGAGTTGGCTAGAGTTCATTGGCATGCCAAAAAAATGGCAACCATCCAAACAAAGACCAATCTTTGGGTCATGACCAAAATTTTGGTAAGGTGCACTTTGGCCACAATCCAAACACACCCCAACACCCGGCTCGTCGAGGATGCACGGGGCGCCGCGACGCGTCCGCGGAGTGGTGTAGCGCGGCCAACTACATCCTCTAGACCTGAGACCATGCCGGGTCATCTTTCTTTTTCAATGACATGCGGGGATCACATGTGAGCAAAGGGCATCTCCAACGTTGCCACGACTGTAGCTGACTACCCTGGCACACCAAAACCCTTGCCCCTCGCGCCGTCACGCGGTGCGTTCCCTGCCGGCGCCAGCTGCCCGCATTCATGCCGTCCATTCGTATGTCATCATTAAGAGGCCCGGTGCCCGCGGAACCAACTCCGGCGACTTAATGACGCACCCGGACGCTTGGCCTCACCAGAATGGGCTACTTAAAGCGACAACGCCCAGCTAACCTCCACACCATAGCGCATTGTCCTCCTACCTGGAACCACATCTGCCATGACCGCAAGCGCGAACGCTCTGCGGGAGAGCTTGTCTTCGGGATGGAGCTCGAGGTCGCCGCCCTCTCTCAAGTCGCCTCACAAGCGGTGGCCACGCTGGCGGCCGACGATGGGAGCACCGTCAGCAATGCGTCCTACTTGCCGCCGTCCAATGTCCGGCACCGCCGAGGTCGAGGACTCCTCCGAGGATGAGTAGGGTATGGGAGGCGGCAGGGCCTGGTGTGCCAACTGGCCGGTCCGTCTCCCATGTTCTACTTTTCCTCGCCGGAGACCGCACCTTCACTTCATGGGTCTTGAACCCCATCCCCGTACATGGATATCACAGATGGAGGACGTCGGTCGCCGCCGTAGAATAGGTCTAGGGTCGGGTTTCTTTTATTTTTTTGTCCTATAAAAGTTCGAAATGTAATGAAAATCTGCCGTGTTTGCATTAATCTCGGCCGGTGTATATGAACTTTCACAATAATATACATATTGTAGGAGTACTAGCAAGATGCCCGTGCGTTGCACGGAAGATCAAGATCTTGTGGGAGAAAAGGATGAACGAGGGAAAGCCTTATCTGCAAATGTGGAGAGGAGTGCGGGTAAATTGTCATAGTTTCCTTCCTATCCGTTAGATATAGATCGGACGGCCTATATTGCAGGATCGGACACATCTTTCTACATCTACGGGAACCTACGAAAGGGTTAACGTAAATTGCCTCTCTCTCTCCTCCCCTGATTTTCATGGTGGTGGGCCCCTCCCTCCCCCCAATCTACAATCAACAGCTCACACGTTTCACATTACGTTAATTACGTAACTGGGATTACGTAGGTGTAGCATTACTCGTCCTAAAAAACCCAACTAAGCCAACCTCCCAGCATATCGCGCGGGAAAAGACCCGGCCGCGCCGTTTTAGTCGGGATTACCGGATTACTAGTAGTAGTATCGATGGATCGCGCGAAGCAACAAATTTTTTTTGAGGGGGCGAAGCACCTAGTTTAAAAGGAAAAAAGGCGGTACACTCACAGCACTCCTGTCGCGGTCGCATTGCACCCCACACACGTTCGGTCCTGCACACGGCTCACGCAAACGGAACGCGCTTCGGCTTGCCTCTTCACTGACACGTGGGACTGCACTTGGAGAAACCGACCATGCGCCAAACTCCCCCCGCCCACCGCGCGAAAATCCTCCCCCCCCCACACCCAAAAATTCCCCCCAAATCCGATTCAACCGCCCTTCGGCCAACTAGCCAATAATATTCCCCAAACCCCCTCCCCCCTGTCCCCCTCCACTCCATTCGCTCCGCCAAAGCCGCCCTCCCCGCCGCGCCGATACGTCGGCGCCGCGGTTCGGCGATCCTCTCGCTCCCACAGTACGCTCTCGTAGACTGCCGTCCTCTAGCCGCGCCGCCACCTCTGGCTACGTTCTTGTGGAGGCGCACGGCGGTCAGCGCCGCCACCGCTGGCGACGTTCGTGTGGAGACGCACGGCGGTCAGCTTCTCCCACGGTACGCGCATTCTAGACTGAGGCCCCGTTCATGTCGGTGTAGCGCTGAATGTTAGCTGATAGACGCTGTTAATCTCACTGTTTGCCGAAGTAGTTTACTGTCAATATGCTCTGCTTAAGAAGCTTCCTTGCCCTGTTCTGCACTCAATCTGCTTAGCTGAGATGGCATGCCAAGGCCGATTAGTTGCTAAAATATCCTGCCATATATTTATTGTGACGTAGATTGCCATGGTCTAGTAGCCAATCTGTTAGGTGAAATAGCTCTACACCGTTTTATACTCGATCTTTGTTGCTGCGATGGCCTTCGATAGTTCGATGGCTGTGTGCTCGGCCTCATTGACTGCTGAAACAGCCTGCCATAATTTGGCACTCAAATCTGTTTGCTGAATTAGCTTTACATATATTTCGTTACTTAGATCTGCTCGTCCAAATATCTTGCCATAGCTTTAGACATCGACCTAGGTATTTTTTTCTGGACTTCATAAAAAAGCATATATGTTTTTCCTGTAATATCTAGTAGAAGAACTAATTTGTATGTCTAACAGATGGACAGGACTTGGATAACTTCTGCTCGAAGATTCTCCGCTGCATATGTCGAGGGGGTTGAAAACTTCATGAACTTTATCAGAGCTGAGTACGGTGGTCCGAAATCAGATGTGCTCTGCCCGTGTAGCAGTTGTATGAATTCAGTTACAAGACCCCAGTCAACTGTGCAAAATCATCTACACTTGTATGGGATGTCGGTCACATATACTAGGTGGGTTCATCATGGTGAAGCTGTGAACGTCAATGTTATTGACTACGTGGAAGCAGCAGATCACCATCTTGATCTGCCTGATGCTCAGGTGGAAGAGGAGGAGGAGGTGGTGGTGGCGGAGCCAGTGAGTTTGACCAACATTGAAACAATGCTACGAAATGCTCGTGCATTCCGTGAACTTTCACCTGCAGAAGAAAAACGGTGGGCCCGCATGTTGGAACAATGCAACGTTGCTGTCACCCCAGGAAATAAGCTGTCAGTATTCTCAGCTATGGTCACCTTTCTTCAGGTGAAGACATCTGAGCGGATGACCAACAAATCATTCGATGCGATGTTGGCTGCTTTCCGCAAATCTTTCCCAGATGCGTCTGAGCTGCCACACACCTACAGTAAAATGAAGAATTTCCTTCGTGCAGTTGGAATTGGATATGATATGATCCATGTTTGTAAGAATAATTGTGTTCTGTTCCGGAAGGATTATGCCAACTTAAGTGAATGCCCGAAATGCAAATCATCAAGATGGAAAGATGGCGATGCTGTGAAGAGGATTCCTCATAATGTTCTGAGACATTTTCCAATTACACCAAGATTGCAGAGGTTGTTTCATGATGCTGAAACAAGAGAGGATGTACTGTGGCATTCTAGGAACCAGGAGTACAGAGATCAGAATGTAATGAGCCATCCATCTCATGGTAGTGAGTGGAAAAGCTTCAATGATAAACACAAAGAGTTTGCTGCTGACCCGAGAAACATTAGACTTGGCTTAGCTTCAGATGGATTTAACCCATTTGGCCACCAGAGCGCCACATATAGCATGTGGCCAGTGCTTGTTATCCCTTACAACATGCCTCCAAATGTCTGCACCAAAGAATCAAACTACATGATGGCCTTGCTCATCCCAGGTCCAAAAAGTCCTGGAAAGGATTTTGATTTGTTCATGGAGCCTCTTGTGGAGGAACTTCAACAGCTATGGAAGGGTGTTCTCACTCGAGACCTATATAGCAGCCCACCAGCTGATTTCTTTCTGCGTGCTGTTATAATTTGGTGCATCCATGATTATCCGGCTTTGGGCACTATGTCAGGGCGAACGACACATGGTTACAATGCATGTGTTCGCTGTGACAGGAATCCGCTGTCATACGCAATACTTAGCAAGATCTGTTACATTGGACACCGCCGTTTCCTTGCCAAGGACAAGCCGCATCCTAGAAAATACCGAAGACATGTGTTCAATGCAAAGCATGAAAACCGTGATGCGCCAAAGAGGCTCACCGCCGATGAGTTGCAAGTGGAATTAGAGAAGGTCAGGCATATTACACCAGGAAACCATCCTGGTAATGGTAGCGGGAAAAGGAAGCGTGGCAGGGTAGAAGAGAGATTATTGTTTACCCGCAGGTCCACTTTGTGGGACTTGGAGTATTGGAAAGATTTGGATCTGCGGCATAATCTTGATGTGATGCACATCGAGAAAAATATATGTGACAGCATTATCGGCACACTTCTTAATATTGAAGGCAAGACGAAAGATACCTTAAAATCTAGGATTGATTTGACACACCTGGGTATCAGAAAGGATTTGCAGGTGCAAGATGAAGGTAAACCACGGGATATGGCACCAGCTGTGTACGTCTTGGACAAGGTAAAAAGAAAAGAATTCTGCGAGGTCCTGTCACGTGTGAGATTCCCACATGGATTTGCTTCCAACCCTGAAAGGAGAGTCAGTGCAGATGGAAACAAGGTACAAGGGTTGAAAACTCATGACTGCCACGTCCTACTTCAAAGGGTTTTACCTGTTATCCTTAGAGGATTGGGCCGCCCTGACTTATACAGAGCAGTTGCAGAGTTGGGACAATTCTTCAGGGAACTCTGCAGTAGGAATATCAGGATAGATGCTTTGGAGCGTCTTAGAGACAAGATACCAACTATCCTATGCGACCTTGAGAAGATATATCCTCCAGCCTTCTTTGATGTGATGGTGCATTTGGCTGTTCATCTACCTGATGAGGCACTACTTAGAGGTCCAGTACAGTATGGCTGGATGTACCCTATTGAAAGGCGGCTAGGCACTTTCAAGGGCTATGTTAGGAACAGAGCTAGACCCGAGGGTTCCATTGCAGAGGCCTACATTGCTACAGAAGCGTTGACATTCTGCTCAAAATACATTGAAACAGCTGATCAGCTTAGCAAAGAGGTGGGTGAAGACAATCCCGGGCTCAATGTTTTCGATTATTCTGTTCGAGTTACAGGGAAGAGTCGACAAGAGGACAAACCTAAAGATTTGGACAAAATGGTTTGGTATGTGTTGAATAACTGTCCTGAGATACTACCTTATATCAAGTAAGTGCAGTACTGCAGCTTATACATCGTAATCTACTAAACTTGCAGCACATTCTTATATATTTAGATGTTTGACGCGATCACTATGTTGTGCAGCATCTACAAAGAGGAGTTACTGCCGCAAAATCCAAGAAACATTGACAAACTGGTTATGGCAGGATTTGCGAAATGGTTCAAGAACCATGTAAGCTTTTGAAGTGCACTGTCAGTTTTTTTAATATATTGAGTACATAAGATGATCAGCTTGTCTATTTTCTAACCATAGGTTAAGAAGATGCGGGAGGATGGGCAGGCAGTTGATGATGCCCTTTACTCACTAGCAATGGGTCCTGATACTCGGGTAAGACATTATGAATCTTGCGTTGTTGGAGATGTGCGCTACAACACCCTTGCACGAGACGAAGGCAGGAAGACACAAAACAGTGCCATCATGAGCACGGATACGTATGACAAAGAGACAACTGAAATGTATGCTAACATAACAGACATTGTTCAGTTGCAGTATATCTCCAGTTTCGAGGATCATCGGTGTGTGGTTCTGTTGTGCTGTCGTTGGTATAACCTGTTTTCCAGGATCGCAAAACCCAGAGCTGATGATTATTTCAAATCCATCAATGTCAAGGCGGCGTACCAGACCAACGAGCCTTTTATTTTGGCAAATCAAGCAACACAGATATTTTTCTTGGAAGACACATTTGCACGTAGCGATGACTGGAGAGTATTGCAAAGGTTTGAGCAGAGGAATTCGTTTAATGAAGTTGCACAACAAGATGATGCTTACACTGCTCCTGATGTACAAGATAACACAGATGTTCCTAATATCTTTGAGAACCATCACGTCAATGACGCCGGCGAAAAGATTGCCTGTCGTGCTGTGGACATACAAGAGTTGATCAAGAAGAAGCCAACGTTCGAGGACGTTGAGGACGAAGAAGAAGATGACACCGTGGGGAATTACGATTCAGACTGATACACATGGCGAAGATGTTGACGCTGCTGCTGCGGATGATGATTACATTGCTTTTGTCGTATTTGCCTGTCAGAAGACGTTTTTTTATCTACTATGTGAAATTGTGTTTGCTATGACAACTGAAACCTGATGAACATGTTGTTTAGTATTTTGCTGTGAGAACATCACTTGTTATGTATGCTGATTTGTGTTTGGTGATTGTATGACAACTAAAACATGATGACATTGTTGTTTAGTTGTACTCATATTTGGCTGTGAAACTTGAATTTGATGACATAGTTTGCTGTTGGACTGCAATTTGCTCGACGTCTTCGAATGAGAACAAAGCTGACCCGACAGGGCCTCTGCTATTTATTTATTTATATGAGCAAAAGGGGATACCCCCTGATTTCCGTTAATAGAAATCATTAGATGTTCACAACACTACGCCCAGCCTGCTACACAGGTTTCATTCATTACTAGTTTCAGCAAAGTGCTCATGTCGTAGCCACTGAATACATCACGAGTGCTACATACACTGCAAATAAAGAGACAATCATCCTACAGAGCACATCGATTTTGCCCATTATCTTCACAAGCTCTTTCATCTCCTCATTGCTGTCAAGGCCGTTCAGCAGCTGTTGCTTGGCCATGATCAGAGGAACTGCATCTTTAACCTTCTGCTCTGCATCTTCCTCTTCTGCCGTTCCTTCAGTTACTTGTCCAACACCCCAACCTGCTGGTATTGGGATTCCTCGGCTAACCAAATAATCAGCGTAGTTGCATTCCCCCACATCAGCAACTTCCCAGAAATACAAATCACACGAATCTTCCCTTTTCTGCACGAATCAAATTGGAAGATCATCAACCAAACTATTAAAAAAATCAGCAACTGAAAGCAGCAGAACAACACTTAAACATATTATTACCCCATGATTCGGGCATTTGTAGAAGACTCGGCCAGGGTTGCGGATTGTGGTTGAGACGCGACGGATGACTCTGCGTGATTTGCAGCAGTGGCACCACACCAACGGCAGCGGGTTGCGATGAGCAATCGGCTGCGGTGCGCGTGCCGGCGGGGGTGTGATGAGACCCACAGGCGATGGTACGGGTGGCGACTTGGCGCATATCTGGTTGTTGCCTGCTGAAGAGCAGGTGGACGAGCAGCCAGCGGACATGGTTGCTGCGGCCAGAGCTTCTGATGCTAGGCAGAGTAAGTAGAGAAGAGGAGAAGCGAACGTTGGATATGTCAGTTTCATTACTTGCAGAGTAGCATAGCACCATATATAGTCATAGTCTAGGTTTGGATTCGAACCAGCTACAGGAGCACGTCTTTCTTTTTTCTAAAACTCGGCAACGTCTCTTTACTGGTACACTAGCTTGTTCTGTACGCCTTCCCAAGTCTTTGATTTTCTTTCCCTTTTTTTGCGAGGAAGGAAGGAGGACAAAATTGAGAGTTCCTGGGACTCGAACCCAAGACCTCTCGGTTGAAAACCAAGGGTGCTAGTCACTTATGTGGCGAACGTTCCCTGTGAGGAGGACGGCAGACGAACGCATTTTCCTCGCAGTTTTCTTCCTATATATAAAAAAGTATGCTACTTGGTGTCCGCTTAGTCAACAAACGATTGTGCCAACCTTGACCGTTGGATTGACATTCAACGTCTGTCGCGTTTCTTCAGTCTCTTCTTCCTCGAGCCGCCAAAGCCAAACCAGCGCCGGCGGGACCGCCTGCTCCCGCCTCCCACGGCTGGCTGTGATCTTCCCCGGCTCCTGTTCGTTCCCGTCCGAGGCCTCACCATCGTCCTCCGCCTTGGTTCGCTCGCCGCGGCGCCGCCCTCCGGTGTTGTCAACATGGTCAACAACCGAGAGGAATAAGGAGATGACTGTACATGGTGAGGATGACAGTAGGGACCCAGCAGCGCGCAGTAATTTTGTTTTTTCGGGACGGAGAAGGGTATCAACTGGGTTGTGCGGGACCCGTGGCCCGTCTAGCCCAGGCTTTTATTTCATATGTTTAGCACATGACCAGCCCAGTTTGTTTTTTTCCTTTCTGAAAATGGCTAGCCAGCTATTTTGTTTTTTGCAGAATAACCAACGTAGGCCTACTTGCTTTTCTACGCCCTGCTGGGCCGGAAATCTTTCAAGACGAGGAGGGATGCATTTTGCCCAGAAAATGGGCTATAAGTAATAAGAAATGGGCTATAAGTAATAATAAATGGGCTGTAAAATGAAAAAATACAGCAAACAGGCAATTAGTTCCAAAATACTGTTTTCTTTCGGATTTTGATATTTTAAATTTCATTGTTTTTGTGCGGGTAAAATTTCATTGAATTTAAATTAAGGTATATTTAGATTTAAAATTAATTTGAATCTGGCTAGAAATTTCGGGCTGTATGCTGTTTGGGACAGATTTGGAGGCTGACTTGTGGGTCTACTAGGTTGACGTGTACTTTGGCTTTGTCAACTTAGTCCACAAACGATTCTAGCAGCAGTGACCGTTGGATTACGACCGTGCTGCTTCTTAAATATCTGATCTTCTTGCTCCAGACGCCCAAACCAGCTCCGGTGGTACTGCCTGCTCCCGCCTCCCGTGGCCGGCTGTGCTGCCGCACAGGCCGCACCGCCCCACCCTACTTCATTGCTGGCCAGGCCATTCCTCTACTCACCCACACCTCCTGTTATTTTCCGGCGATGGCAGCCGGACCAGTAAACCCTCGTACTCCCCACCGCGTGGGCAACCATTGCCGAGTCTTCCCCGGCTCCGTGTCGTTCCCTTCCTAGGCCTCGCCGTCGTCCACCGCCATGGTGCTCTCGGCGCGGCCTGGTCAACGTGGTCAACGAACGACATCCATCGGCCATGGACTGTACGCGCAAAATAATGATTCCTCCACCTGACAGCTGGGACCCACCGGAAGGGCCTCTGTATTTCGCGAAAAAAACGTTCCCCCGCTGACATGTCGGACCCACCAGCTATATCTTCGCACGCAAGGAAGTGCCTCCTTATTACGCACAAAAAATGAATACCCCCTGCTAGCTGGGACCCACCATAGTGGGAGGATGACTTGTGGGCCAACTAAGTTGACGGGGACGGAGGGCTTTGTCAACTTAGTCAATATGAACGATTCTAGCTCCAGTGACCGTACGATGTCCATCCAACGGCCGTAGTGCTTCTTCAACCTCTGGTCTTCTTGCTCTAGCCGCCCAAAGCAGCGCCAGTCGTGCCGCATGCTCCTGCCTCCCGTGGCCGGCTGTGCTGCGGCAGAGGCCTCACCGCCCCTACTATTCCCACCGCTGGCCAGGCCCTGCGGCGACGGCAGCCTCACACCGCAGCCGAACCAGTGAACCCTCGTACTCCTCTCCGCGCGGGCTTCCACTGCCGCGTCTTCCCCGGCTCCACGTCGTCCCCTTCCTAGGCCTCGCCGTCGTCCACCGCCGTGGTGCTCTCGGCGCGGCCTGGTCAATGTGGTGAAGGAACGACTTCCATCGGACATGGACTGTACGTGGAGAGGCTGACAGCTGGGTCCACGGCCGCAACAAGGAAGTGCCTCCTTATTACGCGGAAAATAATGATTCCTCCACCTGACAGCTGGGACCCACCGGACGGGCCACTGTATTTCGCGAAAAAACGTTTCCCCCTGACTGCTAGGACCCACCAGCTTCATCTTCGCACGCAAGGAAGTGCGTCCGGGCAAAAAAAAAATGATTCGCCCCCCTGACTGCTGGGACCCACCAGCTACACCTTCACACGCAAGGAAGTGCGTCCGGGCAAAAAAAAACGATTCCCCCCTGACTGCTGGGACCCACCGGCTACATCTTCTCACGCAAGGAAGTGCGTCCGGGCAAAAAAAAACGATTCGCCCCCCTGACTGCTGGGACCCACCAGCTACATCTTCGCAGAAAAGGAAGTGCCGGACAGTCGGCACCCACCTGGTCGAAGCGTACGTAGCGTTGTCATTCTGGTCGCGAACGTGTACGTACATACTGGTCGATGTAGAGGCGCGCACGTGTCGTAGTAGAGGCGCGCACGTAGCATGTACATGTACGTACAGCGGCCAGGGTGCAAGAAAGAAAATACGGCCACGTATGTGTACATACGGGTGGGGTCTCGAACGCCTACTCGCGCATACGTACGGCCAGGGCTCGTGTACATGGCTAGGTCGGAACGGAGAAACAACGTCGTCGTCGTGTTCATGGGGAAGCAACGGAA
Source organism: Triticum aestivum (assembly GCF_018294505.1). Taxonomy (NCBI): domain Eukaryota; kingdom Viridiplantae; phylum Streptophyta; class Magnoliopsida; order Poales; family Poaceae; genus Triticum; species Triticum aestivum. Next base: position 383,591,876 of record NC_057808.1, on the reverse strand, counting down.
TGTGTCGTGGAATTGTCACGGCAGATGTCCTTAGTGTCAGGACTTAGTCGCGAGGCCAACGCATCTATGTGGTAGCTTGAGAGGGGTTGAGTGGAATTGAGAGACGCAACACAAAACAAGGATTTAGACAGCTTCGGGCCCCGGGAAACATCATCCGGTAACAACCCTACATGCTGTTTGAGGCTAGGTCTCATTATGCTCATGAGAGAGTCGCCGGTAAGCCGGCTCTTTGTGTCTAGCCCTAGAGATTGTTTCTTGTTGCTTGTCCCTTCTTTGGGGAGCCCTGCCCCTCCTTATATATGTTGAAGGGGCGGGTTACATGACTAGTCCTAGTAGGATTAGGATTGCTCTATTACAATTGGAGTCCTAGCCTTGCTTCCTTGGTAGGAGAATATTCCTTATGCTTTCCTCATAAACCGGCCCACCATAACATGAGCCGGCCTTCTGGGCCTTGGGCCTAATCTTCTGTCTGACCCGCCGTTAGGGCCATCCGTGAGTCGCTAGGCTCGTGAGCGCCATTCCGGCGGGTTACCAATGAAACCGCCAAGCCCGGCCAGGTCATACTTCCGGCCGGGTCATACCGCGGGGTATATCCCCGACATTAGCCCCCAGTTTAATTTGGATTTATCCATGTTAAACTGATCCTGTAAAATAAAAAACAAGAACAAACTTGATAGGTTGTGCTCCGGGTTAAATATTTTCCTGAACCGGCACCTGATCATCTTTAAGTCCTTATCATTTTCCTCCTGGATGCATACTCAAGATCTTATAGCAAATCTCTTTTAACAGATATGTCCAAACCTTGCTATGCAAATAATCCAGGCACTTCTTCTAAAAAATCCGGGTCAATAGCCAACTTCATAACCAATTTGCTGACATTGGCTCTTGTAGAGAAATATTATAAGAAATAATCTATTTGAGTCGGCCTTCAATGCTCTGACTTGACAAAAATATTGGTCTTGAAATATTCAACTGATATTCAGCTGGCTTAAAGATGTAGATCTTGCCGATTTATGATTTGCAAAATCACCGGGTTATAAAAACTGATGGTTCCGGGTCACAACTGTTTATAGACGCCGGGTCACGATTGTTGCCAACGCTGGGTCATAATTATTGATGACGCCGGGTCAATCTGGTTTGCTCAAAACTAAGAATTTGAAAATATTTCTTCTTATATCCATGTTACCTGTAGCCCCCAAGTCTTGAGCAGAGCAAAATGATGACTTAAGACTTGCTTCAATATAAATACTACCACTTTGAAGAAATCCATATTGTTCATCTCAATCACTAGTCAGAACTGAGTATTCCTCATATGTAGCCCCCAAGTGCCGGGTTGTCATGCTTGCAGCAACCTGGGACATGTAATTGCCTTATGCTCATAAAAACTTCAACCAATGTAGCCCCCAAGGGCCGGGTCATTATGTAATAATGAGCAGGGACTTTGTAAATATAATCATGTATACCTGAGTAGCGATGTGTAGCCTCCAAGGGCCGGCTCAGTAAGATAATACTGAACTGGGACTTTTCATTGAAAATAATATCATATGATGTAACCCCCATCCTGGGGCTTGAACCCACGTCCACAAGGTTAAGAGCTTTGTGCTTTACCAACTGAGCAATGGATCCTTCAATATAATGGAATAAGGCTTGTGTACCTTGAATTTTAACAGGAGCAATTGGTAGCCCCCAAGGGCCGGCTCATTATGATGTGATGAGTCGAGTCTTCAATAAGTTGAGCAAAAAATGTCTTTACATTAACCCCCAAGTGCCATGGTGCATGCTGGCAGTGACATGGGACTTGCATATTTGATATGATCTCAATTTAAATAATGTAGCCCCCAAGTGTCGGGTCGTAAGCCTGCAGCGACTCGGGACTATTCTTTCCATTGTAGAATAAATCATATCCATTGATAAAATAATAGCCATTGCGCCAAAGCGACTTTGAATACCTCATCTGCTGATAATTCAATCTGGAGTTTAAATACCTGGCGGCTCTTGGCCGATGGCGATTTAATACGCCTCCATTGTAAGCCGGAATTTGTACAACCCGGCGGCTTATAGCCTTTGAGAAAATCAAGAATTGATAACCCTTTTGAGACACCAATTTCAATCTATGATGATGGGCTTGAATTTAATCATTTATGTAAGTCATAGCTCTGTAAATCCTGCAGAGTTTAAACAACATATGCCCTGGTGACTTAACGTCAAAAACCAAGGCGGGTAACCACCAAAATGTAGTCTTATCCTGCACATAATTAGATCACAAGATCCCTTGGCAGTTTACCGCAGGGCGGGTCATAATATCTCACATATAACCATTGATGTGTAACAAGGAGTCACAGATAAGCCTGTTATGAATCATAACTTTGAAACATAATTATAATAATAATATTATACCTGTGATATTGAATTTTCACTGCCGGTTTATGTGACCTGTGCAGTAAGGGTGATAACCCAATCTTTAGAAATCAAGACTTCCAAATGTTTATGATTGTCATATGATGGCGACTTATCATCCAAAGTCAAACCGGGTTAAATAGCAACCACTCATATACACTTTAGATATGATCAAAAGAGCTTCAAATAAAATCCAAAAATTGTTTGCAAAAAGAGACTTCAAAAAATTTGAGGCTTCTGATTCGAATACGATCAGAAAACCGTCCCAAAGGGGTTAAGCTAAGATTCGAATACGATCATATAGCCCCCAGTGGCTTTGGCGTTGCCGATCAAGAGGGTACCGACAGCTATGTTCTCTTTGGTTCGAATACGACCTATGTTTGAACAGGAAGCCCCCAAATGACCTTGAGAGTTGTTTAACGACGCTGATTCGAATACGATCCACGTCGGTTCCCAAAAGGGGTTGAGCTATGATTCGAATACGATCAAGAAGCCCCCTAGTGAGCTCGGCAGTGTGCCGATCAAGAGGGTACCGACAGCTATGTTCTCTTTGGTTCGAATACGACCTATGTTTGAACAGGAAGCCCCCTAGTGATCATGAGAATATTTAACGACTCTGATTCGAATACGATCAGGGTCACACCTAAAGGGTTAAGCTAAATTCGAATACGATCAGCTCCCAATGGTCATTAAAGCAGGGTACCTATGTTTGGGTTGTGCTTTGTAACAGACTCTTTTTGGTCCCTTTAATTTTTCCTGAGAACTCGAACTTTTGCGAGAGATAAATTCTTTTTGAACCGGAAAAACCGGATATTGAGAGTTTCAAAGTTTTGTGATAAACAAATTTACCTTGAACCGGATTTGAGAGCTTCAAAACTTTGTGGCAGATAAATTTCCCTTGAACCGGATTTTAAACCGGATATTTAAGAGCTTCGGTGCTTTGTGGGAGATGTCAAGTCTCTTGAGCCGGATCTAAACCGGAATCCTTCTTTTTGAGTCGGAAATTTTCTGACGGCCTTTAAACTTTTCACCAATATGGCGGTAGCCTCCGGGACCGGATTATTTTTCCCTCCAATGACCCGGAGTTCTTGAATGCATTGAAACCGACCAATGCTGCCGAGTCATATCATTGTAGCCCCCGAGTCTCAAGACGACTCGAGGAGTTGGCTTTGAGATTCTCCATATTGACCATAGCATAAGGTGTATATCATTGGTGTTGATAGCGCGATGTGAATCCACAGAAGGTTGAGGTGACTGCGGCGGGTTATAAATGATCCTGTATGAGCCGTGGCAGCAACTCGGCCAATGGTCCCTTCCAACTTGCTGTTTTGAAGTTAACCAAACTGTAGTGGCGACGACTTGTGCGCCTGCCCATTGAACCATCCAGTGCAGACGGCGGCTGATAATACATGATAATTCACCTCCAATTTGTTGGAAGAAAACCGGGCTTCCCAAGCAGTGACTCGCTCTTATTCAATAAACAGCTCATGCATACAGGTGCGGCCCAGTGTGGTTATATAGACCAACCCGCGAGAGACGGATGGTAAAGACGACCGTTGCATCAGAGGCGGCACAGACAGATGAACCAACCGTGGTGTTGTAAGCCGGTCCAGACGGGCGAATCGATCGTCGGTGCGGTAAGCCGCGCGGATGGGCGAGTCAACCACGTTGTGTTGATGTAGTGAACAATTGTCCTGTATCAAAAACCTCACAAGCCAGAGTAATTGCTCTTTTTAAAGAAAACAATATATAATATATAAAAATTTACTGGATTGATTTCACCTGATATGTCAGGCCAGAAATTATCCACCGCGGAGTTGATGATCATCACGGTGAAGCTGAAACCAATCACGGCCGAGTCGGCCGCGGGAGCAGACAGATGAGCCGGCCGCGCCGTTGTAAGTCGGTGCGGTCGGGCGAGTCAATCGCAGGAGCGGTTAGCAACGCGGACGCCGAGTCGGCCGCAGGGGCGGACGGGTAAGTTGTCCGTCACATTGTAAGCCGATCGCAGACGTGTGAGTTGTCCTCCTTGTTGTAAGTCGGCGTGGTCGCAAGAGACGGCCACGGCGTTGTAAGCCGGCGCGGTCGCGAGAGACGGCCACGGCGTTGTAAGCCAGTGCGGGAGTCCGTTGAGTAACGACAACCACCTGTGCCAAAAGATGTTGGCGTGCCTCCATCTCCGCGGTATAATATCACTTTTTGTCATAAATAATTGCCCTGCATAAACAATATTGCATACCAAGGCAAAGATAAACTTGTTCTTTGACAAAAACAACATGTGCTAATAAATCAAACTTGGATGGATATCACCTGATTTGTTTGGACGACGGATGATCCGTTTATCGCGACAGAGGTGGCTCAGGCAGACCAGCGACTCAATATAGTTCCGGCGGCTCAGGCAGGCCGGCGACTTAATATAACCCCGGCGGCTCAAAACGGCAAGGGTGGCTCAATGCGGCTCCGGCGGGTTGATGTAAATTAAGCTGCATGGGCGGCGACTTGCGCACACCTGTTCCATCAGTAAGCGGGTGCAGACGCCGGTGCGTGATGGTGCTGACGTACACTTCATAGGCACAACATGACACCACCTTTGCTGCACATAAAAATATACAGACCAAAGTAATTGTTCTTTGATGAAAACAATATGTTTAATAAAATAAACTTGGATGGATATCACCTCGCATTTTTTGTCAGACAGACAGAGACGGAGCAGACCAAGTTTCAACACGCAGATAAATCCACAGTTGGAATTATAATCAACATCCAGAAACCCAGTGCTAGGTCAAATTGCCTGGCATCTTTGACGTGACTCTGGGCAGATTTTATCTCCTCATTGTTTTAATTGGTAAAGTAACAACAGCACCCTGCCCATCTTTTCCTCCTTTTTTCACATGGGCTAAACCGTCCGCGCAGGCCGACGGCGGCGTCTTGAAGCAAAGGCCGAGACCTGGTAGGTGAAGGCGGGGCACTGCAGGTAGGTCGGGTCAAGGACGACCGCAGGAGGCGGCGGCTTGGAAGCCGAACAGCGACTTGCAGCACAGGAACCGACAGCGGAAGCCGGCCAAGGAAATGCAGCGACGATGTCTGCTCGAGGTGGGCAGTGGCAGCTCGAGGTGACTCGCCGGTGGCGCAGGCGGAGGTCGGCGAGGCAGGGCCGACTTGCGGCAGGGGTGACTTAGCGCACAGTGGCTCATCGCAGAGACAACGGCGATTTGAAGACGAGGCCTCAATGGAGAAGCAGCGAGGCAATGGTAGAGGCTGGGGTAGCTTCACGGCGGCAACGGTCTGGTGCAGCGGCAATGGTGACCCGGCGGAAGCCAGAACCGCCCGTCCGCGGAGATTGCGGGCACAGAGGTCGACGACTCAGAAGCGGAGTCAGGGCCCAAGGTGACTCACAAGGGGAAGCGAGCTGCTCCGACGGGCGGTGCAGACTGGCGGTTTTTCCTCCTCCAAGTCGTGGCCTGTTTCGGTCAATCCGTGACTTCCTTTGGGTCGTGATGCCCCACTTTTTTTCTTTTTTTTTCACATGCTAATCCCACGTAGTAGCTTTTTCTTCCTTAATTCTTGAATTAACCTCCTGATAGATTCCTTGTATGCATGTCGCAATCTGAGTTGACAAAAGCAAAAACGGATTTGGCTTCAGGTGACACCATAGCCAGCACTGTAGTACTACTTGCAATGACGTAGTAGATCGCCTCAGGTTCCTTCCCGCAATTTAGTAACAACAGTGATCTATCAAATCTTCTGGCATATTGCTGCGTCGCTGTCGCTTCAAAACTTCAGCCGGCGAAAAGTACATGGCAGCATAATTGTACAGATCGCGGCTATTTTCGGACTTGCGGTGCGGCAATCACAGATATTGATTGGTCTTCGGATTCAACTTGCAAAGGCGGCGGCTCATGGCGCAACCCTAGCTTTCTTCATCGACCTTGATCTCATGGATTGTAAAATCTTCCTCTGGAAAATTGCAAACTCCTCGATCCCTAGGGAGATCCCTCCAAGAACTCAACACCACCGTGCGCGAGCCCCACGATGGGCGCCAACTGTCGTGGAATTGTCACGGCAGATGTCCTTAGTGTCAGGACTTAGTCGCGAGGCCAACGCATCTATGTGGTAGCTTGAGAGGGGTTGAGTGGAATCGAGAGTCGCAACACAAAACAAGGATTTAAACAGCTTCAGGCCCCGGGAAACATCATCCGGTAACAACCCTATATGTTGTTTGAGGCTAGGTCTCATTATGCTCATGAGAGAGTCGCCGGTAAGCCGGCTCTTTGTGTCTAGCCCTAGAGATTGTTTCTTGTTGCTTGTCCCTTCTTTGGGGAGCCCTGCCCCTCCTTATATATGTTGAAGGGGCGGGTTACATGACTAGTCCTAGTAGGATTAGGATTGCTCTATTACAATTGGAGTCCTACCCTTGCTTCCTTGGTAGGAGAATATTCCTTATGCTTTCCTCATAAACCGGCCCACCATAACATGAGCCGGCCTTCTGGGCCTTGGGCGTAGTCTTCTGTCTGACCCGCCGTTAGGGCCATCCGTGAGTCGCTAGGCTCGCGAGTCGCCATTCCGGCGGATTACCAATGAAACCGCCAAGCCCGGCCAGGTCATACTTCCGGCCGGGTCATACCGCAGGGTATATCCCCGACAGAATGTGTCGTGTTCATGGGGAGGCAACGGAATGCGTCATGTTGATGGGGAGGCAACGGAATGCGTCGTGTTCATCGGGAGGCAACGGAACGCGTGGGAGCCAACCGGCTGGGTCGGAACGGAATGCGTGGTCATGTTCATCGGGAGGGCTTGGACGGAACATGCGATGGAAACGAGGCCTGGCGTACCGCAAAACAGAGAAAACGGACCTCCTACATTCGGAACGGGGTCCCGTTGATCGGGAGGGGTGTGGCGTACCGCAAAATGGAGGAAACAGACCTCCTACGGTCGAAACGGGGATCCTGTTGATCGGGAGGGGTGTGGCGTACCACAAAACGGACGAAACGGACCTCCTACGGTCGAAACGGGGTCCTGTTGATCGGGAGGGGTGTGGCGTACTGCAAAACGGACGAAACGGACCTCCTACGGTCGAAACGGGGGTCCTGTTGATCGGGAGGGGTGTGGCGTACCGCAAAACGGACGAAACGGACCTCCTATGGTCGAAACGGGGGTCCTGTTCATCGGGAGGGGTGTGGCGTACCGCAAAATGGGACTCCACGGGATACTGTTCATCTCCACCGTCGACCTCCTCCAACCTCCACGGGCTACCGTCGACCTCCTCCAGCCTCCACGGGCTCCTGTTCATCCAGCCTCCACTGCGCGCTACTCCACCGGCTACTGTTCAACCACCCCTCCACGGGCACCTCTCCACCGTCTACTGTTCATCCAGCCCTCCACACCACGGGGTCCTGTTCAACCACCCCTCCACGGGCACCCCTCCACCGTCTACTGTTCATCTAGCCCTCCACACCACGGGGTCCTATTCATCCAGAGGCAACGCCACCGCTCACTGTTCATCCAACCCCCCCCCCCCCGCAACACTCACTATTCATCCAATCGATCGGCTTCAGTTAGCAGCAGTAGCGAAGGAATCGATCGCTCGGGTTCAGTAACGCGTAGCCTGCAGTGCAATCGCTCGGGTTCAGTTAGAGCCCAACGCCTCGCTCGGGTCCAGTTAGAGCCAACGCCTCGCACACACGCGCGTACGTGTATGAGAGAAACGCGCATCGCTCGGCCCCCGACCTCCCACCGTAACCGGGAACTCCCCAAAATTTTCCTCCCCCTCGCTTCTACCACGGTTTTTTTCCATCATGGACGGCCCAAAGAATGTCATGCAGCTGCGTCTCCGGCCCGCGCAGGATGAAAAGCCCATTTTCTATCATGATTTTTTGTCATAGAAGTAGGAGCCCACCACATCTATGATGATACCGGGTTTTGTCACAATTATCGTCATAGAAGTGTCATATGTATGACAGAATTTTTTTGTTCGGCCCAAAATGTCACGGATGTGTATTTTTTTGTAGTGGGTATGGACGACGATGTAGGAGACGAACAAGAACCACCGCCCACAGGGCGCTGGACGGCCACCTCATCGTATGACATATACATGGTGGACACCCCCAAAGAAGGGGATGGCGACAAGACAACTGAGGATAATCCCTCCAAGAAGCAACCCAAGCACCAACGTCAGCGGCGCCGCTCTAAGTCTCGCCATAGCAAAAGCAGCGATACCGGCACAAGAGACAATAATGCTCCGGATAGTGCTGAAGATGACGACAATCCCCTCCAGCCAGACCTCGAGCGGGAGGATGAACAAGCTAGCCCTCCGGAACAGGCAGCAAACGGAGAATCAGAGGATGATAATTACATGCCTCTCTCTGAAGACGAAGTGAGCCTCGGCAACGAAGAATTTGTCGTGCCTGAGGATCCCATCGAGCAGGAACGCTTCAAGCGCCGGCTTATAGCCACAGCAAACAGCCTGAAGAAAAAGCAACAACAGCTTCGAGCTGATCAAGATCTGCTAGCGGATAGATGGACCGAAGTCCTGGCAGCCGAGGAATACGAACTCGAGCGCCCGACCAAGAGTTATCCAAAGCGCAGGTTGCTACCTCAACTCGAGGAGGAAGCAATGAAACCTACATCACCAGCATATGATGCGGCTAATCGGCCACCTCGTGGCCGAGACAGAGAGGCATTTCAGCCCAAAGTCCAGCCCGCACCCCGCCGCCAATCAAACAAAAATACCAAGGCCCGTGGCAACACGCGGGACCTGCGAGACGTATTGAAAAACAAGGCAAAACATGCAAGATCGATCTACGGATTCGGGGGCGCGCACCAACGCGGGACGATGACCGTCACGCCCGATACACTAAAAGCAAATCCGGCCGGGCCAAATACAGCAGACAAGACTCATATGAACTGCGTCGTGATATAGCCCAGCACAGAGGCGCCGCACACCCCCTATGCTTCACTGATGAAGTAATGGATCACGAATTCCCAGAGGGTTTTAAACCCGTAAATATTGAATCATATGATGGTACAACAGACCCCGCGGTATGGATCGAGGATTTCCTCCTCCACATCCACATGGCTCGCGGTGATGATTTACATGCCATCAAGTACCTCCCACTAAAACTCAAAGGACCAGCTCGGCATTGGCTGAATAGCTTGCCAGCAGACTCCGTTGGCAGTTGGGAGGATTTGGAAGATGCATTCCTTGACAACTTCCAGGGCACTTATGTGCGACCACCGGATGCTGATGACTTGAGCCATATAACTCAGCAGCCACGGGAATCGGCCAGGCAATTCTGAACCCGGTTCCTAACTAAGAAAAACCAAATTGTCGACTGTCCGGATGCAGAGGCCTTAGCGGCATTTAAGCATAACATCCGTGACGAGTGGCTCGCCCGGCACCTCGGCCAGGAGAAGCCGAAGTCTATGGCAGCCCTCACGACACTCATGACCCGCTTTTGCGCAGGCGAAGACAGCTGGCTGGCTCGCAGCAACAACACATCAAGAAGTCATGGCACTTCAGATACAAAGGATACTAACGGCAGACTGCGTCGTAACAGACACAAGCGTCGCAACAACGGCGACAACGCTGAGGACACGGCAGTCAATGCCGGATTCAGCGGCTCTAAATCCGATCAGCGGAAGAAACCATTCAAAAGAAGCAATCCGGGCCCGTCTAGTTTGGACTGCATAGTCGATCGCTCGTGTCAAATTCACGGCACCCCCGATAAGCCAGCCAATCACACCAACAGAGAATGCTGGGTGTTCAAGCAGGTCGGCAAGTTGAATGCCGAAAACAGGGACAAGGGGCTGCATAGCAATGATGAGGAGGAGCCCCGGCCGCCGAACACAAGAGGACAGAAGAGGTTCCTCCACAAGTGAAAACGGTGAACATGATATACGCAACCCACATTCCCAAGAGGGAACGGAAACATGCACTAAGGGACGTCTATGCGATGGAGCCAGTCGCCCCAAAGTTCAACCCATGGTCCTCTTGTCCGATCACCTTCGATCGCTGGGACCACGCCACTAGTATCCGTCATGGCGGATCTGCCGCACTGGTCCTTGACCCCATCATCGATGGATTTCACCTCACTCGAGTCCTTATGGACGGCGGCAGCAGCCTGAACCTACTCTATCAGAATACAGTGTGCAAAATGGGTATAGACCCCTCGAGGATCAAACCCACTAAAACCACCTTTAAAGGTGTCATCCCAGGTGTGGAGGCCCATTGCACGGGCTCAATCACACTGGAAGTGGTCTTCGGATCTCTGGACAACTTCCGAAGCGAGGAGTTAATCTTTGATATCGTCCCGTTCCGCAGTGGCTATCACGCACTGCTCGGGCGAACCGCATTTGCGAGATTCAATGTGGTACCGCATTATGCATACCTCAAGTTCAAAATGCCAGGACCTCGTGGGGTTATAACAGTCAATGGAAACATAGAACGCTCGCTCCGCACGGAGGAGCACACTGCGGCCCTTGCAGCTGAGGCACAAAGCAGCCTTTTAAGGCAAACCGCCAATTCGGCGATAAAGCCCCCGGACACCTTCAAGCGAGTCCGGAGTAACCTGCAACAGGATCTCCTGGCATGTTCAGAGCTTGCCTAGCAATTCGGCCCCCGTCCTAGTCCCAGTCAAGCGACGAAATCTGTGCCGCGCGTACATAATTACGCACTAAAAATACCATGGGCATAGGCGGGGGCACGACCAGGGCACGTCCTACAATGCGGCTCAACCGCCCCAGGGGCTGTATACCTTTATCATTTCCTCTCTTTCAGGACCTTACTCTCTGGAAGCCCTTTCCGGCAGTCTGATTGCTGGACACATTACGGGAAGGAACAACCAAGGAGGCAAGAAGCTACGACGTAAAAGGGAATCCCCAGGTGGTCTCTGATAACAATCGAAGTACCCATTTTTAATACCCATATGCAGCTTATCCTTGGATAGGACATGTCAAATAGTCCTATTTTTTGCTTATTGCACTACTTGTATTAGTACGCTTCGACGTATTATTGTGTAGCATTAGTCTATAATTGCATTTCCCTTCTTTTTTCTTGTCTGTTTATTTACGATAACTTGCATCCGTACATTCTGGTATGACCAGTACGCCAGGTGCTTCAGTATACCCCATAATACGGCGTGAGAAGTCCGAACACTTTCGACAGTGCGGCACCCCGAACTTATAGCATTATATGCATCAGCTCCGAATCATGTCTTGGGTCAATAGTTGGGTTTGCCCGGCTCCCATGTTTTGGTACCTTACGTTCCGCAATATCGGCTAAGGTAGCGCTGGGAGAACTACTGCGATTGTGTCCCGGTTCTTCCGGACGAGCACCTCAGTAGAGAAAGCCGAAAACTGACTGTCATGATAAGGCGAGAGCTGGTCGCTGTTCGAGAGGTCTCAAGTCCTTCAAGACTTTTTCCGCTTCGGGCGAGGAGTCGGCCTTGCTCGACTTAGGCGTATATAGAGCCCCAAATTCGGCCTTCTGAATACTAGGGGCTTTGCCAAAATTTAAAATTGTAGACTTCTATGGCTAAGTGAGAGTGATAAAGCCTTATAGTCCGATTGCCTGGTTCGTTGTGCTGAACACCTCCCTCGAAGGACCCAAAATTGGGATAAAGAGTGCTCAGGTTTATCCCGAACACCTCAGTACTAGTTACATGGGGGCAGAAGCCGACGACTGGCCAACTCTCAGATTTCACAAACGGCCGCACAGAAGGTAATATTTTAAATTCACAAGCGTTGCATAGCACAAATGAACTCGTTTCATATTACAGGATCGCATGAGTACATTCATTCAAATATTACATCCTTAGTACATTCCTCTGCCACAAGGCGAGAACCCTTCAGGACACTGTTATAATACATCTCGGGGTGGCAATGCTCCTTGCCTTCTGGCGGCCCCTCCTTCACCAGCTTCTCGGTGTCCAGCTGCGCCCAGTGCACCTTTGCTCGGGCAAAAGCCCTGCGCGCGCCCTCGATGCAGACGAACCGCTTTACGACTTCAAGCCGTGGGCAGGCATTCACAAGCCGCCTCACCAGGCCGAGTAGCTATCGGGCAGGGGATCACCAGGCCACATCCGGACTATAAGACCCTTCATGGCCTGTTCGGCTGCCTTGTGGAGCTCGACCAGTTGCTTCAGTTGGTCGCTCAATAGCATGGGGTGTTTGGTCCCAGTATACTGAGACCAGAACAACTTCTCTGTCGAGACCTCCTCCTCGGCCCGGTAGAACTCCGCGACATCTGACACACTGCGGGGCAGATCTGCGAACGCTCCTGGAGAGCTCCGAACTCGGGTAAGTAAAATGAAATTTTCTTTCACATGCTTGCTTTGCATAATGAATGCCTTACCCGCCGCTATCTTCTTAACCGCCTCAATTTCCAGGAGGGCCTTTTGGGCTTCGGCCTTGGCATGTTGTGCGCTTTCGAGGGCCTTCGCAAGCTCGGACTCTCGCGTCTTAGAGTCAAGCTCCAAGGACTCATGTTTCTTGACGAGAGACTGGAGCTCTTGCTGCACCTCGCCCACCCGGGCCTCTTGTTTTTCCCGCTCAATGCGCTCCTTGGCCGCCTTGTCCTTAGCCTCGGTCAGCGCCTTCTTCAGGGTCGCCACTTCGGTCGTGGCCCCTGGCAAAATTCATGACGATCCTATGATCTAAGCAACCACCATTGTTTTTTCTTATCAACATACAGACGGGGTATAACTTACCTTTGTTCTCTTCGAGCTGCCTTTTGGCAAGGCCGAGCTCTTCCTTGGACCGCTCAAGGTCCCGCTTCAGTGCGGCGACCTCCGCAGTACGTGCGGCAGCAGCCAGCAGTGAAGCCTGCATTTGCACATAGACATATTTCGATTAGACTCCTGCGATTATTATTTGATCCTCTATTCGGCCTTTCTTCGCAAACGCCGAACAGAGCATCAGGGGCTAGTGTCTATGAGGTAACATTCTCTTATAATCTGGCCACTTACCTCAAAGCCTGTTAGGAGGCTGGCACAGGCTTCAGTCAGTCCGCTCTTGGCAGACTGAACCTTCTTGACCACCGCACTCATGATAGTGCGGTGTTCTTCGTCAATGGAAGCACCGCGATGCGCTTCCATCAAGTTGTCCGATGCCTCTGGATGGACAGAGGCCACCGGCACAGGCTTCAGTCGGTCCGCTCTTGGCAGACTGAACCTTCTTGACCTCCGCACTCGTGATAGTGCGGTGTTCTTCGTCAATGGAAGCGCCGCGAAGCGCTTCCAGCTAGTTGTCCAATGCCTCTGAATAGACAGAGGCCACCGGCACAGGCGGCTTGCCCCTCTTAACGGGGAGTCGCCAGACAGAGTTCGGAACCACTGGAGGTTCCAGCGCAGTGTTCGGCTGGGGGCCGAATTCGGAGCCCATGGGAGTCTTGCTCCCCTTGCGCCTAGGGTCCGGAACGTCGCCTTGAGGCGCCTCCAGGACTACCTCCCCTCGGCTCAGTGCCCTTTGAGACAACACCTCGACGTTGTTCGTAGGGCGAGGGGTGGAGGCGGTCGGAAGTGAATCACTATTCATATCCGACGGGTCCAAAGAACCATCCGACGAAGATACGTCGATATGGGCTCGGGATGGACTACATAATCATGTTCGGCGTGATGAGAAGCAGTGCAATAAAACATACCATGAATTACTATGGAATCCGGATACTTACGACTGCGCCAGGGGCTTGTCCCTGGGCAACCACTCGTCGTCGCTGTAGGCGGCCGTCGTGGAGCAGTCCGGGAGGAGGGTCCTTCCCTTCTTGGACCCTTCGGCCTCCCCAGTTGGGGCGGCCTTCCTTTTCTTGTCCCCCCGGCTGGGGGGGAGAACTTTCCTCTTCCTCCTCCTCATTTTCGTGGCAGGAGTGCGCCTCGGAGTTTTTGGACGATGTGTCCGATATAACCCTGCGCCGGAGACCCTTTCAGGTCCCCGTGGCCTTCTTCTTGGCATTCTTCACTAGCACCTCATAAGGCGCCGGAACCAGCATCTCCGTTAGGAGAGCATCTGCAGGATCTTCAGGCAGGTGGGCTGGGCAATCGATCTGCTCCGCTGTCTCTACCCAGTCCTGTTAAATAGCATGGCGGCTTAGATCCCGCACATGATTAAACTGGGGAAAATAAACATCCTATGAGTATGAAAAACTCACCGGATTGGCAGGACGCTTGGCGCTTAGTCCGCGGTCCTCGGTAAGGGGAGGAGGTACCTCGGCGCCCTTGAACGGCACCTTCCAGACGTCCTTGTGCGTCGTGTCGAAGAGCTCTCGCTGCTTCTGGTGCTCGGCCGGGACGAACTCCCACAAATTGAATGCCCGTCGTTGACACGGGAGGATCCGGCGGAAGAGCATGACCTGGACCACATTGACGAGTTTGATTTTCTTGCTCATCATGTTTCTGATGCATTTCTGGAGTCCGGTCAGCTCTACTGGGGAACCCCAGGACAGGCCCTTCTCTTTCCAGGAGGTGAGCCGCGTGGGGATTCCGGATTGGAATTCGGGGGCCGCCACCCAGTTGGTGTCGCGCGGCTCGATGATGTAGAACCACCCTGATTGCCACCCTTTTATGGTCTCCACATAGGAGCCTTCGAGCCAGTGACATTAGGCATTTTGCCCACCATGGTGCCTCCGCACTCTGCTTGTTGACCGACCACCACCTTCGGTTTAACATTGAAGGTCTTCAGCCATAGGCCGAAGTGGGGCCTGATGCGGAGGAAGGCCTCGCACACGACGATAAACGCCGAGATGTTGAGGATGAAATTGGGGGCCAGATCGTGGAAATCCAGCCCGTAGTAGAACATGAGCCCGCGGACAAATGGGTGGAGGGGAAATCCCAGTCCGCGGACGAAGTGGGTAAGGAAAACTACCCTCTCATGGGGCTCTGGCGTTGGGATGATCTGCCCCGCATCTGGAAGCCGGTGTGCGATATCCGCGGCTAGATATCCGGCTCCCCGTAGCTTTGTGATGTTCTCCTCTGTGACGGAGGAGACCATCCACTTGCCTCCCGCTCCGGACATGCTTGGAGTGGTTTGAGGAGGAGAACGCGAACTTGGGCGCTGGAGCTCGAGTGCGCAAGAGTGGATGTGCAAGGAGGAAGAAGGCGTGGGTGAAAAGGGTGAATCCTTGTCCCTTTATAAGGGCGGAAGAGGCGATGCGCCTCCTCACTCACCTGGTAAAATCGCTTGTTCCCCAAGCGCCGTAATTGATGGCGCGGTTGGGTTACCCACACCCATATTGATGAGAATCCCGTGATAAGGGGACACGATCTCTGCTTCGACAAGACGTGCCAAGGAAACCGCCTCGCGATATGTGCGGTGGCTGGTTTTGAAAAACGGTTCGAATAATGACCGGGCCACGGTGTGATGTCATGCTGCAGAATGTGTGAGCAGATTAGATTTGTGGAAATATTATTCTCTCTACGGTGGTATGTGGAATTTGTTTTGCAGAGCCGGACACTATCCTTGTGTTCAAAATCTTCTATGGAGTATTCGGAGGAGGAACCCTCCTTGGAATGTGTGACACCCAAAATTTTTGGCCTTGTTTTGTTTATTAAAATATTGCCAGGAAATAAAACTTTTCCAATTGTCAAGTTTTACCTTTTGTGATATGGATTTTTGCCTCTAGTGGGAGAAACCTTCAAAGGTATTGTTGGAACTGATTTCTCTCTAAAATAAAACAATTATTTATTCAGTGGATTCAAATGTTGCAAGATTTATTTATTCAAAAAGCTTTCTTTCTTTAAAATGATTCCTTTTGCATTTGGGGCCTATTTGCACTACAAGCTCTTGACAAATGATTTTAAAAATTCCACCAAAATTTGGGGATGTCATGTGATGTTTCCACATCACTTTTATGCAAAGATACCTTCTGGCCATTGGAGATTTTGAGCTCTACACCAATTTTTCCAATCTGGTCCAGTAGGCACTTTTGCACTGCAACCCATTTAAATATTTCTTCAAAAATTCTTCCAAGTGTTTGGAGATGACAGTGGATGCATACAATTCATCTTCAAGCAAAAAAACCAATGATGTTCTTTGAAAAATTTGAGTGGATCAACCTCTTTTGCATTCTGGTCCAATTTGATGATTTGTACAGCAAACTTAATTTTCTTTGCTCTAGCAACCCTGAGCTTTCTCCTACTTGTAGCCCTCCCTACCAAACTCTTAAGTCCAGGAGATTGGGCTCATTGGAGATTTTGAGGTGCATGTTCTAAACCCCTTTTCTTTCTGCCCAAAACTGGAGTTTTGCAAAACTTGCACTATCAACTTTCTGTCTTTGCCAAACTAACCTTGCCATCATCTCCTGCACCTAGAGAGACACTGATCTGGAGATTTTGGCCACTCCAAGAGTTGCCTAGGTGCACTTGACATTCTGTCGAACACCTAGTGTGCACAGCCATTTTTGGCAAGCTCTCTAGTTTGCATGGTGGACTTGAACCCCTGACCTATCCACCTTGTCCACAGAGTGCCTTGCTACCCCTACCGTCATCCTGTGCAGTGCCTGCTCCACCCTCGCGCTCTAGACCACGCTGGCATTCCGTCGAGCACCTGCCGTGCGTGCTCTGGGCGCGCCCAGAGCGCACGTTTTGCACGCGCGCGCACTACGCCGACACGCCGCACTGCCGCACGCGACGCGACCCGACCCTGGCTCCTTCTGCATCGCTGAGCCGCGCACTAGCCGCCCCCCTGCTCCACGATCCCTCTGGCGTCCTGCTGCACCGCTGGTCGCGCCCTTGGCGGCACGCCGGCGTCGGTAGCGGATTCCGCCGCGGACGGCGCCGCCCAAGCCACCAGCGCACGACAGCTGCCCCGAGCACAGGCCGTGCTTATCCTCCCACTCGTCGGAACGCGTTCGTCGCCGCCAAGATGCCCTGCACCTACAGCAACGGCTGTCGCCGGCGATCCTATCCTCGGCCACCGCGGGAACCTGCCTCGAGCGCTATATAAAGGGTCCCCGAGCCCCTCCGAGCACTCACGCGACCTCAGGCACTCCCCGTAGAGCTCCCCTAGTAGTAGATCGAGCTGTACTGGCCGTCCTCCCCAACTCCGGCCAGCTCGGCCACCGCCAAGCCCCGGTGCGATTCGTCGCAACCGGCCACCCTCTCGCCCAACCAGCACCACCAAGATCCTCCCCGTAGCCTTGCGGAGCTGCCCAGCTACCCAACTCCGGTCGGAGACCACCGGAACCCCAAAGTCACTCCACCACCGTAGCTTTTCCCCGCCGCGGAGCTCGCCGCCGACGATTCCTGCCACCTCCGTCGACCCAACCACCACCAAAAGGACCGCCTCGATCTAGCCGTTCCATCCCCGCCCTTGGATGCCCGTGAGGCGCCGCCGTTCGTCGCCGGCGATCGCCGGAGCCCCGCTCCCGTCGGGAAGAAGAGAAGAGAAGGAGGGAAGGAACGGTCAAACCTGACTAGTGGGCCCTCTGGACCCACTGTCAGCGACCCGCGCAGCGCCCTCTCTCTGTTTAAGTGGAGGCGCAAAACCCCGAGTGCGTTTTCCCTGCTGCGTAAGCGTATTTCTGCTGAAGCGTTTTCCTCTTTTCTGGTTTTATTTAAAAACAGATTTGACCAAACTTTGACTGGCTATAACTTTTAAAATAAAACTCCAAATGAGTTGATTCTTTTTCCTACCTCTCTCAAATTTCATCTAGTTTATTTTAAGATTTCTTTCAAAAATATTTGAGACAGGTTTTGGTACTGTGTTTGAAATATTTGTATTTGTGTATTTTGCAAAATAGGATTTTTGGAGGAAAAGGAAAGCTTCCAATAAGTGCATCCTTTGCATACTCTTGAAGGCAAGCATTTCTGAACTCTGGCATAATATTTGTTGTGGTGTTTTGATGCGATCACAGCACCTTTTGACTTGGAGTATATGTGACAGTTTATGTATCGATGTAGTCTCGTGCATGAGTGCACTTTGGAGTTGTTTGTGGCCAGCAATGGATACCCTAAGGATTTGGATCACCCTTGTGAGCTTCTCTTGCACACCGGTAGGAAGCGGGAAAGTCGTGGTCTTGGGTAGACACGAGCTTGTCCCTAATCCCTCGTTGTGACGAGTATGCCCGGCATAGCATGGTGAGGCTTGAGGAGTGGTGATTTATTTCACTAGTGGTAATATTGTTGGTGGATACTTGGATCACATGAGTCGGTTGTAGACCGAGTCTTGTTCAGTAGCTTCCTTTTGTCGGTACCACCACTTGTCCCTGCAGGGGACAGGGTATGGTTCAGTAGGTTGTCAACCCCTTTCCAAAGCACACACCGTACAGAGAGGCCGTGATGAAGGTCCCGCGGCCGCGGATTAAAGCCTGTCATTCGGTCCGGGGGCATGGGTGTTTTCGGTTGTAGCCGAAGGGGATAGCTTCCCCAGTTTGCGCGCGGTATAAATTTTGTGATCCCATGCTACGTCGAGGTTGTAGCCTCCCCACTTAGAGTTTTGCTTGGCAGGTGTCGTGGGTGATTCCAGGCACTGGTGAGTTAAGCTGGTGTGTGCAGGTCAGGCGTGTTTTCAATCAAAAGACCGTAGACGGAATTAGTCCCGAGGGACTGAGTAATCCCGTTACTCGTGGAAAATGGTACTCCCTCTGCAGAGGATATATCCTGTCGGATAGTAATGTTCTTGAGTATAGGACCACAGTCTGGGTTAAATCTTGATAACGGTATTCGGATGGAGAACGATTTAACTAGAACTCTGTAACGGTATTCGGATGGAGAACGATTTAACTAGAACTCTGCAACGGTATTCGGATGGAGATACGACTTGGCTAATTTACCAGTTTTCGGATGGAGAAACGACTGTGCTAGATATTGTTTATGATTATGGCACATATGTATTGTGATCTTTATTGTTTTGGACTAACCATTTATATCATGCATTTTATTGAGTATCCCTGGGATGGTTCTACCTCCTGGATATTCACTGTGATTTTTCTTTTATAAGCCCTTTATGTGGTGTCGCTCAGACGCCCGACTGCGGCATTATTATTTCTGCATTTTCCGCTCGAGGAGTCATTCAGACACTCGTTTGGCACCAGTATTATTATTTCTACTTTTTCCGCTCGAGGAGTCATTCAGACACTCGTTTGGCACCAGTATTATTATTTCTGCATTTTCCGCTCGAGGAGTCATTCAGACACTCGTTTGGTACCAGTATTATTATTTCTGCATTTTCCGCTCGAGGAGTCATTCAGACACTCGTTTGGCACCCAGTATTTTATTTTTGTATATTTTTATCCATATGTGTGCATCATGGCTTCTCGTATATTTTCGTGACGGATGTATGTTCGACTATTAAATCTGGAATATGTTGGATATATTATACCCGTGTTCTTAATGTTTGCGAGTACATTCAAACGTACTCACTGGCTTGTCCCTGGCTATTGTCTTGGCCAGATTGCCTTGCGTGGAGGTATGCATCGCGGTGACACCCTCGGAGCCTACGTGTTGACGTGTGCAGCCTCGCGAAGATAGGAGTTATCCTGGTCAGCTGTTCTTGTGGGAAATGGAGTCCCATAGACGCAGATGTACCCAATCGCTTCCACCCTCAACCATTAGAAACCAAATGTTGTACCCTAGGCCACAATGGTCTTGTACTACATATTTATGTACTTGCTTGGAATTCTCGTATCAAGTTGGTGCCTCATCAGCTAACAGTAATCCTGGGGCTGGTGAGCACATAGGCCGTTTTTCTGGGAATTTGTATCCCAAAATCCGGTCGTGACAGAATGCCGAAGACAATCTCCGCGCCGGACTCATCGTCATTGAAGCCTGGTTCAGGGGCTACTGAGGGAGTCCTGGATTAGGGGGTCCTCGGACAGCCGGACTATATCCTTTGGCCGGACTGTTGGACTATGAAGATACAAGATTGAAGACTTCGTCTCGTGTCCGGATGGGACTTTCCTTGGCGTGGAAGGCAAGCTTGGCAATACGGATATGTAGATCTCCTCCCTTGTAACCGACTCTGTGTAACCCTAGCCCCCTCCGGTGTCTATATAAACCGGAGGGTTTAGTCCGTAGGACAACAACAATCATACCATAGGCTAGCCTCTAGGGTTTAGCCTCTACGATCTCGTGGTAGATCAACTCTTGTAATACTCATATCATCAAGATCAATCAAGCAGGAAGTAGGGTATTACCTCCATCGAGGGGGCCCGAACCTGGGTAAACATTGTGTCCCCCGCCTCCTGTTACCATCCGCCTTAGACGCACAGTTCGGGACCCCCTACCCGAGATCCGCCGGTTTTGACACCGACAGTGGCCCCCTCTGGTGTGTTCTCAGTGCCAGATATTCTTAAATATTCTACAAAAAAAATCATATTTCATTTTCAGGACATTTGGAGAACTTCTATTTTCGGGGTATTTTTTTATTGCAAGGATAATTCAGAAAACAGACAGAAAATACTATATTTGCTTTATTTAATCTAAATAACAGAAAGTAAAAGGAGGGTACAGAGAGTTGTGCTTTCTAACTTTATCCATCTCATGCTCATCAAAAGGAATCCACTAACAAGGTTGATCATGTCTTGTTAACAAACTCTTTCCGAATCGCATGAAACCGAAGAATTTTCGAATAACACTAAGTTACCTCAATGGGGATATGCACATCCCCAACAATATGAATATCATATTTCTTCTTGATAGTAGGAAGAGGAAATTCAAAACCTCCGATAGTAATCGTTGGAATTTTTCCAATAGAATTGATACTTTGGACTTGAGGTTGTTTCCTCGGAAAGTGTACCGTATGCTCATTACCATTAACATGAAAAGTGACATTGCCTTTGTTGCAATCAATAACAGCCCCTGCAGTATTCAAAAATGGTCTACCAAGAATAATAGACATACTATCGTGCTCGGGAATATCAAGAATGACAAAGTCCGTTAAAATAGTAACGTTTGCAACCACAACAGGCACATCCTCACAAATACCGACAGGTATAGCAGTTGATTTATTAACCATTTGCAAAGATATTTCAGTAGGTGTCAACTTATTCAAATCAAGTCTACGATATAAAGAGAGAGGCATAACACTAACACCGGCTCCAAGATCGCATAAAGCAGTTTTAACATAGTTTCTTTTAATGGAGCATGGTATAGTGTTGGTACTCCTGGATCTCCAAGTTTCTTTGGTATTCCACCTTTAAAAGTATAATTTTCAAGCATGGTGGAAATTTCAGCTTCCGGTATCTTTCTTTTATTTGTAACAATATCTTTCATATACGCATAAGGATTAATTTTAAGCATATCAGTCAAACGCATACGCAAAAAGATAGGTCTAATCATTTCAGCAAAGCGCTCAAAATCCTCATCATCCTTTTTCTTGGATGGTTTAGGAGGAAAAGGCATGGGTTTCTGAACCCAAGGTTCTCTTTCTTTACTGTGCTTCCTAGCAACAAAGTCTCTCTTATCATAACGTTGATTCTTTGATTGTGGGTTATCAAGATCAACAGCAGGTTCAATCTCTACATCATTGTTATTTCTAGGTTGAGCATCAACATGAACATCATCATTAATATTATCACTAGGTTCATGTTCATTACCAGATTATGTTTCACCATCAGAAATAGAAATATCATTGGGATTCTCAGGTGTGTCAACAACAGGTTCACTAGAAGCATGCAAAGTCCTATCATTTTTCTTTTTCTTCTTCTTAGAAGGACTAGGTGCATCAACATTAGTTATCTGAGAATCTTGCTCAATTCTCTTAGGGTGGCCCTCAGGATACAAAGGTTCCTGAGTCATTCTACCCCCTCTAGACACAACTCTAACAACATTATCATTTTTCTTATTATTTAATTCATTGAGCAAATCATTCTGAGCTTTAAGCACTTGTTCTACTTGAGTGGTAACCATAGAAGCATGTTTCCTAATAAGTTTGAGTTCACTTTTAACTCTAGACATATAATCACTCAAGTGTTCAATCATGTAAGCATTTCATTTCAATTGTCTACCAACATAAGCATTGAAGTTTTCTTGTTTAACAATTAAATTATCAAACTCATCTAAGCATTGGCTAGCAGACTTATAACGAGGAATATCACCTTCATCAAATCTATAGAGAGAATTTACCTTTACTACCTGTGTCGGGTTATCAAGACCATGTATTTCTTTAATAGGTGGTAAATTCTTGACATCTTCAGCTTTAATACCCTTTTCTTTCATAGATTTCTTTGCCTCTTGCATATCTTCAGGACTGAGAAATAGAATACCCCTTTTCTTCGGAGTTGGCTTAGGAGTTGGTTCAGGGAGTGTCCAATTATTATCATTACTCAACATATTATTCAATAGCAATTCAGCTTGATCAACAGTTCTTTCCCTGAAAACGCAACCAACACAACTATCCAGGTGGTCTCTGGAAGCATCGGTTAGTCCATTATAAAAGATATCAAGTATTTCATTTTTCTTGAGAGGATGATCAGGCAAAGCATTAAGTAATCAGAGAAGCCTCCCCCAAGCTTGTGGGAGACTCTCTTCTTCAATTTGCACAAAATTATATATTTCCCTTAAGGCAGCTTGTTTCTTATGAGCGGGGAAATATTTAGCAGAGAAGTAATAAATCATATCCTGGGCACTACGCACACAACCAGGAGTAAGAGAATTAAACCATGTTTTAGCATCACCCTTTAATGAGAACGGAAATAACTTAAGGATATAGTAGTAACGAATTTTTTCCGCATGAGTGAATAGGGTGGCTATATCATTTAATTTAGTAAGATGTGCCACAACAGTTTCAGATTCATAGCCATAAAAAGGATCAGATTCAACCAAAGTAATCAACTCAGGATCGACAGAGAAATCATAATCCTTATCAGAAATACAGATAGGTGAAGTAGCAAAAGCAGGGTCATATTTCATTCTAGCATTCAGAGATTTTTCTTTCAGCTTAGCTAACAGTTTCTTAAGATCATATCTATCTTTGCAAGAAAAAAGGTGTCTAGCAGTTTCTTCATCCATAACATAACCCTCGGGTAAATCACGCAATTCATATCTAGGGGGAGAATCTTCATCATCACTTTCATTAATATTATCAGTTTCAATAATTTCATTCCCTCTAACCCTAGCAAGTTGTTCATCAAGAAATTCACCTAATGGCACGGTATTATCAAGCATAGAAGTAGTTTCATCATAAGTATCATGCATAGCAGAAGTGGCATCATCAATAACATGCGACATATCCGAATCAATAGTAGGAGTAGGTGTCGCAAGTTTACTCATAACAGAAGGTGAATCAAGTGCAGAGCTAGATGGCAGTTCCTTACCTCCCCTCGTAGTTGAGAGATAAATCTTGGTTTTTTCTTCTTTCAAGTTCCTCATAGTGATCAGCAGATATAAATCCCAGGTGACTCAAAGAATATAGCTATGCTCCCCGGCAACGGCGCCAGAAAATAGTCTTGATAACCCACAAGTGTAGGGGATCACAACAGTTTTCGAGGGTAGAGTATTCAACCCAAATTTATTGATTCGACACAAGGGGAGCCAAAGAATATTCTCAAGTATTAGCAGTTGAGTTGTCAATTCAACCACACCTGGAAAACTTAATATCTACAGCAAAGTATTTAGTAGCAAAGTAGTATGGAAGTAACGGTAACGGTGGCAAAGGTAACAGTAGCAGTTTTGTAGTAATTGTAATAGTGGCAACAGAAAAGTAACTAAGCAAAGATCAATATGTGAAAAGCTCGTAGGCATTGGATCAATGATGGATAATTATGTTGGATGTGATTCCTCATGCAACAGTTATAACATAGGGTGACACAGAACTAGCTCCAGTTCATCAATGTAATGTAGGCATGTATTCCTAATATAGTCATACGTGCTTATGTAAAAGAACTTGCATGACAACTTTTGTCCTACCCTCCCGTGGCAGCGGGGTCCTACTGGAAACTAAGGGATATTAACGCCTCCTTTTAATAGAGTACCGGACCAAAGCATTAACACTTAGTGAATACATGAACTCCTCAAACTACGGTCATCACCGGGAGTGGTCCCAATTATTGTCAGTTCGGGGTTACCGGATCATAACACATAGTAGGTGAGTATTGACTTGCAAGATAGGATCAAGAACTCACATATATTCATGAAAACATAATAGGTTCAGATCTGAAATCATGGCACTCGGGCCCTAGTGACAAGCATTAAGCATAGCAAAGTCATAGCAACATCAATCTCAGAACATAGTGGATACTAGGGATCAAACCCTAACAAAACTAACTCGATTACATGGTAAATCTCATCCAACCCTTCACCGTCCAGCAAGCCTACGATGGAATTACTCACGCACGGCGATGAGCACCATGAAATTGGTGATGGAGGATGGTTGATGATGACGACGGTGATGGATTCCCCTCTCTGGAGCCCCGAACGGACTCCAGATCATCCCTCCCGAGAGAGATTAGGGCTTGGCAGTGGCTCCGTATCGTAAAACGTGATGAATCCTTCTGTCTGATTTTTTCTCCCCGAACGTGAATATATAGAGTTGGAGTTGACGTCGGTGGAGCCTCAAGGGGCCCACGAGGTAGGGGGCGTGCCCTCCACCCTCGTGGACATGGTGTGGGCCCCCTGGTGTTGATTATTTTGCCAATATTTTTTATTTATTCCAGAAATATTCTCCGTGAAGTTTCAGGTCATTCCGAGAACTTTTATTTCTGCACAAAAATAACACCATGGCAATTCTGCTGAAAACAGCGTCAGTCCGGGTTAGTTCCATTCAAATCATGCAAGTTAGAGTCCAAAACAAGGGCAAAAGTGTTTGGAAAAGTAGATACGATGGAGACGTATCAAAGGGTACCATCACGGTGCATGGTGATAGGAAGATAGCTTTGGAATGTGAAGAGGGCGATGTGGCCTATGCTGAGTCTGTTTGTGCAATAGACGAGTTGAAGTTTTACAAAGATAATGTTGACCCGGCGGATATGACCCCCTTGAAGAATCCAACCACGGAGCATGACCCTTTGTTGAAGTTTTAGTCGGCAGATGACACCAAGCAGGTCGATTTTGTCCCTGGCGATTCATCCAAACAGTTCGTTATCAGTGCAAATATGGATCCGAAATAGGAAAGCGTGCTCATCGAGTTCATCCGTGAGAACCGAGACATCTTCGCATGGAAGCCTTCAGATATGCCAGGTGTACCGAGGGAACTCGCTGAGCACACTCTCAATATCGATCCAAAGTTTAAACTGGTCAAGCAATTCCTTCGTCGTATCAATGAAGAGAGGCGCAAGGCCATTGGAGAAGAGGTGGCTTGGCTCTTGGCTGCCGGGTTTATTGTTGAAGTTTTTCATCCTGAATGGTTGGCTAACCCGGTGCTGGTACTTAAGAAAAACGGAACTTGGCGTATGTGTGTGGATTACACGAACCTTAACAAGGCCTGTTCGGCTGATCCTTTTGCTCTCCCCCATATTGATCAGATCATTGATGCTACGGCGGGTTGTGAGCGTTTGAGTTTTTTAGATGCTTATTCTAGTTATCATCAGATCAAGATGGCAGTTAAGGACCAGGAGAAGACATCTTTCATCACTCCCTTTGGAGCCTTCTTCTATGTGTCTATGCCTTTTGGGCTCAAGAGTGCCCAGCGGATTTATCAGCGTTGTGTTCAAAATTGCCTCCACAGCCAGATTGGATGCAATGTTCATGCTTATGTGGATGATATCGTTGTGAAATCCAGGAAGAAGGAGACCCTGTTAGATGATTTGAAGGAGACCTTTGACAACCTCCAGGTCTACAAGATGATGCTTAACCCGACCAAATGTGTCTTTGATGTGCCAGTAGGCAAGCTCTTGGGTTTTTTGGTCTCTGAGAGAGGTATTAAAGCTAACGGAGAAAATCAAGGCTATCACTTCTTTGGCTAAGCCGGCATGTATCAACGACGTCCAGCATTTGGCGGGTCGTATTGCGGCTTTAAGCCGGTTTATAAGCCGCCTGGGAGAAAGGCCATTCCTCTATACCAGATGATGAAGAAAACATATCGCTTTGTCTGGAGTGATGCTGCCAATCAGGCGTTCGAGGCGCTTAAAAAATAGTTTGCTGAGCCGCCGGTTCTTGCATCTCCTATTGACAAGGAGCCCTTGCTTTTATATGTAGCTGCGAACAGCAGAGCCGTCAGCGTAGCAGTTGTTGTGAAAAGGAAGGAATCAGGCAAGGAATATCCAGTTCAAAGGCCGGTTTACTATGTCAGTGAGGTATTAATTGAGTCTAAGCAGAGGTACCCACATTGGCAGAAGGTACTCTATGGGGTGTTCATGGCTGGTCGCAAGTTGAAGCATTATTTCCTTGGTCATCCCATCACTGTGGTCAGTTCTGCTCCTCTAGGGGATATTATGGAAAACAGAGAAGCTACAAGTCGGGTGGCCAAGTGGGCCATTGAGCTTGGACCCCATGGTTTGAAGTATATGCCTCGGACATCCATCAAGTCTCAGGCACTTGTGGATTTCATCAATGACTGGACAGAGTTGCTGATACCTAAGGATAATCTTGATAATATGTATTGGACTATTCACTTTGATGGATCTAGGTAGTTGGAAGGCTCGGGGGCTGGAGTTATTTTGACTTCCCCATGAGGTGATAAATTTTGCTACGTCTTAAGGTTGATGTTCCTTGTACTAACAATGCAGTTGAATATGAGGCCTTGCTCCATGGTCTTCGGATGGCCAAAGAAATGAACCTAAGCCGGGTCAGGTGTTTTGGCGATTTAGATCTGGTGGCTCAGCAAGTCTCAGGAACTTGGGATTCCAAAGACCCACTCATGGTGGCTTATCACCGGTCGGTTGATGGGATTGCTGGTCATTTCAAAGGTTATCAAGTGGAACATGTTGATCGCAGGAAAAACGAGGCGGCTGATGCTTTAAGCCGGCTGGAGTCTCAGCGTAAGACGGTGCCACCTAATGTTTTTCTTGATATACTGAATAATCCTTCAGTTAAATTGCCCACGGAAGAGGATCTTGCTATCCCTGACACGGAGGCACAGTTGGTGGCGGCTCTTCATGCTATTCCTGATTGGACAATTCCGTATTTGGCTTATATGACCCGGGGTGAGTTACCTAAGGATGAAACTTTAGCCAGGAAAATAACCCAGTGGTCTAAGTCAATGACCATTGTCAATGGCGAGTTACACCGATGCAGTGTCACAGGGGTGTTTCAGCGTTGTATTTCTCCGGAGGAGGGCCGTGAGATTCTAAGAGAGATTCATGAAGGAGATTGTGGCCATCATGCCGGCTCTAAGTCTCCCATGGCTAAGGCTTTTCGCTATGGGTTTTATTGGCTGACGGCTCATGCTGATGCAGAAGATCTGGTTATCAAGTGTGATGGTTGTCAGAAATTTTCCAGACGAGCTCATGTGCCGGCTCAAGAATTGAGGATGATTCCAATTACTTGGCCGTTTGCAGTCTGGGGGCTGGATATGGTTGGACCTTTCAAGAGATCCAAGGACAAAAAGACCCACCTTTTGGTGGCGGTTGACAAGTTTACACAGTGGGTTGAGGCAAAGCCGGTCAGCAAGTGTGATGCAGCAATGGCTGTTCAATTCATTTAAAAGGTGATTTTCCGTTTTGGCTGCCCTCATAGCATCATAACTGATAATGGTACTAATCTGTCTAAGGGTGCTATGAAAGAATTTTGTCAACGAGAGCATATTCGTCTTGATGTTTCATCAGTGGCTCACCCCCAGTCCAATTGTCAAGCTGAAAGGGCCAATCAAGAAATCTTGAGAGGCATAAAGCCCTGGCTTATGGTCCCTTTGCAGAGGATGCCGGGTTGTTGGGATGAGGAGTTACCCTCAGTGCTTTGGAGTATCAATACTAGTCCCAACAGATCCATGGGTTATACGCCTTTGTTCATGGTTTACGGAGCAGAGGCGGTTCTTCCCAGTGACATCCGTCACGACTCGCCCCGTGTGGTGGCTTATGTTGAAGCTGATAACGAAAAGCACGTCAGGATGATCTCAACCTCCTGGATGAGGAGAGTGACCTTGTGGTGGCTCGTTCAACGATTTACCAGCAAGATCTACGTGATTATCATAATCTCCGGGTTAAAACCCGGACCTTTCAAGAAGGTGACTTGGTGCTCCGGCTCATCCAGGATCAAACAGATATGCACAAATTATCCCCACCTTGGGAAGGACCTTTTGTGGTTAGCAAAAATCTGAACAACGGGTCGTACTACCTCATTGATATTTGAGACCACGAGGACTCACGCACATCGGAGGAGGAGACCCGCCAGCCTTGGAACATTACTCATCTTCAGCCTTATTACACTTGAGCCACCAGCTCTTGCGTTGTATGTACTTTCATCAATGTATATATTATGATCAATATAATAAATCTGGCATCCCTAATAATTCAGGGCCTCTGTCGTTTCATTTCTGAGTATCTGAGTCTTTATTATCAATTCATAAGATCACTTGGGGGCTTCCTGCTCAATGAGCATAGCTGTGCTTACCCTCTTGATCCGGCTTAGACGCCTTATTACAAATCACTTGGGGGCTTCCTGCCCAAATCAAAGGTTACCAAAGAGAACTTGCCGCAGTACGCAGTTCAAACATAGGTATCCTGCCTTGAGGGCTCATTATAGGTCACTTGGGGGCTTCCTGTTCAATGAGCATAGCTATACTTATCCTCTTGATCGGCTTGTATGCCATGTGTACACACCAAATTCCGGGTTATCCTGCCTGTATGTCCTTGTCACTCCGCCCAGGTAATCCTGGAATGACCCGCCGTACTCTCAACAGTCAATCTTGTAATAAAGACCCTGAACTTGTCGAGGCTAAAATGGCGGTTGGTCATGTGAGGGCGGCTTACAGGTTTGAATGAAGGATTAACTCAGTGGCTGTGTGGCCCATGAAAGCACTTGGAATTTCGGCTTGGCGGCCTATGAAAGCCTTGTTTTTTCTGATTCGTTATTTTCTCTAAACATTGTTTGGATTCATATCCTTGTTCCATATTAACATATGGTTTAAAACAATTCAGGCCATGTAGCCTTAATCTTTATGACTCGTATTTGAGCATATATGGGGTTTTGGTAACCCGTTCTAGCTTTGGACGTTAAGTCGCCAGTATACTTTGATTGCGCAATTGGAGTTATGCGCCATAAGTTTTTGGGCTGTCACCCTCACTGGATATGGTGATGTAAGCCGGCAGTATGAACCAATTTCACAGGTATGTTTTTACTTGTTATAAGAATATGCGAGGTTTGATAACCTGCCCTGGTTATAGACTTTAAGTCGCCAGAACATATTATATTGGATGTTATGACCCGCCCTGGTGTAAACCGCCAGGGCATGTGCTGTTTATTATGTGTGCAGGAACATTGCAAAATAGTATAATATTCTAGCAAACATATCAAAGGCACATAGAAAATGCATCAGCAGTTTGAAGGCTAAAACATGCACAATGGCATGGCAGATCATGGTTTTCAAACTACCCTATTACAAGGCTCTCCAGAGCCCAAATTGATTAAATATTTTTCAGACAGAAGCACTATGTTGTAGTTTAAGAGCCGCCCCTTGAGTCAGTTGTTCTGGGCTTGGCGTGTTGAAGACTTCGGGTCATCTTGCACTGGTTCTTCTTCTTCTTCTTCATCCATTGGCTGGAAGTCAGAGGTGGCCCAGTTGATCCCAGTCAAAGCTTTATATACATCTTCATCATCTATAAGGGTCGACGGATCAATATCGGGAGCGAAGGTGTGCTTACGTGTTGGTGGGATAAGATCCACGGCATCATGAACCGGCGCTGATACTTTTGAGTTTTCTTTGGTGTAAGCCGCCTGATATTTTGCCAAGTCAGTCTCCTCAGCTAGCTTGCTTGCCAAAGGGCGCATTTCCCTTATACACTTGGCGAAATCTGCTGCTTCGAAGGGAGACCCATCCTCTTTCAGGCTTGGGCAGCCGGTGGCCAACTCTTCTGGGTCCAGTTCTGCTTGCCATGCATTTGCCCAGCTCAGCGCGGTGATGGCACCGGCTCAGGCGGCTAATCGCTTTAGCTCTTCAACTCTTTGAGGCAGCACATGTAATTTATCCATCACTTCCCTGATGAGTGAAGGTGATTATTTTTTATGCGAAATAGCAGATATAGCCCGTTGAGCACCGGTGTATAACTGCTCCACAAGGGTATATGCAGCTTTAAGTTTCACATGCATGTCTTGCCCAAGGTTGGAACTTCTGGGGCCTACATCGGCAGATATATTGATAAATTGGCTGATGATTGTGATACGTTAGTGGTGAAAGATTGAAGTACAATATTACTTACCAAAGATGGCAGCTGCCAAAATGGTTTTCAGTTCTGATTTGCCCTTAGAAGTTTCAGATTGTTGTGTTTGGATGTTCTGCCGCAGATCCACTACTTGGGATTCTTTCATACTTAATTCAGCCTGCAAGACATAGAGATTAAGCAACAATGTGTGGTTATGATAATCATCTTATTAAAGTACCAAGCATAATACAAGTATTTCACTTGGCACTTGGCGGCTAATGCAGGTCATCTTTTTTGCATACGCATACTTGATGACCCGGTTAAAATCTTTCAATTTAAACCGGCCCATGGGGGCTACATATGCGGATTTTTGCACTACAATTTTAAGTCCCGGCTTAACTGTCCAGTATAAGCCGACCCTTGGGGACTACTTGTTTTGATTCAGCAGAGTTAAATTGCTATGGAATAGCTACAAGGTCAAAGATGCTATTTAAGTCTACAACATGTTCAATTCTTTCATATTCAGTAGACTTGGCGGTTGACAGATATCTATATGAGAATAATTTTGAGTGTTTACCTCAAAGCGCTCTTTCATCAGATTTGACTAGGCCGGCTTCAAAGTCACGGCTGGTATGAAGGCGGTTTAAATAACCCGCGTGAATCTCATGAGCGTTAAACTGGGCATAACTTTCCAAGTCTAGCTTCCATTTGCCCTTGTCAGCAGCTGAAAATTCTTCCTTGGCGCTATGTTTTGATAAGACAGTGGCGTTGCCCGGCTCTGCATAACCAACCCCGGTGACAATAACATCTTTAGCCTTTTCTTCAGCAGGCTTGACGGGACTTGGCGGCTTAGCATTGGCCGGGTTAACATCCATGGAATCCATTATGACATTGTGCTGGTGGATCATCATCAGCAGCTTCAGGAGTATGATGAGAGGCTTCTGACATCATTTGCTTCTCCGGGTCAGCAGCCTTGGGATCTTCAGTCGGTTTATTTACCTTCAACTTCTTTCTGGGCTTGGCTATACAACTAGAAATAAGACACATGAAGGGGTTAATATATCAAATGTGTAAGTATTAAAGCAAAGAAGTTTAATGTTCTCACCCGGGAGCAACTTTGAAAAGAGGAATCTGAGTTCCAGTTGAGTCGCCAGAAGAAGAGTGAGAAGTTCCCTGATAATTTGAGTCGGACGGATTAAGTGGTTGACGGATAAGACCCGCCTTAGGAAAGGAGAGGGTTGAAGTTTGTGGCACCTCATTCCGGCGTTTCCAAGAGGAGCCGGCGTGTTGGGTAAGCCGGAGGAGAGATTGCCGTCGCCGCTATTCTGGGTCGTGCGGCGAACTTCATGTTGTTGTTTCTTCAAAATAAAGTTGGGATCCAGGTAAGCTAAAGGGTGAGAAAACCTTACTTTCCGGCTCGCTTGTCGAACTTTCTGTCTTGGCAGAGGTTCTAAGTCATAGGAAAGGATAGTTACCTCTTCACCATCTGCATGGCTGGCCTCCGCGTCATGCTGATAGAAATCATTGTCAATAAGGTGTATAAAAAATGAGCCAAGGGAGTCAAGTTCTACCTCCGACTCATCATCCAGAGTGAACGAGTCAATCGCATCTGCCTTCTTCTTAGCAGGTTTTTGGGAGCCTTGGTCTTTGTCCTGACCTTCTTGGCCGGTTTGTCCTGGAGTTTTCTGTTCCAAAAGGGGGAATCTGCCTGCAGAAGTCAAGCGATAATGAGAAGATAGTTTAAGCAAATAATGAATAAGTCGGAAATTGTTGAAAATACTTACGGCTGGAGCCTTGTTAAGGGTGCAGAAAGGATTCAAGTCTGTCTTGCTGCAAGTTTCCAAGCTCTCATTAAGCAGTGTCTTGGTCATCCAATTGATTTCATCATCATCCAGTTCTATTTGGTAGTGGCGCTGGGGATCTTTGACATCGCCAGTATACTCACACATTAAGCCGGGCCGGCGGCTTAAGGGTAAGATTCTCCATGCGACCCAGCATCAAGCTAGATCAACTCCAGTCAAACCATTGGCCATTAAGGCTCTAATCTTTGAAAAAATGGGCATATATTTGGCCCGTTCTTCTGTGCTGATCCGTTCTAGGAGAGCGTGTCTGTTGCTAAGCCGGCTTTCACGGTAACCCGGCAGAGGATTTTCACCCTCTAGAGATGTGTCTTTGCAGTAAAACCAAGTCTGGTTCCAGTCCTTAGGATGGCTGGGAAGTGCGGCGGCAGGAAAAGTGGCTTCTTTCCGCCTCTAAATTGAAATGCCACCTAGTTCTATGCTGGGCCCATTTGTGAACTCGGTCTGGCGGTTCAAGTAATAAAATTCCCTGAACAATTCTACAGTGGGCTCTTGTTGAAGGCACACTTCGCAAAAAACTTGGAAGTCGCAAATATTTGAAACAAGTTGGGCCCGATATCTTGAGGATGAAGTTGGAAGAAATGCAGCACATCACGAAAGAATTTTGAGCCGGGTGGGGTAAACCCCCGGAGCATATGATCAGTAAAAACTATGACTTCGCCTTCTTGTGGGTCAGGGGTGGTCTCTGTCCCTGGGACTCTCTAGTGGATAACGTTTTTTGCAGCCAAGACATCCACAAGTGACAGTAAATTTCAACACGTAATATAAATGTTTCCTTACCAAATTCCACTCACCAAAGGCGCTTCACTCCCCGGCAACAGCGTCAGAAAAGAGTCTTGATGACCCACAAGTATAGGGGATCTATGGAAAATAATCCTTTGAGGGGCTTGTTTGGGGTATCTTCACCTCGACCAGTAGAGCAAAGAGTTGCTCCTCAACCTACTGAACCTACTAAAAATATTTATTATGAAATTCCTTCAGGTATGATAGAGAAACTGCTAACTAATCCTTATGCAGGAGACGGAACATTACATCCCGATATGCATCTAATCTATGTGGATGAAGTTTGTGGATTATTTAAGCTTGCAGGTTTGCCCGAGGATGATGTCAAGAAGAAGGTCTTCCTTTTATCTTTGAAGGGAAAGGTATTGACATGGTATAGGCTATGTGATGATATTGGATCCTGGAACTACCACCGATTGAAATTGGAATTTCATCAGAAGTTTTATCCTATGCATCTGGTTCATCGTGATCGGAATTATATTTATAATTTTTGGCCTCGTGAAGGAGAAAGTATCGCTCAAGCTTGGGGGAGGCTTAAGTCAATGTTATATTCATGCCCCAATCATGAGCTCTCAGGAGAAATTATTATTCAGA
The DNA here is from genome assembly GCF_018294505.1 of Triticum aestivum. Classification (NCBI taxonomy): domain Eukaryota; kingdom Viridiplantae; phylum Streptophyta; class Magnoliopsida; order Poales; family Poaceae; genus Triticum; species Triticum aestivum. The sequence continues at coordinate 383,558,081 of NC_057808.1, read as the reverse complement.
ATTTTTATGCTCGGCTTTCTCGTAATGATCAATCCATGCTCGATACTTCTTATACTAGTTCTTTTATGAATAAGACTATTGAATTCAAATGGGATTTATTGGAAAGAATTAAACGCAACTCTGATGATTGGGAACTCGACGAAGGTAATGAGTCAGGTGTAAACCTTAAGTTTGATTGTGTTAAATCTTTCATGGATACCGATGCTTTTCGTGAATTTAGCACTAAATATGGACTTGACTCTAAGATAGTAGCTTCTTTCTGTGAATCTTTTGCTACTCATGTTGATCTCCCTAAGGAGAAGTGGTTTAAATATCATCCTCCCATTGAAGTGAAAGTAGTAGAACCTATTAAATTTGAAGAAGAAATTGTTACTTATAATGTTGATGCTATTGTGCCTACTGCTTATGTTGAGAAACCACCTTTTCCTGTTAGGATAAAGGATCATGTTAAAGCTTCACCTGTGGTTTGTAAGAGTTATACTAGAATACCTACACCCCCTGAACAAATTAAAGTTGAACCTAGTATTGCTATGGTTAAAGATCTCTTGGCTGATAATATTGATGGGCATGTTATTTATTTCTCTGATGAAGCTGCTAGAATTGCTATACCCGATATTAAAGATAAACATAGACCTATTGTTGGCATGCCTGTTGTTTCTTTCAAAATAGGAGATAATTGTTATCATGGCTTATGCGATGTGGGTGCTAGTGTGAGTGCAATTCCTTTTACTTTATATCAAGAAATTATGAATGATATTGCACCTGCTGAGATGGAAGATATTGCTGTTACTATTAAGCTTCCCAATGGAGATACTATATCACCAATTGGGTTTGTTAGAGATATCGAAGCCTTGTGTAGGAAAATAAAATACCCTACTGATTTTCTTGTTCTTGGTTCCCCACAAGATAACTTTTGCCCCATTATATTTGGTAGACCTTTCTTGAACACTGTTAATTCTAAGATAGACTGTGAGAAAGAAATTGTTACTGTAAGCTTTGGGGATGTGTCCCATGATTTTAATTTCTCTAAATTTTATAGACAACCTCCCGATAAAGAATTTCCTAGTAAGGATGAAATTATTGGTCTTGCTTCCATTGCCGTGCCTCCTACCGATCCTTTAGAACAATATTTGCTAGACCATGAAAATGATATGTTTATGAATGAAAGAAAGGAATTAGATGAAATATTCTTTAACCAAATGCCTGTTTTGAAACACAATTTGCCTGTTGAAATCCTTGGAGATCCTCCTCCACCCAAGGGTGATCCCGTGTTTGAGCTTAAACAATTACCTGATACTTTGAAATATGCTTATCTTGATGAAAAGAAGATATATCCTGTTATTATTAGTGCTAATCTTTCAGAGCACGAAGAAAAGAAAGTATTGAAACTCTGAAGAAGCACCATGCCGCCATTGGATATACTCTTGATGATCTTAAGGGCATTAATCCCACTCTATGTCAGCACAAAATTAATATGGAGCCCGATGTTAAACCGGTTGTTGATCATCAACGAGGTTAAATCCTAAGATGAAAGAAGTGGTAAAATGAAATACTAAAGCTTCTGGAGGCAGGTATATAATTTTTCCTATTGCTGATAGTAGATGGGTAAGTCCCGTTCATTGTGTCCCTAAGAAGGGAGGTATTACTGTTGTTCCTAATGATAAGAATGAATTGATCCCTCAAATAATTGTTACATGTTATAGAATGGTAATTGATTTTCGCAAATTAAACAAAGCTATTAGAAAAGATCATTATCCTCTACCTTTTATCAATCAAATGCTAGAAACACTATCCAAACATACACATTTTTGCTTTCTAGATGGTTATTCTGGTTTTTCTCAAATACCTGTGTTAAAAGAGGACCAAGAAAAGACCACTTTTACTTGCCCTTTCGGTAGTTTTTCTTATAGACATATGCCTTTTGGTTTATGCAATGCACCTGCTACCTTTCAAAGATGTATGACTGCTATATTCGCTGACTTTTGTGAAAAGATTGTTGAGATCTTCATGGATGATTTCTCCATTTATGGAACTTCTTTTGATGAGTGCTTAAGCAACCTTGATCGAGTTTTGCAGAGATGTGAAGAAACTAATCTTGTTTTGAATTGGGAGAAGTGCCACTTTATGGTTAATGAAGGTATTGTCTTGGGGCATAAAATTTCTAAAAGAGGTATTGAAGTTGATAAAGCTAAAGTAGATGCTATTGAAAAGATGTTGTGTCCTAAAGATACCAAATGTATAAGAAGTTTCCTTGGTCATGGTGGTTTCTATAGGAGGTTTATTAAAGACTTCTCTAAAATTTCTAGGCCTCTCACTAATCTCTTGCAAAAGATGTTTTGTTTTTGATGATGATTGTGTAGAAGCATTTGAAATACTTAGAAAGCCTTGATTTCTGCACCTATTGTTCAACCACCTGATTGGAATTTATCCTTTGAAATTATGTGTGATGCTAGTGATTACGATGTTGGTGTTGTTCTAGGACAAAGAGTTGATAAGAAATTGAATGTTATTCATTATGCTAGTAAAAATCTCGACAGTGCCCGATGAAATTATGCTAATACTGAAAAATAATTTTTAGCAGTTGTTTTTGCTTGTGACAAGTTTAGATCTTATATTGTTGATTCCAAAGTAATTGTTCACACTGACCATGCTGCTATTAAATATCTTATGGAAAAGAAAGATGCTAAACCTAGACTTATTAGATGGGTTCTCTTGCTACAAGAATTTGATTTTCATATTATTGATAGAAAGGGAGCTGAGAACTCCGTTGCAGAGAACTTGTCTAGGTTAGAAAATGTTCTTTATGGCCCACTGCCTATTGATGATAGCTTTCTTGATGAGCAATTAGTTGTCATGAATGCCTCTCGTAATACTCCATGGTATGATGATTATGCTAATTACATTGTTGCTAAATTTATACCACCTAGTTTCACATACCAGCAAAAGAAAAAGGTTTTCTATGATTTAAGACATTACTTTTGGATGACCCACACCTTTATAAAGAAGGAGTAGATGGTGTTATTAGACGTTGTGTACCTAAGCATGAACATGAATAGATCCTACGCAAGTGTCATTCCGAGGCCTATGGAGGACACCATGATGGAGATAGAACTGCACACAAGATATTGCAATCCGGTTTTTATTGGCCTACTCACTTCAAGGATGCTCGTAAGTTTGTCTTGTCTTGTGATGAATGCCAGAGAATTGGCAATATTAGTAGGCGTCAGGAAATGCCTATGAATTTTTCACTTGTTGTTGAACCATTTGATGTTTGGGGCTTGATTATATGGGACCTTTTCCTTCCTCTAATGGGTATACACACATTTTAGTTGCTGTTGATTACATTACTAAGTGGGTAGAATCTATTCCAACTAGTAGTGCTGATCATAACACTTCTATTAAGATGCTTAAAGAAGTTATTTTTCCGAGGTTTGGAGTCCCTAGATATTTGATGACTGATGGTGGTTCACATTTTATTCATGGTGCTTTCCGTAAAATGCTTGCTAAATATGATGTCAACCATATAATTGCATCTCCATACCACCCTTAGTCTAGTGGTCAAGTAGAATTGAGCAATAGAGAGATTAAATTGATTCTGCAAAAGACTGTTAATAGATCTAGAAAGAATTGGTCTAAGAAACTTGATGATGCATTATGGGCTTATAGAGCTGCTTATAAAAACCCTATGGGTATGTCTCCGTATAAAATGGTTTATGGAAAAGCATGTCACTTACCTCTTGAACTAGAACATAAAGCTTATTGGGCAATCAAAGAGCTCAACTATGATTTCAAACTTGCCGGTGAGAAGAGGTTATTTGACATAAGCTCGCTTTATGAATGGAGAACCCAAGCCTATGAGAATGCCAAGTTGTTTAAAGAAAAAGGTAAAAGATGGCATGACAAAAGGATACAAAAGCGTGAGTTTAATGTAGGTGATCATGTTTTACTATACAACTATCGTTTAAGATTTTTTGCAGGAAAGCTTCTCTCTAAATGGGAAGGTCCTTACATTACCGAGGAGGTTTATCGTTCCGATGCCATCAAAATCAACAACGCCGAAGGCACCAACCCGAAGGTGGTGAACGGTCAAAGAATCAAACATTATATTTCACGGACTCCCATAAATGTTGAGACAAATATTATTAATACCATAACACCGGAGGAGTACATAAGGGACACTTTACAGAATGTTTCAGACTCGGAAAAGGAATAGGTATATGGTATGGTAAGTAAACCGACTCCAAAACGTTTCCAATGGCAATTTTTCTCCATTTTAGAATATTAAAAAAATTAGGAAAATTAAAAGTAGTCCAAAGAGTGCACGAGGAAGCGGCAAGGCAGGAGGGCGCGCCCTACCCCCTAGGCACGCCCCTATACCTTGTTGCCACCTCGTGTGCCCTCCGGACTCCGTTTTCTTGCACAATACTTCTTTTGGTCGGTAAAAATTCATTATATAATCTCCCGAAGGTTTTGACCACCGTACCATGACAAAATCCTCTATTCTTGTTTTGAGCTGCTTTTCTGACAGATCTAGATCACCATGACGTCTCCAAGCGTCCCCAAGGACAAGTTTTTTTGAGAAGGTCAGCAACCCCTACCTTGCGGAGGTGCTGCAACACCCTCAAACCGTTGAGATGCGTGAGGGGGTGCTGCACATCCGCGATGTTGAAGGGCCAAAGAAGACCGGAAGCGTGGAGACAAGACTCGAAGCAATGGAGCAGCAAGTTTTGAAGTGCCAAGGGATGGTGGAACGTGGACTCAACGCCAATCACTTGATGATCGTGGAATTTACTAACAATCACAAGCTAGATGCCAAGAACATTGGGGAGGCCATCTTCATGCTTCACGAGAAAATCGAGCATCTCCAAGCCCAGATCTATGACCTGCAAAACCAAAACTATGAGTATGAATACAGATTTAAGGGGATGAGTTTGGCTGCAGATTTGAGGATCCCGGAGACTCGTACGTCCTTCTATGATGGTGAACCTATGCCCTGGAAGATGGAGGACAAGCCTACAACATCAACAACTTCATTATCACCACCTCCAAAGAAAGAGACCTAAAAACATGGGTATGGGCACTCCCCTTGGCAACTGCCGAGCTTGGGGGAGGTGCCCCGGTATTGTATCACCATCACACCTTTACCTTTATCGTTTTTCTTAGTTCGATCCTTTTGGTTATATCTTGATCTAGTAGAATAAAGTTTTTAGTATGATCTAGCTTTGAGTTTTGCTTCGAGATCTATCTATGTAATCGAGTTCATGAGTTATATATAATAAATAATAGTTTTGAGTTGAGGGCTTTGCTTTCTTGCCATGATCTTGAGGAAATAAGAAAAAAAGATAGAAAGAATAAAAAGAAATAAAAGATCATATAATGATGTTATGGAGAGTGATGACTTCATATATAAAGAGTATGATGAATAAAATTTGTTGAGAGTTGACAAACATAGTTTTGGTCATTGTTGCAATTAATAGGAAGTAATAAAGAAAGAGAGGTTTCACATATAAATATGCTATCTTGGACATCTTTTATAATTGTGAGCACTCATTAAAATATGACATGCTAAAAAGTTGATGTTGGAAAAGGAAGATAACATAATGGATTATGTTTTCTTATAACCGAATAGAAGTTATATTGTAATGGATCCTCCAACATGTTGAGCTTGTTTTTCCCTCTTATGCTAGCCAAATCCTTTGCACCAAGTAGAGATACTACTTGTGCATCCAAACATCCCTTAAACCAGTTTTGCCATGAGAGTCCACCATACCTACCTATGGATTGAGTAAGATCCTTCAAGTAAGTTGTCATCGGTGCAAGCAATAAAAATTGCTCTCTAAATATGTATGATCTTTTAGTGTGGAGAAAATAAGATTTATACGAACTTGTGATATGGAAGAAATAAAAGCGACAAACTGCATAATAAAGTTCCTTATCACAAGCGGCAATATAAAGTGACGTTCTTTTGCATTAAGATTTTGTGCATCCAACCATAAAAGTGCATGACAACCTCTGCTTCCCTCTGCGAAGGGCCTATCTTTTACTTTTATATTCTACCCTTATACAAGAGTCATGGTGATCTTCACCTTTCCTTTTTACACTTTTTTATTTTTGGCAAGAACCATGTGTTGGAGAAAGATCCATATATATATATATATATATATATATATATATATATATATATATATATATATCCACTCAGATGTAGCCTATCATAAACTATTATTGTTGACATTACCCTTGAGGTAAAAGGTTGGGAGGCGAAACTATAAGACCCTATCTTTCTCTGTGTCCGACTGAGGCTTTGAACTCATAAGTATCATGTGAGTGTTAGCAATTGCGAAAGACTAAATGATAGTTGAGTATGTGGACTTGCTGAAAAGCTCTTGTATTGACTCTTTCCTACATTATGATAAATTGCAATTGCTTCAATGACTGAGATCATAGTTTGTTAGTTTTCAATGAAGTTTTTATTCATACTTTACCTTGTGAATGGATTGTTACTTTAGCATAAGAAATTATATGACAATATATGTTGTTCTAAAGATGATCATGATGCCCTCATGTCCGTATTTTATTTTATCGACACCTATTATTTTGGAATATATAAAAAATATTGGACGAAGAAAGTACCAGAGGGGACCCACCAGGCAGCCACAAGGGTGGAGGGCGCGCCCTACCCCCTGGGCGCGCCCCCGGCCTTATGGGCCACCTGGCAGGCCCCCAGTGCCCATCTTCTGCTATATGATGTGTTTTGACCTAGAAAAAAATCAAGAGGAAGCTTTCGGGGCGAAGCGCCGCCGTCTCGAGGCGGAACCTGGGTAGAACCAATCTAGGGCTCTGGCGGAGCTGTTTTGCTGGGGAAACTTCCCTCCCGAAGGGGGAAATCATCGTCATCGACATCACCAACGATCCTCTCATCGAGAGGGGTTCAATCTCCATCAACATCTTCACCATAACCATCTCCTCTCAAACCCTAGTTCATCTCTTGTATCCGATCTTTGTCTCAAAACCTTAGATTGGTACCTGTAGGTTGCTAGTAGTGTTGATTACTTCTTGTAGTTGATGCTAGTTGGTTTATTTGGTGGAAGATCATATGTTCAGATCCTTAATGATAATTATTACTCCTCTGGTTATGAACATGATTATGCTTTGTGAGTAGTTACGTTTGTCCCTAAGGACATAGGAGAAGTCTTGTTATAAGTAATCATGTGAATTTGGTATTCGTTCGGTATTTTAATGAGATGTATGTTGTCTCTCCTCTATTGGTGTTATGTGAACGTCGACTACATGACACTTCACCATGATTGGGGCCTAGGGGAAGGCATTGGGAAGTAATAAGTAGATGATGGGTTGCTAGAGTGACAAAATCTTAAACCCTAGTTTATGCATTGCTTCGTAAGGGGCTGATTTGGATCCACATGTTTCATGCTATGGTTAGATTTATCTTAATTCTTATTTCGTAGTTGCGGATGCTTGCGAGAGGGGTTAATCATAAGTGGGAGGCTTTTACAAGTAAGGACAACACCTAAGCACCGGTCCACCCACATATCAAATTATCAAAGTAACGAACGCGAATCATATGAGCATGATGAAAACTAACTTGACAGTAATTCCCATGTGTCCTCGGGAGCGCTTTGCTTTATATAATAGTTCGTCTAGGCATATCATTTGCTATAAAAAGGATTGGGCCACCTTGCTGCACCTTTGTTACACTTGTTACTTGTTACCCGTTATGAATTATCTTATCACAAAACTATCTGTTACCGACTATTTCAGTGCTTGCAGAGAATACCTTGCTGAGAACCGCTTGTCATTTCCTTTTGCCCCTCGTTTGGTTCGACACTCTTACTTATTGAAAGGACTACGATAGATCCTTTATACTTGAGGGTCATCAACGCGGACGGAGGGCTTTGTCAACTTAGTCAATATGATCGATTCTAGCTCCAGTGACCGTACGATGTCCATCCAATGACCATAGTGCTTCTTCAACCTCTGGTCTTCTTGCTCCAGCCGCCCAAACCAGCACCGGTCGTGCCGCCTACTCCTGCCTCCCGTGGCCGGCTCTGCTGCCGCGCAGGCCTCACTGCCCCACCCTAGTCTCATCGCTGGCCTGGCCATCCCTGTACTCACCCAGACCAGCTGTTATTCTCCGGCAATGGGAGCCTCACACTGCAGCCCAACCAGTAAACCCTCGTATGCCCCTCCACGTGAGAAACAACTGCCGAGTCTTCCCCGGCTCCGGGTCATTCCCTTCCTAGGCCTCGCCGTCGTCCACCGCCTTGGTGCTCTCGGCGCGGCGTGGTCAACGTGGTTAAGGAATGACTTAATTGGAAGAGGACTGTACGTGGAGAGGCTGACAGGTGGGTCCACGGCCGCAGCAAGGAAATGCCTCCTTATTACGCGCAAAATAATGATTCCTCCACCTGACAGCAGGGACCTACTGGAAGGACCTCTGTATTTTGGCTTAGCTGTATTTTGCGAAAAAAACATTTTCCCCCTGTCAGCTGGGACACACCAGCTATATCTTCGGACACAAGGAAAGTGCCTCCATATTAGGCGCGAAAAAAATGAATCCTCCCCCTGACAGCTCGGACTCACCATCAATAATTTTGCACACAAGAAAGTGCCTCCTTATCCTCCCTGACAGCCGAGACCCACCTGGTCGAAGCGTACGTAGCGTTGTCGCGAACGTGTACGTACATACTTGTCGATCGGTCTCTCTGCAATGATGAACTGTGGCCGAGCAAGAAGCGACACGTGTAGTAGTAGAGCCCCCGACATACCAGTTTAGGCAGTCCCTTCTAAACCGTGTACACGTACGTACAACCATATGCCAAAAAATACCGCCACGTATGTACATACGGGCGGGGTCTCGAATGCGTACTCGCGCATACGTACGGCCAGGGCTCGTGTACATGGAGAGGCAACTGCCGACAACAATGACGTCCTGTTCATTGGGCAGCCAACCGGCTGGGTCTGAACGGAGAAACAGCGTCCTATTCATCAGGAGGCAACATACTAGGTCGGAATGCGTCCTGTTCAACGGGAGCCAACCGGCTTGGATGGAACAGCCGGAACGGGGTCTGGCGTACTGCAGTACGGAGGAAATGGCCTTCTGTTCGACCGGTTACGGTCAAAATGGGGGTCCTGTTCATCGGGAGGGGTGTGGCGTAGCGCAAAACAGAGGAAACGGACTTGTGTTGGAGCGCTATGGTCGAAACGAGGGTCCTGTTCATCGGAGGGGTGTGGCATACCACAAAATGGGACTCCACGGTCTACTGTTCACCCACCGTCGACTTCCTTTAGCCTCCACCCGCACTGTTCATCCACCGCGCCTTCCACCTGCCTCCACCAGCTACTATTCATCCACGGGCTACTGTTCATCCAGCCCTCCCCCAGCTACTGTTCAACCAGCCCTCCACGGGGCCCTGTTCATCCACCCCCAACCAGCTCCGCTGTGGCGGCCTCCTCTCTGGGTCCTGTTCATCCAGCGGCAACAGCCTACTACTACTACCATGGGGTCCTGTTCATCCAACCCCCACCGGGAACTGTTCATCAAACCCCAACCATGTACGTCTCGACTCGTTCAACCAACCCCCACGTTCATTGTTCATCAAGAGGCAGTAGGTTCGATCGGCTTCAGTAAGCAGCAGTAGCAGCCATCGATTGCTCGGGTTCAGCTAGCAGCAGTAGCGAAGGAATCGCTCGGGTTTCAGTTAACAGCTAGGGGATCGACCTCTCGGGTTCAGTAACATAGCTAGTGCAATCGCTCAGGTTCCGTAAGCGAACGCCTCGCTCGGGTTCAGTTAGAGCCCAACGCCTCGCACACACGCGCGTATGTGTATGAGAGAAACGTGCAATCCCTCCGTCATCGCTCGGCCCCGACGACCCACCGTAATCGGGAACTCCTCGATATTTTCCTCGCCCTCGGTTCTACCACGATTTTTCCGTCATGGATGACCCAAAGAATGTCATGTAGGTGCGTCTCCGGCCCGCCCAGGACAAAAGGCCCATTTTCTGTCATGATTTTTTGTCATAGAAGTAGGAGCCCACCACATCTATGTTGATAACGGGTTTTATCACAGTTATCGTCAAAGAAGTGTCATAAGCATGACAAAATATTTTTTTCGTTCGGCCCAAAATGTCACGTATGTGTCTTTTTTTGTAGTGCTAGTTGCGATGGCCTCACGACTAAGTCCTCACACTAGGACATCTGTCGTGACAAAACCATGACAACGATGGTTTAAAATTGTCTCACCAAAAGGTGGTAAAAACTGTTGTATAGGCCACGTCTGCACTAGTGATCCCTTGGTAGGTAAACTCATCAACGGGTCCCTTCCTCAAATGTTTAAGGTTGAGACGTCACAATCCAGTCTCTTCCCTGTTGTTTTATCGGGTGTTCAAAGCACTGGCGGGCATCCTATTGGTGCCACTTTCTCTTGGCCACATCCATGGTGTCTCCTCTCGTCTACTTCTAGGTGAATCATACATATACAATACACGAATGACACTTTAACCCTTGTCCAAAATGAATATACATAAATTACAAATCTCAAGTTTACGCTCATGTCCTCGGAGCAAATGCCGAGTCTTAAAGTTGACCTACTCAAAGCTAGGTGATGTCATGAGACATCACCTCACGACCATATCCGAGTTATTCATGCCATTAAATGCAAGATTGGTACTCCTACCTTGTCATGCCTATATCTATTTCTTTCTCCATCTCTATATCTATATCTCTATCTATCTCTCTATCTATATCTATATGTATATCTCTATCTCTATCTATATCTATCTATCTATCTATCTATCTATCTATGTATGTATCTATCTATCTATCTATCAAAAAGAACCGTAAGGTTCCCGTTTCACTCTTTCTTTCGTCCAACCTCCCAAAGTACATAACCCCTCCCTCCTTCCCATTTTTCGTCACATCTCTTGTTTATATCCTACACAGTTTTCCCTAAATCCTCATCAAGTGCCCATGTCTCATTGATTTATCAAATAAAATAATGTTTTTTGGTAAGACAATAAACTATTATGAAATAAGTACTTAACAATAAGATGACAAGTAAATAAGGGTGATTGCATAAAAAACTATTTTTTTAGCTCATCAATCTACAAGTGATAGGCGTACCGTCACATGCTAACATATTAGGACATATATGCTCTTGTTGCAACGCAGAGAAAAGTATCTAGTCAATAAAAAAACTCTACACCGTCGAGTGGGAACCTCGCCGAGAAAGTGTCCAACCCGTGAGTGGAGTCGTGACAAGGAAAGTTGTTCTATTCCATTGTCATGCTTATCCTCACAGACTCATATATGTTCTGTTTTCCCTTGCATGACATGCATCTGTACAATCTTGGTGAGTAATATCTATACCACCTTTGACAAACGCATATGTCCAACTAATTTTGGGAATGAGCTGGAACATAGAGTTAACACTGCTTGGTCAACTGGTTCGTGATGTGACGACTGAAGGATCAAATCTACCATAGTGCCCAAATATGGCACCCTTGACATCTTATCCTGCTCAGTGCAAGGTGGTTCCCAATTATGCAAAAGTTTGCATCTGATCAAGCATTTATTTAAGTCAGGGGTCAGGCAGGAAATTAGGAATGGTGTAGCGTTCCTTAAAAGCCCATTTTCCCTCTTTTACTTTAACATGCACCTGAATTCTATGAATTGGGCCGGACAAGTTTACCAGGGTGATAGATGTCCCATTCACTTACCACATGATGTACCTTTAGGCATGAGGATATAGGAGTTAGCGTAATAGGAGGTTGCACGATGATACCAATAATGTAATGATGTGAGACGAGATGCATGTCCCGTTGTGTCCTCATCCATGGAGCCATGTACTAACTACTTAGCAAAGTCCTTATATTCAATACTCTCTTGGTAGCCATAGTGCCCCATTTCCAAATACATGTGAAGTGCATTTCGCAATACCCTAAAGATCAAGACTTTGTTGTGGCAACTGGCACGAGATTGTATCCCTTTTAGCGACTAGATCCAAAAGTACCATGGCCCCTCAAATGGAACGTGTGGCTTAGGGCATCTCTAACCAAACCTCCAAAAGATTTCTCCTCACACTCCTCCTCAAATACAAGGAGTTAAAAAATGTATGGAGCTAACCGAACCCTCAAATTTAACTCCTGAAAATTCATATCATGCACAAACATCTCATTTGAAACTCAAATTTAAAACTAGATTAGGACCACATAACGCACAATTATACATTGTATTCCATAACACAACATCTTAGTACACAATTAAAGTAGATAGCATTTATTAGAGAAAAATTGAGGCTAAGATGAGCTAAATTAAAGGTAGGGTTTGAGGGCGGCATGGAGAGCTAGGGTTTGGTCGGGGGAAGGGGGATGGGGAGGGAAGAGCTGCATCGATGGGAGCGGCATGTAGGTCAATTGGGCGGCATCGGTGGTTGTACCATTTTTTCTACGAGAGAAGCACATACGAGATTGGGAGAGAATGAGCGTTTCCTGCCCAAATTTGAGCAGGAAATGAATCTTTTGAGGTTTAACTCCACAATTCTTTGAGAAACTATAGGTTTGAGAATTCTGTTAGCTAGAGTTTAACTCCCCAGAAGGTCTCAATATGAGAGTTTCAGGATTTTTAAGGATTCAGATTAGAGATGAGCTTAAGCGGTCAGCTACACTTCACGTGGAGTGCACTCGTCATATGCTTTGTTGCGATTGGAACCATCCCCCTTTGGTAAGTTTTTTGCCATCATCCATGGTTTCGGGATAACCTTTGTATATATTTCATCGCTCCATATTATATATGCTCTCGGAGATATTAAGCCATATCCTAACCTTTGAAACCGTTTCCCTATAACACTTCATGAGGGAGAGAGAGAGAGAGAGAGAGAGAGAGAGAGAAGCTAAGGCGATGCTCCTAACCTTAGCCGCCTTCCCCTCTCGTCGTGAGGGCGCATTGTCGGTCAAAGCCCACATGGTGTCGACGATGGGTGGGAGGTCCGGTTTAGGGGCGGCTTTCCTGGGAATGTCTTGGAGGTCTTAGAGGGTTCCTGCCGTCGGAGAAGGAGATGCGGGCTCGAGTGGAGGCCTTCGCCAGGCGATGCTCGATGGCGGCGTTGGTGAAGCTGGCAGCGGCTGGACAAATCCAACGCCGCGAGCTTTGATGGTGGACCAGCCTGTCTCGGACACCGGAGAAGACGGCGTCGGTGCATGGCCCTTGACGACGGTAAGTTCGATCTCGGATCCGGACTTGGCGGATAACGACGTGTGTAATTTGTTTCAGATTTTCTTTAGGGAGTCTCCGTATTTGGTTTGGGTTGATGTGGCGGCGACGTTTTCCAATTTTAGGAATAATCTCTTGCCTGCCCTTTTCCCCGTTCAATTGGTGTTCTTATCACCGGCGGGGGATGTGAGGTTTTGTGCCTCCGACGAGTTAGGCAACAAATTAGAAATGGTGTGGTGGGTGGCGCTCCTTAAAAGACCATTTTCCCTCTTTTACTTTGACATGCAACTGAATTCTATGAATTTGGCCGAACAAGTTTTCCAGGGTGATAGATGGCCCATTCACTTACCACATGATGTACCTTTTGTCATGAGGATTGAGGAGTTGTTGTAATGGGAGGTCGCATGGCGATACCAATAATTTAATGATCTGAGACGAGATGCATGTCCCGTTGTGTCCTCATCCATGGAGCCATGTACTAACTACTCAGCGAAGTCCTTATATTCAATACTCTCTTGGTAGCCATAGTGTCCCATTTCCAGACACATGTGAGGTGCACTCCGCAATACCCTAAAGATCAAGACTTTGTTGTGGCAACTGGCACGAAACTGTATCCCTTTTAGTGACCAGATCCAAAAGTACCATGGCCCCTCAAATGGAATGTGTGCCTTAGGGCATCTCTAACCAAACCTCCAAAAGATTGCTCCTCGCACTGTGCTAACCGAACCCTCAAATTTAACTCCTGAAAATTCATATCGTGCACAAACATCTCATTTGAAACTCAAATCTAGAACTAGATTAGGACCACATAGCGCACAATTATACATTGTATTCCATAACACAACATCTTAGTACACAATTAAAGTAGATAACATTTATTAGAGATAAATTAAGGCTAAGACGAGCTAAATTAAAGGTAGGGTTTGAGGGCGGCATGGAGAGCTAGGGTTTGGTCGGGGGAGGGGAGGGGAGGTAGGAGTTGCATCGGTGGGAGTGGCATGTAGGTCAATTGGGCGACATCGGCGGCTGTGCCATTTTTTTTTCTACGAGAGGAGCACATACGAGATTGGGAGAGAATGAGTGTTTCCTGCCCAAATCTGAGCAGGAAATGAATCTTTTAAGGTTTAACTCCACAATTTTTTGAGAAACTATAGGTTTGAGAATTCTGTTAGCTAGAGTTTAACTCCCCAAAAGGTCTCAATATGAGAGTTTCAGGATTTTTAAGGATTCAAATTAGAGATGAGCTTAAGCGGTCATCTACACTTCACGTGGAGTGGCGTTCGTCAGATGCTTTGTTGTGACTGGAACCATCCCCTTTGGCAAGTTTTTTTGCCATCATCCATCATTTCGGGATAACCTTTGTATATATTTCATCGCTCCATATTATATATGCTCTCGGAGATATTAAGCCATACCCTAACCTTTGAAACCGTTTCCCTATAACGCTCATGAGAGAGAGAGAGAGCGGCTAAGGCGATGCTCCTAACCTTAGCCACCTTCCCCTCTCGTGGTGAGGGCGCGTTGTCGGTCAAAGCCCACATGGTGTCGATGATGGGTGGGAGGTCCGGTTCAGGGGCGGCTTTCCTGGGAATGTCTTGGAGGTGGAGGCCTTCGCCAGGCGATGCTCGATGGCGGTGTTGGTGAAGCTGGCAGCGGCCGGACAAATCCAACGTCGCGAGCTTCGATGGTGGACCAGCCTGGTTAGGACACCGGAGAAGACGGAGTCGGTGCATGGCCCTTGACGACGGTAAGTTCGATCTCGGATCCGGACTTGGCGGACAACGACGTGGGTAATTTGTGTTAGATTTTCATGGTCTTTGGAGTTTCTACAAGTCCTTATCGACGTTCTCTTCTTCGGGGTGGTGAATTGCTTCGCAGATCGCGGACGCGACGTCTCATGCTCTGCATCGACGACTTCTCGACCGCTGCTTCTATAAATTTCTGTGTTTCAAAATGTTAGATCCACCAAAACAAAGGCCTGAAGGCGCATCGAACTATGTTCACGATGCGCCACCGTAATAACAAGGAATACACTACAGGACTTGCTTAGGGGTCTGAGGTAACATGCGCCAGCATGCATGTTGGGAGGCCATCCTAGACGTGGTGCACGCGGCGGCAGAGAGAAGCGGCAGATCGATCGGGTGGCCGTTGGGCGCGGCGTCGCCATTGAAGTTCCCAACCTGACGAGCCAGAGCAGTAACTAAATTTGCAAGGCCCCATTCTACCCAAAAAAGAACAAGAAAACGAAGAAAGAATTGAAGTCCCATTGGCCGACAAATAGCCGTACGCCCGTGCCTTCCTGCTGCCACGTACTTCAACTGTAGAAAAGCAGTGCACACGCCGCGGTTCTCGCAGCATCCTCAGACCCTCCGCCTCATCACAGCCTCGATCTTTCGCCGCCCTGCGTTTCGCGAAACTCCGGCCATCTCACCGTCACGGCGCCACGACTCACGACCACCTTAATCCTTCTACCCAACGTATGTATGCGCATGTAGCCGGTGCATTTTACATGCTTAATCGATCAAGATCTGCACCATTCCTCGTCAACTTCCTTGAAGATCACATCTTCTCTCCATCACTGGTCAAGTCTTCCCGTCAACTAGATATGTATATCAGCAGGTTATACTAGTAGATGTCGATGTAGGAGTAGTATATATGGCACATCACATTGGCACTGCACGTCCTGACGTCCGGCACTATATATGGCGGCAGTGAAGTGCAGCCTCGTCCCCATGCACGCTCTGCTGTGTCTGGCGTGCGTGCTGGCGCCATGGGCCGTCTTGAATTGCACTGCCGAGTGCTGACTGTGCGCTGCCTGCTGCATGAATCACGAGCTCCCACGCTGCTCTGCTTCCACCTGTCAAATTTTCATTTATCATCGCTCTTCCCCTGTCTCTCTATCTACAGTAGTATATTGCTCTGCCCTGGATTTGGCTCAGACATTTAATGTTCAAAATCAATTCAACCAATACCATATCTATGCAATCTCCATCTGCGTTTATATTCACTTCCTCCGGTCCTTTTTACTCTGTATATAAAAAATTTCTAAAGTCAAACTTCATAAAGTTTGACCATATTTATATGAAAAAAATCAACATCTAACATGCTAAAGTTATACTACAATATCAAAATTTAAGTCATGACGCATCTATTGATATTGATTTTACATTCTGAATGTTGGTATTTTTCCGATAAAGTTGATCAAATTTTACGAGGCTCGACTCCAAACAAATCTTATATGCGAACTAAAAAGTAAAAAGGACCGAAGGGAGTACCATGCCAAATCGATTCGCTCCTCTTGGCGGGCATGTTTAGATAGACGGAAGGGGCTGTGATAGTCTGTTTGTTGCGGTGTGTTCAGGAGAATTGTGTGAGTACTATTTATTATTATATGGTATCATAATTTGATACTTAATTTTGTTTATTTAATTTTATGTCATGTTAAAATTGCCTAATTTGCATGCATGACATAATACATATTTTCAAGTTGCGACATTCCAAAACAAATCGGACCAAATTCCTGCCTTCAAGGCGCGATCTCCACCAGCATTTACATTTACTAATCCAAATCGGTACGCAAAGACCAATACCCTAAGGCCCTAAGGCGCGATCTCCACCTTTATATTGAGCTAAACTTCAACCCACGGCCACAACATGGAGAAGTGCTCGTCCAACGCCGCTGCCACCATGCCACTAGTGAACGCCGGCGCACCGGCGCTTGCAATGCTAGCCGCAACGGCTGCCACCATCGTGCTCCTTCTGGCGTTCCTGCGGCGCCAGAGCAGCAAGACCACCGTGTCCAAGCGCGCCGGGCTGCCGCCGGGGCCCGCGGGGCTGCCGGTGCTGGGCAACATGCACCAGATGCTCGCGAACAAGCCCGTCTTCCGGTGGCTGCACCGCCTGCTGGAGCACGACGGCGGGGAGATCGTGCGCGTGCGCCTCGGCCCCGTGCACGTCGTCGTCGTGGCGTGCCCTGCAATGGCCCGGGAGGTGCTGCGCAAGAACGACGCCGTGTTCGCGGACCGACCGGTCACGTTCGCGGCCGAGTCCTTCAGCGTGGGCTACCGCAGCGCCAGCATCTCCCCCTACGGAGACCAGTGGAGGAAGATGCGGCGCGTCCTCACCGCCGAGGTCCTCTCCCCGGCGACAGAGCACCGACTCCGCGGCGCCCGTGAGGAAGAGGCCGACCACATGCTGCGGTGGGTGCACGCCCAGTGCAATGCCGGCGGCGTCGTCGACGTGCGCCACGTTGCCAGGCACTTCTGCGGCAACCTCATCCGGAGGCTCACCCTGGGGCGACGGCATTTCCGCGACCAGCAGCCGGACGCCGTCGGGGCGCCGGGGCCCGACGAAGAGGAGCACGTGGACGCTCTATTCGCGGTGCTCGGCTACCTCGACGCGTTCGCCGTGTCCGACTACTTCCCGGCGCTGGTCGGCCTCGACCTGGACGGCCACGAGAAGGTCATCAGGGGCGTGATGAGGACGTTGAACCGGCTGCACGACCCCGTCATCGAGGACCGGGTGGAGGAGTGGCGGCTGCTGCGGAAAGCCGGCGAGCGGCGCCACGTTGCCGACTTCCTCGACGTGCTCGCCTCGCTTGACGGCGCGGGCGGGCGGCCGCTCCTCACCGTGGAAGAGATCAAGGCACAGGCCATTGTAAGTTGTTCATTGTATTTATGTTTTTTTAAGGAAGTTCATTTCATTTATGTGGTAGTAGTATTATTCCAGTAGTAGTATTCATTGCGTGATGAATAGTATACTTTCATTCATTCATATATAAAAAGACGGTGATCAAAGTCATGTGCAGGAGACCTTACAGATGTTCATCTTGAATCAAGTGACCGTACGGGGAGAATATATGGAGCACCGCCCTTAAAACATTTTTCTGAAAAATATATGGCGTAGATAATATTGGTACACCTAACATGTTACAATTTTTGTCTCTAAAAAACAATTAATTTTTAAAATCAAAATTCATAACAAAAGTCAGGAAAAAAGGCAAAATTGACTTTGAAATTACCTACCTTAAGTGGGCTTTAAATTTGGCCTTCTATCGCTACCGACACCAAATTTGTTATTTTCAAAATAAAAAATTGAGCTATGTTTTCAATTCGGACTTGAAGTTTTGTGGCATATACGCTATTTTTTGTCCAAATTAAAAGTACAAAACAAAGGTGGATGCACCTTAAACTAAACATGAAGCAATTGCAAATATGTACTAGCAAGTTGCTTTTTGTCTTTCTGTACGAAGGGAAGCCGGGTAAACATGATTTGTGGCAAGCTTTTTTCTTTCTTACTCCATTTTTGTTATTACGCTCGTATCCCAGTTAGTGGTTTAAAAAATACCTCCATCATTTTTTTACTTCACATATTATTTTTGTCTTGAGTTTAACTTCCTAGTGTTTGATTATGTTATAAAAAATATCAACATTCAAAATACCAATTTAATATCAATAGATCCATCATAAAATATTTTCATACTGTATTTATTAGTCATTTTAAAAGTAATTATTTTTAATTATATTTAATATACATTTATTCAAACTTTAAATAGTTTGATTTAAGAAAGAAGTATTAAACAAAGTAAAAAAATAAATTGGTACTTCATCCATCTGATTTTACCAATCCTCCTTGTATTTGAAAATAGGTTGTACATCATAAAATTTAATCATAGATTTAACTAGCAAAATATAGGTTGTACATCATAAAATTTATATCATTTGAGTCGTATTTGAAAATAGTTTTGAATAGTATTATAAATAACATAAAATATATATTTTATTAGTTAAATTTACGATCAAAATTTGACATAAAATACGTAGGGAATAAGAAATCCGGACGAAGGGAGTAGTATTAAAGGGATTCCTTCTGGCTTTCATTAGCGAAACTATATACATAAGTTCTTCTACAAGCAGAAAAGTAAAGCATTAGTTAATGTTTTACACACCCACACTCCCACGGCTGTACAAAAGGCCACTGCCCAACCTTCATGTTTTCTGCCGGCAGCTAGAAAAAGAATACCCATTTCCCATGGTTAATTTCTACCCTTCCTCCTCCGAACCACATATGTGGTGGACCCAGAGTAATTGGACTATTCAATATGGCAACATCTATAGAGAGAAGTGCATTGATGAACTCATGGACATATGAACCCACTTAAAAAAACTTATTTCTAAATGCCAAAAAAACTGAAAAAAGGCTCACTCTTACATCTTCACATTATATATGCATGCAGAAAGTTTCGTGGAAAAACAACTTTTTCTTTGGCCTATGCAAAAAAGACAAAAAAAATCATGTCGTGGAACGCTATTTAGAAACACTGAAATCAAAGGAGATTTTTTTTCACGAAACTTTATGCCGCGCACACATGTTGCGAGGACGTATGCGTAAAATTTTCTTTTGAATTTTTTAACATTTTAAAGCGTGTTTAATAAGCATTTTTTGAAAAGTAGATTCATATGCCAATGGGTTCAGCACGTCACACTCAACTTCTGCGTTGGATATAAAACTTGCTGTTCTCACGTGCCTAATCGGTCAGCTGACTCCCGACATGTCTGCACGGGCATAAACACACGACCGATGGATTGACTTTTATTGCATGCACGCATGCAGGATATCATGATTGCTAGCGTGGACAACCCATCGAACGCGGTGGAGTGGGCGCTGGCGGAGATGATGAACAAGCCGGAGCTGATGC
Source organism: Triticum aestivum (assembly GCF_018294505.1). Classification (NCBI taxonomy): domain Eukaryota; kingdom Viridiplantae; phylum Streptophyta; class Magnoliopsida; order Poales; family Poaceae; genus Triticum; species Triticum aestivum. The sequence goes on along the minus strand of NC_057808.1, from coordinate 383,538,156 downwards.
GGAAGGCGATGGAGGAGCTCGACGCCGTCGTCGGCCGGGACCGGCTGGTCCAGGAGCCCGACCTCCGCAGCCTCAACTACCTCAAGGCCTGCATCCGGGAGGCCTTCCGCCTCCACCCGTACCACCCGCTCAACCCGCCCCGCGTCGCCATGGCCGACACCACCGTCGCCGGGTACTCGGTCCCCAGGGGCAGCCAGGTCGTCCTGAGCCGCGTCGCCCTCGGGCGGAACCCCAAGGTGTGGGCAGACCCGCTCGAGTTCCGGCCGGAGCGGCACCTGGCCGGCGATGAGGCCACCGTGGCGCTCAGCGAGCCGGAGCTGCGGTTCGTGTCCTTCAGCACCGGGAGGCGGGGCTGCCCCGGGATCGCGCTGGGCACCCTCCTCACCGTCATGCTGTTCGCGCGGCTCCTGCAGGGGTTCACTTGGAGCTTGCCGCCCGGCGTGGACGGAGTCGAGCTGCGTGAGGCGGAGGCGAGCCTCGTGCTGGCGGAGCCGCTGCGCCTGCAGGCCAGGCCGCGGCTGCCGGCGCATCTCTACGGGCCCGAGTACGACTGCTCCTCGCGACAGCTATAGAAGGAAGGAGAAATGCTCTGTGTAGCTGCTGTATGTGCCCGCGGGCGTACGTGTCTGAGCCCCGGTATCTGCAGTCAACGTGTCTGTATCGAATAAGTAAAATCGTGCGTTCTTTTTTTCCAGTTCTGTATGTACTGTCGAATAAAGTAGTTGTGTGCCCCAGCTGCCAGTGAACCGGTGGAGACCAGAGATGGACCATATCGTAAGGCCATGTAGATTGTACTCCCTCTGTCTGTCAAGAAATATAAGACTCCTCTGTTCGTAAAGAAATATAAGACGTTTTATAGATCTTTTTTTTTAAACTGCGAATCAAGCTGTGATTGAATGGTTAGGTGGACAGTAGTATCCCCAACCCACCAGGGTAAGTTTTAGTGCTCGCATTATTCTTGAATTTATTTCAGGATTTTCGGTGATGCCCTTTTAGTGGGAGGAGAGGTTTCCGTCGACGACGAGACGCCTAGGGTAACTTCGTAAATCTCAAGATGATATGTCCGATCAGTCTCGTGAAGGTGCTCCTAAGAGTAGGGTGTGCGTATGTGCGTTCATAGGGGTAAATGTATGCACTTATGTATGAGCGCTTGCGTCTGTACTGTGTGCGAAATGAAATAAAATTGAGAAACTTTATCTATACCTTTCTTTAATAAAGGGCTATCACAAAAATGCCCCTAAAGTTGCAAATAAAAAAAACGTTTTAAAAGGGGAATTCCTAGCCTGGGCCAGTCCATGCAGTAAGGACCTCCTATACTGCGCTTTTGCACGCTGGAAGAAGACGAAGTGCGCCTGTTTGGGCCGACCCATGTCCGAGCGGCTGTTCTTTTCTATTTTTCGTTTTCATTTTTCAATTTTAAATAATTTGGCACTTCAAACAGTTTCGAAAATTATAAAAAATGATTATTTTTAAATAACTTTTCTAATAATAAAAATTATTTGTAGATTCAAAAATGTTCAAGATTTTGTAAAATGCTCGAAAAATGTTTGCTGATTCCGAAATGCTTGTTAAAAAATGCTCAAAAATTTGAAAACAAATGTTCGGAATATCAAAAAATGTCAACGAAATAAAAATGTGTTCGGGAAACAAACTTCCGAGATTTTGTAAAAAGGTGTACGCTTATTCATTTTAGTTTTTAACTTTGTGTATCGGAAAATATTAATGAAATTGAACAAAATTTTGCTAATTAAAAAAATATTCATGAAAGGAAAAATATCTAAAAAATTCAAAAACTGTTCCTAGCTTATAAAATAGTTTATTCACTCAGAAAATGTTCGCTGATTCAAAAAAATGATCATGCATTTCACAAAATGTTCATTAAGTAAAGAAATGTTCATGAATTTCAAAAATTATTTCATCAATTTCCAAAAAGGTTCGTCCATTCTAGAAATGTTTGCTGATTCAAGAATATTATTTAAGAAAATGTTCAAAATTTTAAAGAAAAATGTTTGCAAAAAGTATAAAATGTTCATGAATTCAAAAAATGTTCTTGATTTTACAAAATGTTCGATTTTTTAAAAAATGTTCACGAATTTCAAAAATATTCACGATTTTAAATATATTCACGGTTTTAAAGAATGTTAATAAATTTAAAATTGTTCATGAATTCATGAAGTTGAGAGTGATAGTGTATCTCCGTGATGCAACAAAATGTGGTCAGGGCCGTTGGAGTTTACGATTTTTCTACCGTTCCAATCATGGGCCCTTTTGCTAATAGATCACTAATGTATTATAAGGAAATCGTAGCAGGCTGGCCCAGCAACCTGATGAGAAAAGGAAAAATATTTATGACAGGTATTATAAGTGAGAGAATATGGATTCAAACTCGGGACGTAACCACCAACAGGCGGTTGTCGTAACCACAAGAACGAGCTACCGTAATTGTCCACTAACTGAAAGAACAGTATACACTAAATATATAATATATATTCGATATTAATTATCTAAAAAGAAATTCACAAAAAAAATGTAAACCACGAATTCTAAAAAAAGTTCATCATATTTCAACGAAAAATCATTAAATCTGAAAAGAAAGTTCATCAATGTGAAAAAACCCATCAATTTTGAAAAAAAAAATCATAAATTTTGAAAAAAGCTTATCGAATTTGTAATAAGTTCATGAAACTTCAATAAGTTCAGCGGTTTTAAAAATTCATCGAAAAACGAAAATTTTGAACAATTTTAAAAAGATTCATCAATTTTGAAAAAAATTCATTGCTTTCAAAAACTTCATCGAATTTGAAAAATTTCATCACATTATGAAAAAAGTTCATCAATTTTGAAACAATCTCATCGATTTGAATAAAAGTTCACTAATTTGATTTTTTTCATCTAATAATGAAGAAGAAAAAAGGAAAAAAATGAAAAGGAAAAGGTAGAAAGGAAAAAGGAAAAGAAGAACCCAAATGATAAGTGCCACACGTGTGGCACGAAGTGGCACCGCCCTGACGTTTTTACAACTAAAATTGTCATCCGAAAAGAAAAGAAACCCAAAAAACTGAATCTTGCCAATTAAACAGAAAGTTGCCATGCTTCACAACTAAAGTTGTCATCCTCGGGTAATTAAAGTTGCCATCAAAAAAATGTCAGGGCGGAATTGCTTCGTATCACACATGTGGTACTTATCAGGGTCGAAGAAGAGAGAAGAAATGAGAAAAAAATGAAATGTATGTAACTTATCTCTAAGGGCTAAGTGGACGTATGATTAGTACAGCTTAGAGCATCTCTAGTCGCGCCCCCAACAGCCCCCCCAAGGTGTCCTTTTAGCGCCAGCGCCCAAAAATCGGCCCAGTCGCGCCCCCAGGATCTCATTTAGCACTGATTTGGGCCGAAATAACAGCCGGGGAACCCGAGCCGAACCCAAGCGCCCAGGGGTCGCCTGGGGGCGCCGATAGAAGCGAAAAGGGGCATGGGACCGCTTTGTCGGCGAGAGGAGCCCCTTTTCCCGCCGCCCCCCGCTTTCCCCCCTCGGCTTCCTTCCCATTCTCCATTCCTCCCGCCAATCGCCTCCTCCTCCCCTCCCAGCCGTCCGCCATGCCGCCGAGAAGAAGTACGCCGTGCCGCGACGGATGCCACCGCCGCCGCCATCACCCAGCCGAAGCAGAGGAAGCAGAGGGTGCCGCCGTCCAAGTCCCCGGGCATGTCTAACGTCGACCTGAGGGCGGAAGTTCAGCGTCGGGAGGCTGTAACCACCGACCGGTGGAACAGGGCCAACGCCAACAAGGCCCGGGTTAGGGCGGCGATCGCGGCGGTGGCGGAGCAGGCGGAGCGTGATGTCAACTACGCAATTTTATTCTTATAGACTCGTGTTGGGCCTCCAAGCGCATAGTTTTGTAGGCCAGTAGCAATTTTCCCTCAAGTGAATAACCTAAGGTTTATCAATCCGTGGGAGGTGTAGGATGAAGATGGTCTCTCTCGAACAACCCTGCAACCAAATACAAGAAATCTCTTGTGTCCCCAACACACCCAATACAATGGCAAATTGTCTAGGTGCACTAGTTCGGCGAAGAGATCGTGACAAAAATGTAATATTGATGGTAGAAATATATTTTTATAATCTGAATAAATAAAAATAGCAAGGTAGCAAATAGTAAACGGGCACAAAAACGGTATTGCAATGCTTAGAAATTGAGGCCTAGGGTCCGTACTTTCTCTAGTGCAATCTCTCAACAATGCTAATATAATTGGATCATATAACCATCCCTCAACGTGCAACGAAGAATCACTCCAAAGTTCCTATCTAGCGGAGAACATAAGAAGAAATCCTTTGTAGGGTACGAAACCGCCTCGAAGCTATTCTTTCTGATCGATCTATCCAAGAGTTCGTACTAAAATAACACCAAATAATTTCAGATTCATAATACTCAATCCAACACAAAGAACCTCAGAGTGCCCCAAGATTTCTACTGGAGAAACAAAAGACGAGAACGTGCATCAACCCCTATGCATAGATTACCCCAATGTCACCGCGGGAATCCGCGAGTTGAATGCCAAAACACATATCAAGTGAATCAATATGATACCCCATTGTCACCACGAGTATTCATATTCAAGACATATATCAAGTGCTCTCAAATCCATAAAAGTATTCAATACGATAACAACGAAATCTCAAAGGGAAAAAATCAATTCATCACAAGATAGAGAGGGGAAAACACCATATGATCCAACTACATTAACAAAGCCCGCGATACATCAAGATCGTGACATCTCAAGAACATGAGAGAGAGAGATTAAACACATAGCTACTAGTACAAACCCTCAGCCCCGAGGGTTGACTACTCCCTCCTCATCATGGTGGCCGCCGGGATGATGAAGATGGGCACCGGAGATGATTCCCCCCCCGGCAGTGTGCCGGAACAGGGTCTAGATTGGTTTTCGGTGGCTACAGATCCTTGCGGCGGCGGAACTTCTGATCTAGGTTAACCCCAAGGGTTTTGGAATATTTGTGAATTTATAGGGCGAAGAGGGGGTGCGGAAGGCCACCGAGGTGGGTACAGCCCACCTGGGCGTGCCTGGGGGCCCAGGCGCGCCCTGGTGGGTTGTGCCCCCCTCGGGGCACCCCCAGGTGCTGCTCTGGCCCATCCTGGGTGTTCTGGTCCATAAAAATTCTCCAAAAAGTTTCGCTGCATTTGGACCCCGTTTGATATTGTTTTTCTGCGATGTAAAAAACAAGTAGAAAACAACAACTAGCACTTGGCACTATGTTAATAGGTTAGTCCCAAAAAATGATATAAAATAATTGTAAAATGCTTGTAAAACATCCAAGAATGATAATATAACAGCATGGAACAATAAAAAATTATAGATACATTGGAGACGTATCAGCATCCCCAAGTTTAATTCCTGCTCGTCCTCGAGTTGGTAAATGATAAAAACAGAATTTTCGATGTGGAATGCTACCTAACATGTCATCTCATATTGTTTTGTTTATAGCATGGACATTGTGACAGCCTGATTTTTGGCCCTTTCTTTTTCTTTTGTTTTTCTAAGGTTTTTGCTTGAGTTTTCTTTTTCTGTGGCTTTGTGGTCTGGAAAGTGAAGAAGATGAACTCTTCTTTGCTTCCAGAGTGGCTTGTCATACCCAAATCCTTCCCTAGACCCTGTCATTTTCATCCTAGCCCAAATCCCAATATTCTTTTTATTGGGAATATTCCTTTTCTATTAAAGGAATAACTCAAATTGCCCTAGGTTGTGAAGCAACCTTTATTTCCATCACTCCTAAAATTCCCAAATAATTCTCATAAATTGTTTGGGTCATATCTTTCTCAAATATGGCAAAATATTTCATTTGTCATGTTTATCATCATGCTCAAATAATTCATTTCCTATTCTGCCCTAAATGGCACATTGTGAAGCAAGTGCTAGTTTCCTTTTCCCAATTGACCTCAAACTCCTAGGACACCTTTTCCTGCCCATATCATTGCCACATGCAAAAATGCAACCTCATTTGCCTAGTAATTATTTAATTATGATTTTTCAAAGTTTCTATCCAGAAAGAAGCTTTGTGAAGGAGGTGCAAGCTAAGAATATCCAAATGAGTTGCCATTTTGCATGATCCTTCATATAATCATATCATAGCCCTACACCAAAGTAGAGCGCATGTCATGCCTCCATGTGAGCTCATCTTCAATTCTTTGATTCTGTCCAAAATTTCAGTTTGTGAAGCAAGTATATTTTATCTTGCTCCATTATGGCTGCCAATTTTTCTAGGCCTTCTATTGTCCATATAACTTACCTCCACCCATTTTGGGCATGTTTCATCAGGCCATTATTTCTCTAGAATTTTTGCAAGTTTCTGTCCAGAGGAGATGTTTGTGAAGCAAGTACCAGTTTGGCTTGGCCAATTGGTATGAGACTTTTTGAGCATCTTCATAGGACCAAATGACTCTGCCTTGCCCAATTTGAGCTCAAGTTGATGCTTCATCAGAGTGCATCATCCAAATCTTGATTCTGGACCATATTTGGCAGTTGCAAAGCAACTCTGTTAAGTCTTCATCCAAACCCCTCCATAGTTACCAGGATGTAAGTCCTTCTTTAACTCAACCTCCCAGACAACTCCATTTGACCCAATCACCTCCCTGTTGAGCAGCAGTACACGATCAAGTTTACTGCAGTAAACTTCAGGTGTTAACTGCCATTTAACCATGTCCCTTTCAACCAAACTACCACTGCAGTTGCAACCTCCCCAGGAAGGACAAGCCCCCAGACATTGTTTGGCCGGCCGTGTGCCACTGTGTGCACCAGTGCACGCGGTGATCACGAGCTTTGGCATGCAATGCGCGCGCTCTGCTGGCATTGGCCGCGTCCAGGGCGTCTTCTTGCTCGGGCCCCTCTCCCTCTCGTCGCCTTCGCGCTCGTGAGCCTGTCCAACAGCTAGCCTGCGTCGTCGCCGTCCTCATGGAGCCCTCTTCCCCTCCGTCAGCCCCTCCGCCAGCTCTCGTCGTCGCGCGCCCACGGGAACCCTGTAGCCGACCGGGCATCTATGGCGTTCGGCCTCTTCTCCTCTTGTCCACGAGCTCGGCCTCGTCTCCGTGAGCCCTGCCCTTCGTCTGTTCCCTCTCCGTCGCCTTCCCCAAGCTCATGCGCGTGCACACGCGTCCGCGGCGCCGGCCGCGTGTCCGCGGCGACGACAGCGCGACACCTTGCCCCGCGGCTATATAAGCCCACCCCGAGGCCGTTCGACCTCACCACCAGCCCCCCTCACTCCCAGCAACCTCCCCATCCATCCGCCCGAGCCTCTGGAGCTCTCCTGCTCCACCATTACCGCCATGGCCGCGGGCCTCCTCATCCTAAATTCGCGGCCACCAGAGCCCTACTCTTCCCCTAGCCACCACCCTCGGTTTCCCCGGAGTCCGGCGAACCTCCCTACCCTCTCTCCACCTCGCCGGAGCACCCCTAGGGCCGTGCCCCGAGAACGGCCGCCGCTCTCTGTCGCCTCCCTGTCGCCGTGAGCCCCGTCGCCCCTGGTCCTCCCCGACGCCCTTTTCTCGTCTGGGTGGGCGCGACACTCCACCCCGAACCGGCCGGTGCTCTCGCCTGAGCCTGGGACGGCCGGAGCTGCCCGCCCTGTCGCCGATCTCCTCCCTGCCTCCCTCCTCTGTTTCCATCGGGGCGCAGCGAGGAGGAGGAAGAAGACAGGAGCCTGACGGGCCCCATCTCCTAGCGGCCCCACCTGTCGGCGGGTAGGCGTTGACCCCGCCTGCCTAGCTGGATAAGTGACGGGCCCCACCGCCCACGGGACCCGCACGTCAGCGTCACACGCCTCGGTCCCGCCTCGGCTGACTGGATTAAGTGGAGGCGTACTCGGTTGAGTACGTTTTCACCTTCGGGAAAGCGCATTTTCCCTCCGCTTCAGCTCAAAGTACGCTTTCTTTTATTGAAAGCGTATTTCCTCTCTGTTTCAGCCCATAATGCGTTTTCTTAATCAGAAAGCGTCTTTCTAACTTTGTGCCTCTGTCTTATCCACTCAGGGACTTGTTTGTGATGATATTTTTGTAGAAAAGTCCCTGAACTTCAACCCTCCATATCTTTTTAACCACAACTCCAAATGAGGTGATTCCAAAGCCCACTTCTTCGTCTCGTCGAGCCCGTTCTGTTGGTTTCATTTTCACTATGGTTTGACACTGTGAAAATGACCTTTTTGCCCTTGCACGTAAACAGCCCCTCCGAGAGAGAACTATTTCCGGCAAATCTTTCCGCGGCTTCACCGCACTTCTCCCCGATGCCTTCTTCATCCCCAGGCAAGCCACAATACCCATTTGCATGATAGTCATGCAGTAGCCATGGTTTTCAACTTGAATATTTATTAAATGATTGCTTGTTTAAAACATGATTATCGTTGTTTTGGTAATGCTTCTGGTTTAGTGCTTACCTGTTTGCTATGTTGTTATGCACCTGGTTATCATGCCCTGCTAGTTGCTAGTATTGCTTTCATATTGCCATGCTTGACAGTAGTACATGTTGGTTGGTCATGTTCTTCGGTGCATGATTAACGTCGGTTATCGAGTACCATTAATATGCGTTGTTCCTTTGTTGTTAGTTGGTTAAGTCTTACTCGGTGATGTTATTGATGATTTCTTGCATGTTATTTATGTTTGATGATAATGGTCATGTTATGCTATGAGTAGTGTTGTTCTTGTAAAACTTATGCTCGTCATTATGCCATGTTCAGTTGGACATTATTCATAGTTGATATGGTGGATAGTTATGTTGCATCCCGTACTTATGTTCATATCATGTTCATGCATTGTAATTGCATCATGTTATTTTATCATGGCTCAGCATTTTGCATTCAAGTTTAACCGGATTTAATTGAACTTGAACAACTGTTGGCCGAGTCATGGTGCCACCAGATCGAAACTGACCAGTGCAACCACGCTTACCTTATGGGAAGGTCCTAACTGGGTCTATTGTCGTGCATCTCGCCGGTGCCTCCCACGAGGGAAGGTTATGGGCGTGCTTACCCTGATTAGGTAGGCAGACATAACCTTGTGTGCTCGTTGTTTTTAGTTTTATGGATCCGGTCCCCGAGTGGGAGTGTTTTGACCACGACGGTGGTCGGGGTGTCTTTGGTAGACACGGAGCCACCCAGGACTAGCCCATTGGGGATTTGGTCGGAGTGGCCGGGAGAATGTCACGACACTAGATCGGTTTTGTCGGAACGCCGTTGGTCCACCCGAATGGGAGTGCGAGGCCATGGGTTCCATGGTGTGGGTACAGTGTGCTAACCTCTGCAGAGTGTATATTAAATCTATCGATAGCCGCGCCCGCGGATAAGGGCCCAGTTCGTGTCGGTCCCACCGTGAGTCAACAGTATTAATAATAACTTGATTAATAACAACCCCGGTTTGATGATGAGATAAGTTGGTTGTGATCACCGTAAGGATCACGGGCCAAATATTGGTCGTGGTTGTGATCGCCGTAAGGATCACGGTTTGAGACCAAGTGTTGGTCGTGGTTGTGATCGCCGGAAGGATCACGGTGGTATCGAGGATACCGAGTTATTGTATATTCGCGATGTTGTGCGAGAATCATGGGTAAAGATCAAGCTCCTTGTGGTCATTTAATGATTACTACGGTATTGTTTATACCAAGCTTGATTTGATCCTGAGATAATCGTGTGATGTCCGAGGTTGGTAAGTGAGGCATGTGATGGTTGCGAGATAACCCGAGCAGAATTAATGGTGCATGTAGTGTCATCATGTTGCATGCTAGTATCGTCAGATTTATATGTATATGCTATGCTCATGTTGTTTTACCTGTATCATGTTCATGTTGCCTTTGGATTCTTAGTGGCTATTATGATTATTTTCATGATGGTAGCTGGTATTATTTTGGAGTATTACTTTGGATGTCATGTTGCTCATGCCATGTTGTTATAAGGATCTCATGTTAATTCCTACTTAACTTGTAATTTCCATGCTATTGTTTGTCTTGAATGCTTCTAGTTAATTGTGAGCTTGCAAGTACATTCAATGTACTGACCTGGCGTGTCATGCCAGCTTGCAGGTCGTGCCTGGATTGCTTGCTTGTTTGGTGTTGTTCCTGTGTTCGCGAGCTAGGATAAGCGTTCCAGCCAGAGTCCCTGCGGAGTGGAGTTCACCACCGTCGTCGTTGTTCCGCTGCTAGAGTTATTCCGCTGCTTCGAGTTGTTCTGCTGCTTGCATAGAGCAACTGAGGATGGCGTAGTGTCCCCGTGCCGATGTTATTCATTGTAATATCGGAAACCTTGTATTCATATCCGTGTAATAATAGAAAGCTGGTTTGTTCTATGCTAAGCAGTGCCGTATTCCAGAAGACTTCTCCTCGATCTCTGGGCTGGAATACGGGGCATTCCAGTTTTCTCTGAGCCGGGGTGCCACAGACATTTGAACTTTTATATGGTTCAAAGCAATAGTCTAGTTTTGACATTAGACTTAAATACTGAAGCATATCAACAAGCAATCATGTCTTTCAAAATATCAACGCTAAAATAAGTTATCCCTAGCCCATCATGCTCAATCATTGATCCATTCATGAAATACACTCGCATATTAACTACACCCAATGCTCAAGTACGATCATAGTGCCCCTTAGTTGGTGCTGTATAAGAGAAGATGGAGACTCAAATTAAAAAAAATTGCATAAAGTAAAAGAAAGGCCCTTCGCGGAGGGAAGTAGGGATTTGTAGAGGTCCCAGAGCTCAAAGCGTTGAGAGATAAAAATATTTTGAGAGGCATACTTTTCCCACCAACGAAAACGACTTAGAGTTCCCAACACTTTCCATGCTAGATATATCATAGGCGGTTCCCAAACAGAAAATAAAGTTTATTCCTTTTTCCACCATACTTTCACTTTCCATGGCTAACCGTATCCACGGGTGCCCTCCATACCAACACTTTCCAAGGAATTTATTATTTGACAACATAAAGTAAATTCATTTTTTATTTTGGGACTGGGCATCCCTAATACCTTTGCCTTACTCTCATGCGATGAAAAGTGAATAAACACTCATCGTGAGAATAACACATCTAGCATGGGAAATATTGGCCACCCCTCACCGCCTCGCGAGCGGTACGAGCACACAAAAGAGAATTTTATTTTGCAAATTAGAGATGGCACATACAAATTTGCTTAGAACGGCAAAAAATACCACATATAAGTAGGTATAGTGGACTCATGTGGCAAAACTGGTTTAAAGGATTTTGGATGCACAAGTAGTGATCATACTTAGTGCAAAATGAAGGCTAGCAAAAGATTGAGAAGCGACCAACCAAGAAACGAATAATCTCGTAAGCGAGCATTAAGCATAATTAACACCGAATAATGCACCACAAGTAGGATGTAATTTCATTGCATGACTATTGACTTTCGTGCTTGCATAGGGAATCACGAACCTTAACACCAATATTCCTACTGAAGCACAATTACTCATCAACATGACTCACATATCACATCATCATATCTCAAAACTATTACAAGGAATCAAGTTTATTTTGTCCAATGATCTTCACAAAAGTTTTTATTATATCCTTCTTGGATATCTATCACTTTGGAACTAATTTTCGTATGTTGCTTTTGATAAGCTCAAACAAATATAAGTGAAGATCATGAGCATAATATTTCTTTCTCTCAAATTAATTTTAAGTGAAGCAAGATATAATTTCTTCAAAAATACTAAAGCACACCGTGCTCAAAAAGATATAAGTGAAGCACAAGAGCAAATGACAACCTACTCCAAAAAGATATAAGCGAAGATCAAGTGAGTAGTTAAGTAAATAGGTAGCTATTCGAGGACTCTTTCTTATTTAAAACTTTCAAATCTGAGTATTTTATGAAAACAGCAAGCAAAATGAAAATAAAATGACATTTCAAGGATAGCACAACTCATGTGAACAGCAAAAACTTAGGATCAACCGATACTAACCGATAATTGTTGATGAAGAAAGGTGGGATGCCTACCGGGGCATCCCCAAGCTTAGATGCTTGAGACTTCTTGATATTATCTTGGGATTCCTTGGGCTTCCCCAAGCTTGAGCTTTTGTGTCTCCTCAGTTCCCCTCATATCACGGTTTCCCTAAATCTCAGAAACTTCATCCACACAAAACTCAACAAGAATTCGTGAGATAAGTTAGTATAAACCAATGCAAAAACCTTATCATTCTCTACTGTAGCAAATCACTAAAATTATTATTCAACATTGCATACTAAATGCCTCTACATATTTAACACTCCTCTCCTCGAATAGAATCATTAAACAAGCAAACATATGCAAACAATGCAAACATAATTGCAATCTGCCAAAACAGTACAATCTCTAAAGAATGCAAGATTCATCATACTTCCCTAACTCCAAAAATTCTGAAATTTTACCACACTATAGAAAATTGATCAGAGCTTATTATGCAAAAAGTTTCAACATTTTATCACATTCTGATTTTGTAGGGAATTTTTGCAACAACGATAAACTTTCCGTTTTGAAACAGGAACATGTATACTTGCAAAATAAGCATGGTAAAGGCTACCCTTGACATTTTTATTGAAAATAAAGATGCAAAACATTATTCTAAATAACAGAAAGCAAATCCTAACAAAATAAATTGACGCTCCAAGTAAAACACATATCAAGTGACGAATAAAAATGTAGCTCCAAGTGAGGTTGCCGATAATGTTGGAGATGAAAGAGGGGATGCCTTCCGGGGCATCCCCAAGCTTAGTTGCTTGGATCTTCCTTGGATATTAACTTGGGGTGCCTTGGGCATCCCCAAGCTTAGGATCTTGTCACTCCTTATTCTCCTCATATCAACATCTAACCCAAAACTTGAAAACTTCAATCACACAAAACTTAACGGAACTTCGTGAGATAGGTTAGTATGATAAAGAGCAAATCATTTCACTTTGGTACTGCCAAAGACAAGATTCATAATTGTTTCCACACAATGCCTACTGTAGCATATCATTTCTACAATTTATATTGAGCAATATAAGCCATAGAAACTAGGAAACAAGCAAACTATGCATTGGAAACAGAATCTGTCAAAAACAGAACAATATGTAGTAATCTGTACTCCAACCATACTTCTGCTACTCCAAAAATTCTGAAAAATTAGGACAACGTAGAGAATTTGTATATGTATCACCTGTAAAAATTCAGATCAAAAGCATGTTCCAGTGAATTTTCAAATTTCCTGGACTAAGCGCAAAAGTTTCTGTTTTTGCACAGAATCATGTCAACTATCATCCACACTATCCCAAAGGCTTTACTTGGTACTTTATTGAAACAAAAGCAATATAACATGATTACTACAGTAGCCTAATCATGTGAACACACAAAAACAATAGGTAAAAGTGTTGGGTTTTCTCCCAACAAGCGCTTTTCTTTAATGCCTTTTAAATGGGCATGAAGATTTCAATGATGCTAGCATAAAAGATAAGAATTGAAACATAACAAGAGCATCATGAAACACATGCTGGCAAGCACATTTAGGCCTAACCCACTTCCTATGCATAGGGATTTTGTGAGCAAATAACTTTTGGGAGCAAGAATCAACTTGCATAGGAAGGCAAAACAAACATAACTTCAAGATTTTCAACACATAGAGAGGAAACTTGATATTATTGCAATTCCTACAAGCATATGTTCCTCCCTCATAATAATTTTCAGTAGCATCATGAAGAAATTCAACAATATAACCATCACATAAAGCATTATTTTCATGACACAAAAGCATAGAAAACTTATTACTCTCCACATAAGCAAATTTCTTCTCATCAATAGTAGTGGGAGCAAACTCAACAAAATAACTGTCATGAGAGAGAAAATTAAAATCATGATGATAAGTTTCATGGTTATCATATTCTTTATAGCATACATGTCATCACCATAATCATCATAGATAGCAACTTTGTTATCATAGTCAATTGAAGCCTCATCCAAAATGATGGATTCATCACTAAATAAAGTCCCGACCTCTCCAAATCCACTTTCATCATTGTAATCATCATAAATAGCAGGCATGCAATCATTATAACAAATTTGCACATCAAATCTTGGGGGACTAAAAATATCATCTTCATCAAATATAGCATCGCCAAGCTTATGGCTTTGCATATCGTTAGCATCATGGATATTCCAAGAGTTCATACTAGCAACATTGCAATCGTGCTCATCATTTATGCCAAACATTTTATTGAATTATTCTTCTAACAATTGAGCACAATTTCCTGATCCATCATTTTCAAGAAAGATATTATAAAGATGATCAATAATATGATGCAACCTCAATTCCATTTTTTATGTAGTTTTCTTTTATAAACCAAACTAGTGATAAAACAAGAAACTAAAAGATTCGATTGCAAGATCTAAAGATATACCTTCATGCACTCACCTCCCCGGCAACGGTGCCAGAAAAGAGCTTGATGTCTACTACGCAACTTTAGTCTTGTAGACTCGTGTTGGGCCTCCAAGCGCAGAGTTTTGTAGGACAGTAGCAATTTTCCCTCAAGTGGATGACCTAAGGTTTATCAATCCATGGGAGGGGTAGGATGAAGATGGTCTCTCTCGAACAACCCTACAACCAAATACGAGAAATCTCTTGTGTCCCCAACACACCCAATACAATGGCAAATTATATAGGTGCACTAGTTCGGCGAAGAGATGGTGATAAAAGTGTAATATTGATGGTAGAAATATATTTTTATAATCTGAATAAATAAAAACAACAAGGTAGCAAATAGTAAACGGGCACAAAAATGGTATTGCAATGCTTAGAAATTGAGGCCTAGGGTCTGCACTTTCGCTAGTGCAATCTCTCAACAGTGCTAATATAATTGGATCATATAACCACCCCTCAACGTGCAACGAAGAATCACTCCAAAGTTCCTATCTAGCGGAGAACATAAGAAGAAATCCTTTGTAGGGTATGATACGTCTCCAACGTATCTATAATTTTTTATTGTTCCATGTTATTATATTATCTGTTTTGGATGTTTAATGGGATTTAATATACCTTTTTATATTATTTTTGGGACTAACCTATTAACCGAAGGCCCAGTGCAAATTGCTGTTTTTTGCCTATTTCAGTCTTACACAGAAAAGGAATATGAAACAGAATCCAAACGGAACGAAACCTTCGTGAGGATCTTTTTTGGAACGAACGCAATCCAGGAGACTTGGAGTGGACGTCAAGGAAGCAACAAGGCGGCCAGGAGGTAGGAGGGCGCGCCCAGGGGGTAGGCGCGCCCCCACCCTCGTGGGCCCCTCGTGGCTCCACCGACCTACTTCTTTCGCTTATATATACTCTTATACCCTGAAAACATCGAGGGGAGCCACAAAACACTTTTTCCACCGCCGTAACCTTCTGTACCCGTGAGATCCCATCTTGGGGCCTTTTCCGGCGCTCCGCCGGAGGGGGATTCGATCACGGAGGGCTTCTACATCAACACCATAGCCTCTCCGATGATGTGTGAGTAGTTTACTGATACGTCTCCAACGTATCTATAATTTTTTATTGTTCCATGCTATTATATTATCTGTTTTGGATGTTTAATGGGCTTTATTATGCACTTTTATATTATTTTTGGGACTAAACTACTAACCGGAGGCCCGGTGCAAATTGCTGTTTTTTTTGCCTATTTCAGTGTTTCGTAGAAAAGGAATATCAAATGGAATGAAACCTTCACGAGGATTGTTTTGGGAACAAACGCAATCCAGGAGACTTGGAGTGGACGTCAAGGAAGCAACGAGGCGGCCACGAGGTAGGCAGGCACGCCCAGGGGGGTAGGCACGCCCCCTGACGGTGTCCTGGACTAGGGGGTACTCACCACGTCGTCTCCCGACCAGCTGGATCGGGCCGAGGACCCCCATGGCGGTTCACTATTGGGCCATTTCGGACTGCCCATGCCGCATACAAGAAGGACTCCACAAGACTTGGCGCCCAAGACAAGGACTCTCGTAAACCCTAGGCCTCCGGTGTGTTATATAAACCGAGGCCAGGCTAGTCAATAGACAATCTCATATTCATTACTACAATCTCGTGGTAGATACATGTACTCTGTACTATACCCATATGAATACAATCAAAAGCAGCATGTAGGGTATTATCTCTTCGAGGGAGTCCGAAGCTGGGTAAAACCCCGTGTCCATGTTACCATCGCTTCAAGACGCCTAGCTTAGGACCCCTACTACGAGATATGCCAGATTTCACACCGACGTTGGTGCTTTCATTGAGAGCCTTCTAGGCGATCGACATGGTTTGATGGGCAAGAATTTCATCGGCGGCTTGAATCAGGTGCTATACTTTCAGTTAGATCTATGCCGCATCATATATCTTTTTACGAATTACTGTTCCTAGTTCAGACTATATTCTGTTCAAGGGTTTATCCGCAAGCGGTGGAAATTTTTCTACAGCGGCGACTGAACAACCTGATCTGAGAATCAGTTTTTGTTGTAGCCTTCTTTTCAGCAAGGCTCAATGCAGTCTCCACCGCGGACCCGTCGAAGCAAGCGACGTGCACACGATCAGCTTCGCCTGAGATCAATCAGAAGGGCGAAGTGTATACAGGGCCCGAAGAATAAAAAATGCAGGCGATGCTTCTCCTCGGCTGAATCATGATGGCAAGGACAACTACTCCACGTGATGGCCTCTAAAGTCAAACATGGGAACCAGGGAGGCTTTTTCCTTCTGTTTATCTTTTAATATAGTATTTGCGCTGATGCTAATCCTCCATTACTTTTGAATGGAAAGTGCACGTACTACTAAATCGAGTACTAGTGTTCCAGAGCGGTACGCGAGATCGGTTCTTCTCTCGCCTAAAAATCAGGATCAAAGGATGGCCGTCTTGTTCTGTGCATCATCGGACGACTCGATCTCCACTCGTAAGCGCCTTGGTGCGGCCCTGAGGCTGGTCGGCGAACACAACCTGCACGAGATGACCTACTCTATGTACTGTCACTTTGTTACGACGTCAGCGCAGATGCCTCATCATCATTGTTCGCGGTACTCTGACCCGCGCAACGTCCGTGCGCCGTCACATCGTCATGCCGTCAAATCAACCTTTGCGTTTAGATTGGCCTTTCTGTATACTTATCGACCCGAGGCAGTCTTGAGGCACTCCGGTCAAGATGTCCTAGTCTATAATCATCTCGTCCGCCATCAGTATGGATGTCGTCGGATAAATCATCAGGTGCAATTGTTCTAGTTATTCGCATTGTGCATGTTAATAATAAAGAGTATTTTCTGCTCGTCAACAATTGTTTAGTGCTGCAGGTTTTGCAAATCTGGTCTACGACGCCATGTGTCGACATTGACCTCGCGCCAGGCCACATCTTTTTTAGCAATTTATTTTGCATAAATAATTTTGTAAATTTTTTTATTTTATTATCATTATCTCGCTTGTGCTACTTCATGCATGCAGATAATCGACCTCGCCTAGGCCACGCCACTGGCGAGCCGACATCGTCGTCGCCGCCCCCGCCGACCAAGTTGTGCGGTTAC
This sequence comes from Triticum aestivum, assembly GCF_018294505.1. Lineage (NCBI taxonomy): Eukaryota > Viridiplantae > Streptophyta > Magnoliopsida > Poales > Poaceae > Triticum > Triticum aestivum. The sequence goes on along the minus strand of NC_057808.1, from coordinate 383,520,619 downwards.
CTCGATGCGCGTCCTTGCACTGCACTGCCACTCTGCCCGGACGACCTCGGCGCTCAGGCCATACTTCACTGAAATGAATTAAGTAGAAGAATTTTTTTATTTTTATTTTCGTTATTACTTCTGGTTCGCATTATTTTATGTGTGCAGATAGAGGATTTGGGTCGGGCAGCGCTGTCATCACGCTGTACCGACGTGGCACGTTGATGTCACCCCGCCGATCTACCGCGTCAACTCGGCTGAACCGGGGGTTTCAGCACCGCTTTATTAATCCACTCCAGGGACTTCGGCCTCACACTGTTGGCCTGCTCCGTCGCCTCGGCCGGACTAGGGGTTTCGCCTCGCCACATCGACCGTGCTACGTCACCACTTCGGAATGACGAACTCCTCGCTTGGCCATCTCGGGACTGGCTTGGGGGATGGGACCTCGTCCCGCCGCAATCTCGGCCTGCGTCATCAACATCGAGCACATTAACCAGCTAAGTCGCTTTCATGCTAAAAAAATTCCAGTTTTAAATTTTGTTCGATTCGACCAAGCATTATACTTTTTGCAAAAAGTTGTTTGTGAAAAACTGCCTTGTCAGAACTTTGTTTGTGACACACAAATTCAAATACCCCGTTTACTTGGGGCTTCCTTTACGAAGCCTTTCCTCTTGCACATGATTATACTTGTATGACTTCGTTCCTTATTCGTGTATTACGCCACAATATGCACCATGTTGACTTAAGTGTTTCGCAAGCTGGGTTGCCTTGCTCCTGTGTTTACCCCTACGTTCCTGATTGTTCGGCTAGGGAGTAAAGGGAGCACCTCTACGATTGTCACGATCGGGTCATCAGAGCTCGGACCTCAGACTGGGTGAAGCCGAAAGCTAGCGCTCTTATTGTTTTCAATCATGGTCGGCACACAACGGAACTCATGAGTACAAAAAATCTATTGCACAAGTCTCATAGTAACAATGAGTAACCGAAGAAAGGTATCGGTGGAGTTACTATTTTCTTCGAAGATGCTTCTTACACTTCGTCAGTAATATAGCATAAGTTCCCTTAGCGCGCTTTGTCTGTTACAGCCTTATGGCCTGATTGCCTTGTTATCGGAAACATCGTCGATATTCTCGACAGGTGGAGTACATAACACTCTTCGGCCCTTGACCGAAGAGGGAGAAGCCGACGGTCGGTTAAGATGCGTTTAAAGTTCGGGTGAACACAGATATGATATAAGTACTTCGGTACATACAACCATTATACATAAAATTCTTTTACCCAAATCACTTGGGGGCTCTTAAATTTATATGAGCTGTTTTATAATAAGTGTTCTTCTTCTTAGTCGTTGCAAAGTCTTTTTCTATCACTCCTTTTTTCAACGCGAGTGTGTGGTCAATAGCGAGGAGCCTAATTTCTCTCTCAAAACCGCTAGAGTTTAGTTTGCTAAACTGGCCTAACGAGAAGTACTCCGCCTTTAGGATAGGAGGTTGAAGCCGTAGGCTGACCCGCTTGAAGTCTTGAGATAGGATGTGTCATGTTAAAGCACGACAGAAGCACAAATTTTTTTCTAAGACCAATTTTCGGATTGGCACCGAACACTTTATCTAGTTCAGACGTCAAGTTTTTACTAAAGTTTTTTGGTTTTCCAAGTCTTTGGCACTTTTAAACTATTTGTGTGTTTCCAGCATAAGTCTTGCAGTGCAACGCCGGACACCTTTAGAGATTCGGCAAAAACATTCTCGGATATTGCTATATATGCATCGGTTTTGAATTGTGTCTTCGGTCAATAGTTGGGTTGCCCGGCTCCTGTGCTAGCCTCCTACGTTCCGCTTTGTTCGGCTAGGTGTGCAAAGGGAGAACCACTGCGATTGTGCTTCCAGATTTCATGGTTAACGCGCCTCAGTGGAGAAAGCCGAAAACTGACTGTCACAATAAGCGCAAACTAGTCAGCGATCCGATGACTGTGTTAAATGATAAGATCAATAGAGGTCACTCCGTGTTAAATGACGGGCCATTCATAACATTGGCCGAAGTGTTTACGGCTTGACCTCTGCTGTTGCCGAACACTAACCGGGGGCTAGTAACTGGCCTCCCAACTTTAAGCTCCTATGACTAAGTGAAAGTTATAAAGCCCGCATATCTGATTGCCTCGTTTCCGCTAACACAACCGCCTTCGGGCACCGAGACGTCGGCTAAGGATTGTTTTGTTATTGTGGAAACACCCTGCGTAGTTTCTACAAAGGGGTGGAAGCCGACGATAGACCACTTTCAACTGATAAACAGTCGCAACGGAGTCAAAATAAACATATCATCGGCATTTTTATTTAATATACGAGGGCTGCCTTCCGTAATCATCGCTATAAAGCCATAAGTATGCATCAATTTGACTTAAGATTTTGGCCAAGCTGGGTTGCCTGGCTCCTGTGCTTACTCCTACGTTCCCGATTGTTCGGCTAGGCGGTAAAGGGAGCACCTCTGTGATTGTTACTACCAGGTCATCCGAGTTAGTACCTCAGACTGGGTGAAGCCGAAAGCTAGCGATCTTAAAGGATATAATTGGTCGGCAACGACGGAAGTGAAAATTTAGGTTCTTTAAAGACCACATAGTTCGGGAACTTTCCCCAAAGTAAATCTTCAATATTTTGCTCCCACATTGATCAGAGCTGAGGTTTTATGCTTAGCATGACAACCCAAAGAAAGGAACTGATAGCGGGACTATTTTCTTTGGAAGATGTTTCTTACGTTAAAAAGTAATATAGCATATCTCTCTGTGTACCTTTGTTTATAAAAGTGTATGGCCGCATTGCCTTGTTTGTCGTAAATCTTTGCCCTCATAAAGGCTTTATAAAGTAGGACAAACACTCCTCGGCTACTGGCCGAGGAGGTGGAAGCCGATGGTCGGTCAACAAAGTTTTGTACAATGCGGATTTGAGCATTATGATGTAAAGTACTTGGATACATAGAGTCATTGCACATAATTTGTGATTTTACTTCGGATATCGATCCTTAATTCGGCCACCCGTGCCCACATTAAGACTCGGGGGCTACTGGGCTTCGTGCTTATCATTTACAAATATTAAAGGGGTACATCGATCCCTTGTTCTGGTGTTGCCACCCGACCAGTGTCTCGGGGGCTACTGCATTGCCTATTCAATGCAGAAAATTCAAAGTGCTCAGTGTTCGGGTTGACCGAACTATGTGCAAACACGTCTTCGGACAACAATAGGTGCCATCTGGACCTATCCAGCATCGAGCTAATATATTACGGCGACTTCTCAAGACCCTCTATCAAGGGCTTGTTCGCCGATCACTATTTTCCCTAATATATTACACTGCGTTTCTATTCCTACGTATGCTGCCGAGCTAGGAGTTGATCCTCAGGCCGATTTCGCGAATCGACCTAAGTCTCATGGGCTACTAGGATCAGCGGTTTCATGTTTTCCTTCAGGTGCATCTCGGGTTTTAGACCGACACACACCTTGAGGGCTGCTGGTTATACATATTTACAAGCATCAGAAATAAAATCCGCAAACAATCAGCCCATGACCGAGGTGCTGAACCACCTCGAAAGCATTTCGGTTGTAGCTCGAATGCAAGTGGTTGGCTGCGTAGAGGGCATTTCTGGCATTAAGCTCGGCTAAACTCCTTCAACTTTTTTGAACCAAGGTGAGCTATGACACCTTGGACATAGTCCGACGTTGGAGCTCGGATACAGTCCGGCGTTGGAGCTTGGACATAGTCCAGCGTTTGAGCTCGGATACAATCCAACGTTGGAGCTTGGACATAGTCCGGAGTTGGAGCTCGGATGCAGTCCGGCATTGGAGCTCGGCTTTAACAAGACTCTTCGAACACATTCCGGCGTTGGAGCTCGGAAGCGGTCCGGCGTTGGAGCTCGGAAGCCGTCCGGCGTTGGTGCTCGGCTGCAAAAGATACCTCGAATGCAGTCCGGCGTTGGAGCTCGGATGCAAGAGGACACCGCCGCACGGGAACAACTTCAAACCCGAGGTGGGCGTAAAAATAACAAGGCATTGATAAAGGCCGAGAACTTAAAGGGGCTCCTTGGATACCCGACATGTAAACTCTTCGGATTCACGTTGGCGATCCTCAAGATCGAAGATGGAAAGATGTGCTGAACCTGTTTTCAAGACCGACGACTGAAGACGAAGAGCAGTTCGGAAGAATCGAGGAGCGTCCCCAACTTGAAGACCGGTTCAGGGGGCTACTGACGGTCACCTGGACTAGGGGGTACTCACCACGTCGTTTCCCGACTAGCTGGATCGGGCCGAGGACCCCCATGGCGGTTCACTATTGGGCCAGTTCGGACAACCCATGCCGCATACAAGGACTCCACAAGACTTGGCACCCAAGACAAGGACTCTCCTAAACCCTAGGCCTCCGGTGTGTTATATAAACCGAGGCCAGGCTAGTCAATAGACAATCTCATATTCATTACTACAATCTCGTGGTAGATACATGTACTCTGTACTATACCCATATGAATACAATCAAAAGCAGCATGTAGGGTATTATCTCTTCGAGAGAGCCCGAAGCTGGGTAAAACCCCGTGTCCATGTTACCATTGCTCCAGGATGCCTAGCTTAGGACCCCTACTACGAGATATGCCGGATTTCACACCGACACCCCCACCCTCGTGGGCCCCTCGTGGCTCCACCGACCTACTTCTTTTGCCTATATATACTCATATACCCTAAAAACATCCAGGAGCACCACGAAACCCTATTTCCACCGCCGCAACCTTCTGCACCCGTGAGATCCCATCTTGGGGCCTTTTCCGGCACTCTGCCGGAGGGGGAATCGATCATGGAGGGCTTCTAGATCAACACCATAGCCTCTTCGATGATGTGTGAGTAGTTTACCACAGACCTTCGGGTCCATAGTTATTAGCTAGATGACTTCTTCTCTCTTTTTGGATCTCAATACAAAGTTCTCCTCGATTCTCTTGGAGATCTATTCGATGTAATTCTTTTTGTGGTGTGTTTGTCGAGATCCGATGAATTGTGGGTTTATGATCAAGATTATCTATGAACAATATTTGATTCTTCTCTGAATTCTTATATGCATGATTTATTATCTTTGCAAGTCTCTTTGAATTATCAGTTTGGTTTGGCCTACTAGATTGATCTTTCTTGCAATGGGAGAAGTGCTTAGCTTTGGGTTCAATCTTGTGGTGTCCTTTCCCAGTGACAGCAGGGGCAGCAAGGCACGTATTGTATTGTTGCCATCGAGGATAAAAAGATGGGGTTTATATCATATTGTTTGAGTTTATACCTCTACATCATGTCATCTTGCTTAATGCGTTACTCTGTTCTTATGAACTTAATACTCTAGATGCATGCTTGATAGATCAGAACCTATGATATTATCATCAGTCCCTGTATCACCAAGTTCATGCATAAAGTCAACCAACTCGTCAAGGTTACATGGGCTTTCTCCAAGAGAAAATTCAATCTTCCTTTTTACAGCAGGTCTCTCCTCCGCACCGGAAGAGATTGTTGCATTTGGACTAGGTCCCTCTGAACTCCCATCAACCAAAATGTCAGTACCCTCCTTCCTCGCATTTAAACGTGTGCCTGATACTGTCACGTTTATAAGTGGCCGAGGCTTGGAAGAGGAACTTGCAGCAACATCATTTGGATTATTTTTCCGCTTCTAAAAAAAGGAAAAAAATATGAGTTAGTAAAGAGTAGTGTTTGCACATAATAATAGCAGCAAAAAAATGTATATATATGTATGTATATTACCTGTTGCAACAAAGGCGGCGGGGCATTGTTATCCAAGTGGTAACCTCTTAAGATGTCCCTCCAATGATAAACCATATATTACTTTTCTTTGTTTTTTTATATGGGGACATAATGTTTTATGCTTTATGTACTATGGGAATTCATATGCTGCAATCCTATGTTGGAATTCAAAGATGAGGGGAGAAATAGGTCCCACTGGGCGTGCCAGAATCTGATGACGGGAAAATGGCGGGCGTGAAACACGCGTCCACGTCATTGATACAGAGTAAATAAATTTAAGTGCATAAATTCATAAATAAAATAGGGATCAAACATTGTAGGTACTTTATTTCCAGAACTCTTACATTTACATAAAAGCTCTGTTAATTACATTTCCGTAGAGAAAACCCCTGATTAAGAATTCCAACTATCCTATTACATAGAATTGCAACACATGACTATTACAAAATGATAAAGAAAAATCGCTCCTCCTCGCTATCGTTGACGCCAGTGTGCTCGGGGGAGCATCCTCGATCTTCTTCAAGTTATCATGTGTCTTGTTCATTTATATTTTTACCCACTATTATGAGTAGTACATAGAGTACGAGTGCAATGTATGCTTTTTGCAGATACCTAATTTGTGTAGTCGACTTAACCAACATATGCTAGTATGACCATGCAGCTATCTTAATCAACTTTCAGGTCATTTCATTTTAACGAGTGATGAGTCGACTGGTAGAGTATCCACTTAATACATGCATGCTACATCTTTTATTGATGCATATATAACCATGCATGAGATGATGGTATATGATTTAATCCATGTTAGCCTCTGCGCATGCATGAAAATTTAAGAAAAGGGGGGTTCTAATATTAGAACCCTCCCATATGTTATCTTTTTGGATTTTGTTTGGTATGTTTTGATGTTGGCATCTGCTAAGCGAATCAGTCTCTTTTGATTGGGACTAAAGCGAGCTAGATGCAATATCTATCATTTCATTTTCATTTTATTATGGGTCACATGCATATACCCTAACTATTGGTGGACAGTATATGCGTGTTGCATAGAGTCTATACGCTCTAGATTTCATATTTTTATGTAGGATTATATTTTTTTACTTAACCTACACGCATTCATTTTCTTTTATGGGCATATTTTATTTTAGTGCAAAATGAGACAACTAACATTTTTATTATCTCATGTTTACACGCTAGATTTCACTTAGCATATTCTATATGCATTAGAGTATGCTCATTTCATAATCTATATGACAGATGTATGTGATGTTTATACCTCCCTGTTTGTATTACTACTGACGTGGCATAGCATGTATGTCCGCAGTGTAACCAACAAGAGGCCTCAAATATGATTTGGCAAGCACCCAATTTATGCATTTTCATGCACTAGGTATGGAGGTACATACACAATTTACATGACCTTGTTTTGTGCAACTCAAATGAATGAAGAGTGCATTTTTGTAAGCACATACTTATTCTATGATTTTATGTAGCTGGTTATATAGGGTTTGTGTATGTTCATATTTGTTTTCCCCCGAACTTTACCTTTACGTCGCTCTCATTTATGATGGAAGGGAAAATATGTCCTCCTTAGTTTGGGTCGCCATGATCAACCAAGGAGTGAAATTTATCCTCTTTGACATAATCGCACTTTGGCTCGTATCATGATGATCAGCCAAAGGCAAAGATGACAAGATGGAATTATATGTTGTATGCTCCTTGATTTGTATCATGATGATCCGCCAAGGAGTATTTTATTTTCTGCTTTTAAACATATTCGCGCCTTGACTTGTATCATGATGATCAGCCAAGGCGAAATGTCAAAATGAGGCTATATGGAGAATGCTCCTTGGTTTGTATCACAATGATCAACCAAGGATACATTTTCTTCTCTTAAATATAAGTGCTCTTTGACTCGTATCACGATGATCAGCCAAGGAGTATTTTGTTGCTCTTAAGATCAGCCAAGGAGTATTTTGTTGCTCTTAAACATATTCGCACCTTGACTTGTATCATGATGATCAGCCAAGGCGAAATGTCAAGGTGAAAATATGTGAAATATGCTCCTTGGTTCGTATCGCAATGATCAACCAAGGGTAATTTTCCTCTCTTGAACATAATTGCTTTTTGGCTCGTATCACGATGATGAGCCAAGGAAAAATGTCAAGATGAGGCTATATGGCAAATGCTCCTTGGTTTGTATCACAATGATCAACCAAGGGAAAATTTCCTCTCCTAAACATAACTGCTCTTTGGCTCGTATCACGATGATCAGCCAAGGCAGAATGTTAAGATGAGGACACATGAGGCATACTTCTTGGTTTGTATCACAATGATCAACCAAGAAGAAAGATGAATATGATGAGAGATATGGGGAGGAGCAAGAAGATTAGAGGAGGATCATGATTCCCACCTTGTCTACCTTCCTCATGTTCGTCCTGGACGGCGGCCTTGCAGCAGCAGCAGCGTATATGTGGATGAGAGCAGCAGCACCAGCACAAACAATGGTGAAAAGAGCGCAGCGGCCAGAGAGAATCAAAAAATTGGGGCCCTCAAGAGAAGCCCGTATGGTGATATTTATAGGAGGGAGCAGCACATGGATCCACTTGGGCACGCTCCCACGTTCTGGAGGTCATGGGATCGTGGGAGTGGGCTGCGTTTTCTTTCCTTTTGTTTATTTCTTTAATCCTAGTTGACTCAACCATGGGAACGTGGGAGTCCTTGCATGCTTCTTTTTTTATTTCCTTTCTTTAATTAATTGCTCTTTGACCAAGCTTTGAACCGGCCACTGGCCTAATTAGCCCATGTAGTTTTTATCAACGTGTGGGCTTGGACGCTAGCCCATCAGTTTGCTTGTGATGATTAGCTGATCCATGCAACCTTGTAAATTAGTCTCACCCACTATGCATGCATGTACGTAGATATTTGTATAAATGAGCTGATCATGACTAATTGAAATGGCTTTCTTTTTTTTTTTGGAAAATTCATTCCAATTTCTTTGTTGTGCCATAAAAAAAGAGATATGCAAATATTCTTTCATGGACAATTATATGATGGCCTGGCATTTTCTTCTTATTTCCTTAAACATATATATCGACGCACGTTCTATTTTATCCATCGCGTTGATATTTCACATGATCAATGAAATAGGCCTCGCATTTACCTTACGGTCGATATTTTGGAAACATTATGATTTTATGTAGGTATTTGACACCCACCATAGGTGACGGCGTGCATGGATGAAGCTTATGTGTGATTTTAACTGGGACAAATATTTCATGAAGATTTTTTATTCACTTTGCAAAATTTCCAGATATCGAATATATTCTGACTTATCATTTCCTTTTTGCGGGTGAGACTTTATCATATTTTGATAATAGATATCACTCTGTATTTTATTTCGGCGAAATCCCGTGTCAACAATGCTGGATACCGGTCGATGTGTGGAGTAATAGTAGTATATGCAGAATCGTTTCGGTCTACTTGTCACGAACGTGATGCCTATATACATGATCATGCCTAGATATTCTCATAACTATGCGCTTTTCTATCAATTGCTCGACAGTAATTTGTTCACCCACCGTAGAATTTGCTATCTTGAGAGAAGCCTCTAGTGAAACCTATGGCCCCCGGGTCTATCTATTTTATTTTGCAATCTTTACTTTCCAATCTATACAACAAAAATACCAAAAATATTTATCTTATTATCTATATCAGATCTCACTTTTGCAAGTGGCCGTGAAGGGATTGACAACCCCTTTATCGCGTTGGTTGCAAGGTTCTTGATTGTTTGTGCAGGTACTAGCTGACTTGCATATTATCTCCTACTGGATCGATACCTTGGTTCTCAAAAACTGAGGGAAATACTTACGCTACTTTGCTGCATCACCCTTTCCTCTTCAAGGAAAAACCAACGAATGCTCAAGAGGTAGTAGGGTACGGAACCACCTCGAAGCTATTCTATTCGATCGATCTATCCAAGAGTTCGTACTAAAATAACAACAAATAATTCCAGATTCATAATACTCAATCCAACACAAAGAACCTCAAAGAGTGCCCCAATATTTCTACCGGAGAAACAAAAGACGAGAACGTGCATCAACCCCTATGCATAGATTACCCCAATGTCACCGCCGAAATCCACGAGTTGAATGCCAAAACACGTATCAAGTGAATCAATATGATACCCCATCGTCACCACGAATATTCATATGCAAGACATATATCAAGTGCTCTCAAATCCATAAAAGTATTCAATCCGATAACAACGAAATTTCAAAGGGAAAAACTCAATTCATCACAACAAGATAGAGAGGGGAAAACACCATATGATCCAACTACATTAACAAAGCCCGCGATACATCAAGATCGTGACATCTCAAGAACACGGGAGAGAGAGAGAGATTAAACACATAGCTACTGGTACAAACCCTTAGCCCCGAGGGTTGACTACTCCCTCCTCATCATGGTGGCCGCCGGGATGATGAAGATGGCCACCGGAGATGATTCCCCCATCCGGCAGGGTGCCGGAACGGGGTCTAGATTGGTTTCCGGTGGCTACAGAGCCTTGCGGCGGCGGAACTTCTGATCTAGGTTAACCCCAAGGGTTTTGGAATAATTGTGAATTTATAGGGCGAAGAGGGGGTGCGGATGGCCACCGAGGTGGGCACAACCCACCTGGGCACGCCTGGGCACCCCCCCAGGTGCCGCTTTGGACCATCCTGGGTGTTCTAGTCCATAAGAATTATCCAAAAAGTTTCACTGCATTTGGACTCCATTTGATATTGATTTTCTACGATGTAAAAAACGAGTAGAAAACAGCAACTGGCACTTGGCACTATGTCAATAGGTTAGTCCCAAAAAATGATATACAATAATTGTAAAATGCTTGTAAAACATCCAAGAATGATAATATAACAACATGGAACAATAAAAAAATTATAGATACGTTGGAGATGTATCAGAGCGCGCGGCCGAACAAGCCGAGGCGGCTCGCGCGGGGATGATGAATCCACCCGGCGGCCATGGCCCGTACGCGCCCTGGAGCCAACAAAGCGTCGGGTCTCCGGCCGGCTTTTCATCATTGCCACAACCCTGGGGCCGCACGCCATCGCCGGGCTACGCGCACGGTGGGTTTAACCGCAACATCACCTTCCCCCATGGTCACCCGGCCCAGCGCACGCCCTCGCCCGCCTTCGCTGGCGTGCAGTACCCTCCGTACACCTACTCGCCGCCGGCCTACGCAGCCTCCCCGGTGCCACCTCTCCACCGTGGCGCGCTGCTCTTCTCACAAGCCTCATCGTCGCATCTCGGCAACACCGACGTGATGGAGGCCGACACGGAGGACATCATCACGACAGGCTCGGCCGCCGCCGCCTCCCCCGGGTTCACTGCCCAAGACGACACAATGGACCTCAACGGCGACATGGACGGTGAGCTTGACTACGGCGAGCTCGACTACGGCGAGGAGGAGGAGGTGCCGGCGCCTGCTCTGGCGAGGAAAGGGAAGAAGAAGAAGAAGCGAGCGGCCAGGACCGGCGAGCCGCCTGTCAAGTGGGCGTCCAAGGAGGATGAGTGCCTCGCCGAAGCGTGGAAAGTCGTCTGCCTCGACCCGATCACTGGCACGAACTAGAGCATCGACACGTATTGGGAGCACATCAAGGCCGAGTTCGACGAGCGCAAGCTCGTTGACCCCTACTTCAAAGGCGTCTACATGCAGCGCGGGTCGAAGGCAATGGTGAACCATTGGGGGCTCATCCATACGGCGTGCAACAAATGGCATGGGATCGTCGAGGAGATCGCGGCTCGCCCGGAGAGCGGCGCTAGCATCGAGGATCAGGTATGGCACGCCAGTCTCTCCCTTTGCTTTTCGCCGTGTGCACCGCCAACTGTTGTTCCTCGGTGCAGATGGTGCGGATGTTCGCCATGTTTCGCCAGGACAGCAGCGACCAAGATTTCAAATACCTCCACGTCTTCCCTCGGATCGAGAAGTGTGAGAAGTGGGCGGATGTGCGGCGCAACCTCGCCAAGGCCAAGGAGACGTACAAGCCGGACACGCCGACGCTGGGCGCGGCCGACGGGCGCTCGGACGGCAACAAAAGGGCCAAGACGGCGGAACACACCGAATCGGCCACCGCGCGTGTGCAAGAGTCCATCGAGCATTGCCTCGCCGCCGCCCAGACACGGGCCGCCCAGCTGGAAGAGAAAACCGAGGCGCGGTGGTCGGCGTTGATGACGAACAGCGCCGTCAAGCTCGACCTGCTCCGGACCAATGTCGCCGCGAAGAAGAGGAACACCGACCTGGCTTTCCTGATGGGGGGCGCGGACATGCTCCAGAGCGGCGACGAGCAGCTCAAGGCATGGTACCTGGCGGAGCGTGGCCTCATCCTGAACCAGATGTCGTCGACCGCGGCGCCAACTCCCACGCCGCCGCCTACGCCGCTGCCAAGCCCGAGCGATGATGCCTCGACGACGCCCAGCACAGAAACCGCGCCGACACCGACCAGCCCTCGCATGCCGACTCCTCCGACGCCGGAGGCCGTCACCGCCGTTTGATGCAACGCGTCCGTCCTTTTTTTTGCACGCCGAAACTTTTTATTTGATCGTCGAATTGTGGCAAGGTGATCGCCGGACTTGTGGCATTTTTTTGGAGCGGGAATTGACCAAGTTTGAATTTGCCACGCCTTGAGGGCGGCAGCTGGGGCTGTGGCTGGGACGTAGATCGCCCCCAGGGACTAAAAATCACCGGGCGAGCGCCCGAAAGAGCGCATGCCTATGCGCTGGGGGGGGGGGGGCGAACGAGTGGAGATGCTCTTAGGTAGAGGCGGAACGGGATGACCGACACTCGTTAGCATCAAAAGGTTGTGTTTTCGCTGAGGCGAGCCGCCAGTTGGCCGGCCCATGTCTGGGGTTCGCGTTTTTTCCGTTCGCTACAGATTCCTTCCCTGTTTCCTGCGTTTTTTTTCGTTTTTCTATGGTTTTTTATTCCTGTTTTTCCAATGTTTTATCCGGTTTTCAGTGGTTTTGCTCCGTTTTGTTTGTTCTTTTTTCCTTTCGTTTTTTTCATTTATTTCATTTATTTCTACTTCTCTTTCTTGTGTGTTACATAAAAAGTTCAGCTCCTATTAAAAAATGTTCATAGTATATATATTTTTAACATACATTGTGAAAAGTTCACTATGCATTACGAAAATGTTCATCGCGTATCACAAAAATGTTCATCGTATAATTAACAAAATGTTTACCATATATTAAGAAAATGTTCATCGTATTTAAACAAATGTTCATTGTGTACTTAGAAAATGTTCACCGTATATCACAAAAAAATTCAATGCATATTTAAAAATAATTCAGTGTATATAATGTGTATTTAAAAATTATTCATAGTATATTAAAAAGATGTTCAATGGTTGATTTATTTTGATATTTTTTATCTGCCGGTGAGCTTAGTTCTTAAATATTCTCACACCATTATATCTGTAACAATCTGCAGCCGAACTGGTATAGAAGACTCTCTCTCTATCGTTGATTGCGATTTCAATTCCTTGACCGAGCATCCTTTTTTGCTAATTTAATTGCAGCTCGCAGTGAAGCAACCAAATTCAAATGGGCCAGCCCAATTCGATGCACGCGCGGAAGCTCCTCCTGTTGACACACGTGAGCGTCATCTAGGAGCTCTCCGCAAGACGTCCTAGTTCTATTTTCCACGGGGGCTTTTTTTGGAGCAACTAGTTGATGAACGCTCCTCCAGTAACCTTGAAACGATCACTTGTTGGTGGGCAGAGTTGCAGAGAGGCTTTTTGACGATTTTTTTTTTCTAATTTTTTCGACTTTCTGGTTTTTCATTGGTCTTCCGTAGCTTTTGGATCAAAAAAATTTAGAAAAAAATGTGCGAGAAAACGAGTTTCTTTTTTGCTTCTGCAAGAGGCACGACCATGCCTCTCGAAAACGGAAAAAAATTGCATTTCTTTTTTTTCTTCCGCGAGAGGCACGGTTGTGCTTTCCCGGAAGGCACGGCCGTGCCTCTCAGAAATGAAAAGAAACACGTTTTCTGTTTTTTTTCTTCCGTGAGAGGCATGGTTGTGCTTTCGCGAGAGGCACTGCCGTGCTTCTCAGAAACGGTGTTTTCTGTTTTTTTTTCTTCCGCGAGAGGCATGGTTGTGCTTTCATGAGGCACGATTTTGCTTACACGAGAGGCACGGTTGTGCTTTCACGAGAAGCACAATCGTGCCTCTTTCGGATAGAAAAAAAAACGTGCTCCCGGTTTGTTTTTTTGTCCAGTTTTTTCGTGAAAAATGGTTCGTTAGAACCTATCAACATGGTATCTAGTTTTGAAAATCTCGATGCGAGGAATCCAACGATGAAAACGATTCGAGATTTGGACGCATGGTTTAAGAGATAAAATATTTTGAATAAACGGATCTACGAGAAAAATGAAAAGCTGTCAGGTTGCGACAAGTGACGTACATGCATCACACCACTTGTCGCAATCTGAGAAGATGGAAGTGATCTTTGCAATAAGTACTCCTCAATTAGTGATTTCGCATTTTGTTGTATTTCAAAAACCAGAGCACAGGTTAGTTGAGCCGGCGTAGCACGGAGGGCTGCAGGCGTCCCTTTGCGAAATGCATACAAACGGGCACCTGTAGCGGTAAATAGGAAGCGCGTATTATAAGTCAGGATAAACGGAACGATCAGCCTTTTTTGCCTCGCTCATGGCCCGCTCGGTCCTGGCCAGCTTGGGCCTAGCTCGCTCAAGAAAATGACTAGTCCGGTCTGTGTAAAATGAACCAAAAAAACTTCGGTCCGGTCCAATTTAGACATTTTGCCTTCATTTGGGAAGGAGCTACCTACAGCACCATTGCAAAAATTTAATCTATTGTACCTTCAAATGGTACTACAAAGGGTGCAAACATTGTGACAAAGGATAGAACAACAATTCAGATACTCCAACATGCCTTTGCACAAATTCATTTCCAAAGCTATTGTACGATATCTGTTTTTATAGAACATTTGCCTTCATTTAGATATTTTGTTCCATATAAACAACTATCAAATTCTCGGTACAAGCTACCAATTACACTTACAGATGACTTGGGAGATTTAGATGCCATTGCTTTCTCTAAAATTGCTGAAGAGCTGGTTGAGCGAGATGCCATCCAAGCTTCTCAAAACATGAAAGTTGATACTACAGAACATGTGACCGTCCTACATAATGCCATTGGTAAAACCAGATTGTTCTATATAGGAATGAAGGTTGATTTAGTATCCAGATTCCCCATAAGTAATGTCATAAGGAAAAACTTCCTAGTTGACATTGCACAAATGATGCCTCCACAATGGTTTGACAATTTTCATTAATTCAGAAAGTTTCTCCTTCCTAATTAGAATTGTATTACCTACAAATATTTAACTTGAACCATTAAATACTTCCAGTCAACTCCAAGCAAAGAACCGATGAACAATCCATCTTCATCAAAGAGCATCCAGAGGTTTGCCATCAATCACAAAATAGAATATACAACCTCTATCTACACAATGTTTACCAACTTTTCCTATTTGTAGTCTGGGGAGCCTAACACAAGACCACTTGGACAATACTATGCCTCCCTCTAGCCAATCTGCAACTATTGACACTGACAAGAACTTAAATAGGCAATACTTTTAAAGTTCTACCAAAGAACAATCAGCTTAGATACAATAAGGAATTCAAATGGCGGTTTTTGGTTGCAGGTACTCTTCAACGAAAAGAAGCATTGCATTTACAGAAGATGGAACCACCAACAAAGAGAGGTACTCATTGATATTCCTGTTTACCATTGAAGCTCTTTGATAAGTGCATCTTGTTGTTTACATGAGAGTCAACAAAGAGAGATATTCATTGATAACAATATTTCATGTTTACATGTTAGTCAACAACAGGAACATCAACAGGGACATCTTCAAGGCACACAAGTCCATCTTCAGGTTGTCAAAAAGCATAAGCAAGAGTACGTGCTTATTCTCATATCACATACAAATATGAGATCCACAATTCTAACTTTCTAGCATCAATCAAACAACATTGCAGAAAACAATGTGAAAATAAATGATTCTGAAGGACAAGAGGATAACAATAATAAAAACACATAGGTACTATCAGTTCTCATATCCAAACAAAATTATACAAACTTTTGTCGCCCTTTGCCACAAGACTAACCTTACCAATAATGTTGTTCTTTTAACATGTAGGGCATGGTCAACAACCATCCAAGCACAATGACATCTTCAAGACGCACGAAAAAACACCTACAGACTGCACCACCTTCTATTTAAAATTACTTTCAAACTGTCATTAGAACTACTAGTAAGGTACACGTGCATCGCACGCATGAGATTTGGCAACCAAATTATGAATAAATACCACACTATAGCATGTAAGCTTTGAGTCATATATGCATGATGTAGATGTTCGTTTAATTCTTATAGTTCATCTCATTCAAAATCAATTAGTTTTTATAAAAAAGTTAATCTATTTTAAGATTCATGGAATTGTGCGTTGTAAAGCATAAAGTAAAAACAAATAATGGCAATTCATCTGGAAAAAAATATTGGGCAATTGTGATAAGAAAGATTCTAGAATAAAGGAGAAGTGCTTGTGTTTTGAGGTTTGTGCATTATGCTTAAGTTCAACCATGAAGTCTTCTAGATTGTACATGTGGCAGAATCTGGTGCAATGTAGATGATATCCAACGGCCAGTAGTGCTCGGATTTGCCATCTCTACACCGTCGGATTGGCTTCAGCCAACTACCATCTTTCAAAGTTATTCTCACACTATATAGGGGTATAGACATGAGCAACCTAAGCATGTCATCAGATATCGACTAAGTTATGTAATAAGTCTGAATTGTGAAAACTATGGATTCATATGCACTTTTATTTAGCTGATTATGTCAGTTTTGCTTCCAATTGGTCTCAATGCTTTAACTTACATTTTTTCTCAGTATATATTATCTTCCTGTGACATGTTCAAATGCTAGAAAATTAAAGAAAGGTCATGCCAATTTTTTTAGCCAAATTCCATGCAAAGTTTGATGAGCTAATTATGTCGATTTTGCTTCCATTTGATCTCAATAATTTGGCTTTTTGAAATATATAGTATCGTCCCGTGACATGTGCAAATACTAGAAAATTAAGAGTATGCCATGTCAAAAAAAATGTTCAGATTACTTGCAAAATTGTACTCTATATTAACAAAAGATGCAATAGGCTTCCATAATACTATAGCAATCCAGTGGGTACATACAACATATCGGCAACTAAATACTAATAGAACAGAACATGCATCCAACAAGCAGCAAACAACATCTCTAGCTCAAATAATAAAACAATGCGCATCAGTCCATATAGGGTTCCAATAAAAAAAATCTTCCATCATTTTTGGTATTGATTATTGCATCTAGTCTCCAATACAAAATCTCTACAGCAACACGCAGGATATCACCTGGTTAGTATATAATGCATGACAAGTTTAGATTTTTTTATGAGAAACATAAGCATGACGACTTACAACTCTCGCCTTTTCCACCACTCGTTATCTTATTTCATTGTGTTTTTCTCAAAGTCCCACCCCCCTCCAGTCTCACGCAACTTGAGCTTCTTGAATGTGTTGTACTCATGTGGCTGAGTGTGATCGACAAATCTGGGTGGCTGCCTCATATAAACCTCCTCTTCAAGCAATCCATGAAGAAAAGCGTTCTGCACGTCAAGCTGGCGGAGAGACCATCCACGAGAAACTGCTAGAGACAGAAGAAGTCGAATAGTGGTAGGCTTGATAACTAGACTGAATGTGTCATCGTAATCCAGACCCTGACGCTGTTTAAAGCCCTTAGCCACGAGACGCACTTTGTAGCGCTCAATCGAGCCATCTGCATGTTTCTTCACCTTGAAAACCCACTTCGAATCGATGATGTTCACACGAGGTGGAGGGGGAACAAGTGTCCAGGTCTTATTCTGCAAAAGAGCATGATATTCTTGTTCCATAGCAGCCCTCCACTGTGGGATACTCATAGCGGCTTGATAACTGCGTGGTTCGGCGGTTGGATCATCCACAACATGAGTCAGGCAAGCAGCAAGGTAGGTGACCGTGCCATCGATGCGTTCCTTGGGACGAACAATGCCCTGCGACTGCGTGTGTGTGGACGCCGCAGAGCAGCGAACATTGGGGCAGGCGGGACATCCGGTGCAGGCAAGGCCGGTGCAGGGGACGCCGGCGAGGCCGGTCCAGGTGACGCCGACGACGATGAACCGGGCGACGGTAGACCGGGCGACGTTGGTCCGGGCGGCGTGTGAGTCGCTGTAGGCCCAGGCAAAGGAGGTGGCAGCGACGCCCACGCAGATGGCGGGGGTGACGATGGAGGAGAGGCCAGGCGAGGAGTTGGCGACGAAGGTCGCTCCGTTGCGGGCTCCGACCCAGCCACCACAGTATTTGACGCAAGCGCCGGCCCAGTCGAAGTGGTAGACAGGGCTCCCGAGACGGAGTCGAGGGCGGGAGACGGTGCAGGCGTATGCACCGACCGATCGACGTGCGCCACGAGCGGTGTAGTGGGTCCGTTAGGGAGAAGTTCCAGGCGAGCTCCACGTCCAGTTCCTGCACCATGATTAGGTAACAACACAGGCGAATATGCAACATCTTCAAATTGGCCAGGCATAAGAGGAGATGAATGCATAGATGGTGCCGTGATAGATGACTGAGGCATGGCAGAAAACGGGAAGACGTTCTCATCGAAAACAACATCCCGAGATATGTAGACTCGATTTGGTGGGACATGGAGACACTTGTAGCCTTTGTGGAGAGAACTATACCCCAAGAACACACACTTTTTGGAGCGAAACTCAAGTTTGCGATCATTATAAGGACGAAGATGAGGCCAGTAGGCACACCCGAACACCTTGAAAAATGTATAGTCAGGAGTTTCACCCAAGAGAAGCTTAATAGGAGTTTTCATAGTAAGAACACGCGTAGGTACACGCGGTGGCAAAAGCATCACTCCAAAAGTGAAAAGGTACAGAAGCATGAGCAAGAAGTGTTAGGCCGGTTTCAACTATATGGCGATGTTTGCGCTCAATAGCGCCATTCTGCTGATGTGTATGTGGGCATGACAAACATGGGAGATCCCAAGCTTATTAAAGAAGGTGTTGAGGTTGCGATATTCGCCCCCCCCAATCTGACTAAACATGGATAATTTTATGCTTGAGTAAACGTTCAACATGCAATTGAAACTGAATGAATATATCAAACACATCAGATTTGCGCTTAAGAAGATAAAGCCATGTGAAACGACTATAGGCATCAACAAAACTGACATAGTAGTTGTGACCACTAACAGATGTTTGTGCCGGACCCCACACATCAGAAAACACAATTTCAAGAGGACTCTTTACTTCTCTAGTAGATGAAACAAAAGGTAGTTGATGACTTTTGCCTTGTTGACAGGCATCACACACGGACATCTCTTTATTGCTAGACTCTAATGGCAGCTCATGGCGGTGGAGTATGTGGCGAACGATGGGTGTGGCGGGGTGACCAAAGCGAGAGTGCCACTGGGAAGGCGACACACGAACACCGCTGAAGACGCACGGGGCAGATGGATCCTCCAAACGGTACAAGCCTTGGCTCAAGCGATCATTAAGCAGAACGTCCCGAGTTGCTCGGTCCTTAACAAAAAGATTAAAAGGGTGAAATTCACGTAGGACATGATTATCAAGGGTGAGCTTAGGGAAAGATAAAAGATTACGAGTCACCGAGGGAACCTGCAAAACATTACGAAGATGAAGCTGCCTAGAAGGATGACTAGCTAAAAGAGATGCTTGGCCAATGTGAGAGACGGGCATACCTACACCATTGGCGGTGTGAACCTGATCGTGCCCGTAGTAGGGCTGGTAGGTGGAGAGTTTGTTGAGCTCGTTCGTCATGTGATCCGTGGCGCCGGTGTCCATGTACCAGGCTGGATCGACAAGATAGGACGGTGTGTACCCCTGCTCGACGCGCGGGTCATTTCCCTTGGCGGCGATGTGGGCAGCCGGGGTGGCAGCGAGGTGGGCAGCCGGGGCAGCGGGTGGGGGGGGGGCAAAGTCTACCATGGCAAACTGGCGCTCGTTGCCCTTGCTGTCGTTGCCGATGCCAAGGAAGCTCCTCTGAAAGCGATGGTGACACTTGGAGGCGACATGGCATTCACGACCACATAGTTGGCACAGCACCCGAGAGTTTGGACCCCCACCCAGGGTTAACACAAGGGGTGGGTCGGCCTTGCCAGGTGATGGGGCGGGGGCCGCTGGCCGCGAGAAGGCCAGAAGGCCGCCGGCTGTGCGGTGATGGTGGCGGAGGTGCGACGAGCCTCAACGCGTTACTCGGTGAAGAGGAGGCGTGAGTAGAGCTCGTGCGGGGGCATCGCTGGCTTGGCGTTGTGAACAACCTCAGCAAGATTGTCGTAGACGGCGTCGAGAGCTTTGATGACGAAGCAAGTGAACTCCTCGTCGCTAAGCGGCCGACCGATGGAGGTTAGTGTGTCCGCCAACACCTTCATCTTGTTGAAGTAGGTCGTGGTGGAGGAGTCCAGCTTCTTGATGTCGGCGAGCTCGCTGTGAAGGGTGATACATCTCCGTCGTATCTATAATTTTTTATTGTTCCATGCCAATATTATACAACTTTTATATACTTTTGGCAACTTTTTATACTATTTTTGGGACTAACATATTGATCCAGTGCCAGTTCCTGTTTGTTGCATGTTTTTTGTTTCGTGGAAAATCCATATCAAACGGAGTCCTAACGGGATAAAAACTGACGGAGATTTTTTTTGGAATATATGTGAATTTGGGAAGTGGAATCATCGCGAGACGATGCCCGAGGGGGCCATGAGGCAGGGGGCGCGCCCCGGGGGGCAGGCGCGCCCCTGACCCTTGTGGACACCCCGTAATGCGGTTGGTGCCCTTCTTTCACCGCAAGAAAGCTAATATCCGGATAAAAATCGTGTTCAAATTTCAATCCAATCGGAGTTACGGATATCCGGGAATATAAGAAACGGTGAAAGGCCAGATCAGGGAGCGCAGAAACAGAGAGAGACAGAGAGACATATCCAATCTCGGAGGGGCTCTCGCCCCTCCCACACCATGGAGACCATGGACCAGAGGGGAAACCCTTCTCCCATCTAGGGAGAATTTCAAGGAAGAAGAAGAAGGAGGGGGGCTCTCTCCCCCTCGCTTCCAGTGGCACCGGAGTGCCGCCGGGGCCATCATCGTCACCGCAATCTACACCAACAACTTCACCGCTGTCATCACCAACTCTTCTCGCCTCTATGCAGCGGTGTAACCCCTCTTTTACCCGCTATAATCTCTACTTAAACATGGTGCTCAACGCTATATATTATTTCCCAATGATGTATGGCTATCCTATGATGTTTGAGTAGATCCGTTTTGTCCTATGGGTTAATTGATGATCGTGATTGGTTTGAGTTGCATGTTTTATTATTGGTGCTGTCCTATGGTGCTCTCCATGTCGCGCAAGCGTGAGGGATCCCCGCTGTAGGGTTTGCAATATGTTCATGGTTTTCTTATTGTCTGCGTTGAGTGAGTGACTGAAACACAAACACGGATAAGTGGGTCATGGTGTATGGGAATAAAGAGGACTTGATACTTTAATGCTATGGTTGGGTTTTACCTTAATGATCTTTAGTAGTTGCGGATGCTTGCTAGAGTTCCAATCATAAGTGCATATGATCCAAGAAGAGAAAGTATGTTAGCTTATGCCTCTCCCTCAAATAAAATTGCAATAATGATTACCGGTCTAGTTATCGATTGCCTAGGGAATAACTTTCTCGTGACAAAAAGCTCTTTACTAAAACTAATTTAGTTGTGTCTTTATCTAAACAGCCCCTAATTTTTATTTACGCGCTCTCTATTTTCTTGCAAACCTATCCAAAAACACCTACAAAGTACTTCTAGTTTCATACTTGTTCTAGGTAAAGCGAACGTTAAGCGTGCGTAGAGTTGTATCGGTGGTCGATAAAACTTGAGGGAATATTTGTTCTACCTTTAGCTCCTCGTTGGGTTCGACACTCTTACTTATCGAAAGAGGCTACAATTGATCCCCTATACTTTTGGGTTATCAAGACCTTTTTCTGGCGCCTTTGCCGGGGAGTTATAGCGTGGGGTGAATATTCTCGTGTGTGCTTGTTTGCTTTGTCACTAAGTAGTTTTTATTTGTCGTTCTTAGTTTTTCTCTATCTTTAGTTATGGATATGGAACACGAAATACCAAAAAAATTAGGTTTACTTGCTACTCATGGAGATGGGGAACCTTCTAAAACCCTCGATGCTCATTATGTGAAAGATATTATGTACTACTTTGATTATCCTGAGAAAACCCCATTCAATTTTGTAATGGGATCAACCTGAATACTTTAGGGATTATCGCTTGACTCAAAAAGGGAAACTATTATGGGATCAAATTTATATGTTGTATTGGTATTCTAGGCAAGTATGCTTGAGATATGATTATACTTGTTGCTCTAGGATGAAGGCTCCACACCTTCCCTTTTCATGAAAATTTAATGATAATGAAACCTTGCCTTCTTATGCTAGAGGTATATATGATTACTATGATGTGGAACGAATAGAAGAATTTGTTGCTTTTAAGGGTGCATGTGAAATTGAATCTTTGTTTAAAGAGTTTGAAGATTTTGATGATTCAGTTTATAGACCTGAAAATTTAGCTATCCTTAAATATTGCTATGAGAATTATGAATTCAATTCCGATATTGATGATTTTATTGAGAGAGTCTCCGCTGTCCAAGAAGAGGCTAATATTTTGCAGGAGTCTGTGGAAGAAGAAATTGATGAAACTGTGAGCTCATTGGATGAAAAAGATGAGGAGGAGAGCGAAGAACAAAAGAAGGAAGAGCGGATTAGCTACCCGTGCCCACCTTCTAATGAGAGTAACTCTTCAACTCATACATTGTTTAATTTCCCTTCGTGCTTACCGAAGGTGATTGCTATGATGACTGTTATGATCCCGTTGATTCTTTTGAAATATCCCTTTTTGATGATGCTTGCTATACTTGTGGCCAAGATGCCAATATGAATTATGCTTATGGAGATGAACTTGCTATAGTTCCTTATGTTAAACATGAAATTGTTGCTATTGCAGCCATGCATGATAGTCCTATTATCTTTTTGAATTCTCCAAACTACACTATATCGGAGAAGTTTGCCCTTATTAAGGATTATATTGATGGGTTGCGTTTTACTACTACACATGATGATTTTGATAGATATAATATGCATGTGCTTGCTGCTCCTACTTGCAATTATTATGAGAGAGGAACTACATCACCGCCTCTTTATGTTTCCAACACGAAAAAATTGCAAGAAACTATTTATACTATGCATTGGTCTTTACTATGTGTGCATGAATTGTTCTTTTATGACATGCCAATGCATAGGAAGAGAGTTAGACTTCGTCATTACATGATATATGTTACTTTGTGCTCACTACTAAATCACAAATAATTTTTAATTAAAATTGGCTTTGATATACCTTGGGATCCGGGTGGATCCATTTCTTGAGCACTATATGCCTAGCTTAATGGCTTTAAAGAAAGCGCTGCCAGGGAGACAACCCGGAAGTTTTAGAGAGTCATTTATTTCTGTTGTGTGATTTTATAAAGTTTTAAAAAAATAAAAATAAAGAGGGGAACCTAAAACTTTTTTCAAAAAAGGAAAGTGAAAGTGAGAAAGACGAGCATTGTTAAAGTGGGAGCTAGCCTTGAACTTTGTTCATGCTCACGGAAACTTTGTGAATCTTGATTACAGCAACTTTTCAACAAAAATAATTACCCCCTTGCACAATTCCATTGCATTATAAAAATAATGTGCCAAGATTTGCCTTTAGGATGTTTACATTGCTTGTTGGTTTGTGCGGTGCAGAACAGAAACTTTGGCTGTAGTGCGCGATTTTACATTTTTTACTGGAATGTCAAACGGTTCTGTAACTTTTTGCAATGTCTTCCTATAAAAATTGTTTATTTTACTTATTTTGGCATATTTGTTGGAATACCAGAGGTATGGTGAATGTTCAGATTACTACAGACTGTCCTGTTTAAGACAGTTTCTGTTTTTGATGCATAGTTTGCTTGTTTTGATGAAACTATCGATTTCTATCAGTGGATTAAGGCATGGAAAAGTTATATTACAGTAGCTACAATGCAAAAACAAAATATGAATTGGTATTCAACAGTACTTAGAGTAGTGATTTGCTTTATTATACTAACGGATCTTACCGAGTTTTCTGTTGAGTTTTGTGTGGATGAAGTGTTCGAAGATCGAGGAGGTCTCGATGTGAGGAGAAGGAGGAGAGGCAAGAGCTCAAGCTTGGGGATGACCAAGGCACCCCAAGTAAATATTCAAGGAGACTCAACCGTCTAAGCTTGGGGATGCCCCGGAAGGCATCCCATCTTTCTTCAACAAGTATCGGTATGTTTTCGGATTCGTTTCGTTTATGCGATATGTGCAAATCTTGGAGCGTCTTTTGCATTTAGTTTTTCACTTTTCTTTTATGAACCATGCTGGTATGAAATAGTCCTTGTTTGATTTATAGAATGCTCATTGCACTTCACTTATTTCTTTTGAGTATGGCTTTATAGAATGCTTCATGTGCTTCACTTATATCATTTGAAGTTTGGATTGCTTGTTTCTCTTCACATAGAAAACCGCCATTTGTAGAATGCTCTTTTGCTTCACTTATATTTGTTAGAGCGTGGGCATATCTTTTGTAGAAAGAATTAAACTCTCTTTCTTCACTTATATCTATTTAGAGAGTTGACAGGAATTGGTCATTCACATGTTAGTCATAAAATCCTACATAAAACTTGTAGATCACTGAATATGATAAGTTTGATTCCTTGCAATAGTTTTGCGATATAAAGGTGGTGATATTAGAGTTGTGCTAGTGAGTAGTTGTGGATTAGTAGAAATACTTGTGTTGAGGTTTGTGATTCCCGAAGCATGCACGTATGGTGAACCGTTATGTGATGAAGTCGGAGCATGATTTATTTTTTGATTTTCATCCTTTGTGTGGAGGTCGGGATCGCGCGATGGTTAACTCCTACCAACCCTCCCCCTAGGAGCATGCGTGTAGTACTTTGTTTCGATGGCTAATAAATTTTTGCAATAACTATGTGAGTTCTTTATGACTAATGTTGAGTCCATGGATTATACGCACTCTCACCCTTCCATCATTGCTAGCCTCTTCGGTACCGTGCATTGCCCTTTCTCACCTCGAGAGTTGGCGCAAACTTCACCGGTGCATCCAAACCCCGTGATACGATACGCTCTATCACACATAAGCCTCCTTATATCTTCCTTAAAACAACCACCATACCTACCTATCATGGCATTTCCATAGCCATTCCGAGATATATTGCCATGCAACTTCCATCATCTTCATATACATGACTTGAGCATCATTGTCATATTGCTTTGCATGATCGTAAGATAGCTTCATGGCTTGTCCGTTTTTTGATGTCATTGCTACGCTAGATCATTGCACATCCTGGTACACCGCCGGAGGCATTCATATAGAGTCATATCTTTGTTCGAGATATCGAGTTGTAATATTGAGTTGTAAGTAAATAAAAGTGTGATGATCATCATTATTAGAGCATTGCCCCAAGAAAAAAAGAGAGGCCAAAGAAGCCTAAATAAAAAAAGGGGGCCAAAGAAGCCCGCCCAAAAAATAAAAAAGGGGCAATGTTACTATCCTTTTACCACACTTGTGCTTCAAAGTAGCACCACGTTCTTCATATAGAGAGTCTCTTGTGTTATCACTTTTATATACTAGTGGGAATTTCATTATAGAACTTGGCTTGTATATTCCGATGATGGGCTTCCTCAAATGCCCGAGGTCTTCATGAGCAAGCAAGTTGGATGCACACCCACTTAGTTTCCAGTTTGAGCTTTCATACACTTATAGCTCTTAGTGCATCCGTTGCATGGCAATCCCTACTCCTCGCATTGACATCAATTGATGGGCATCTCCATAGCCCGTTGATTAGCCGCGTCGATGTGAGACTTTCTCCTTTTTGTCTTCTCCACACAACCTGCACCATCATATTCTATTCCACCTATAGTGCTATGTCCATGGCTCACGCTCATGTATTGCGTGAAAGTTAAAAAGGTTTGACAACATCAAAAGTATGAAACAATTGCTTGGCTTGTCATCGGGGTTGTGCATGATTTGAATATTTTGTGTGGTGAAGATGGAGCATAGCCAGACTATATGATTTTGTAGGGATAACTTTCTTTGGCCATGTTATTTTGAAAAGACATGATTGCTTTATTAGTATGCTTGAAGTATTATTGTCTTAATGTCAAATGATAGACTATTGCTTTGAATCACTCGTGTCTTAATATTCATGCCATGATTAGATTATGTGATCAAGATTATGCTAGGTAGCATTCCACATCAAAAATTATCTTTTTTATCATTGACCTACTCGAGGACGAGCAGGAATTAAGCTTGGGGATGCTGATACGTCTCCATCGTAACTATAATTTTTGATTGTTCCATGCCAATATTATACAACTTTCATATACTTTTGGCAACATTTTATACTATTTTTGGGACTAACATATTGATCTAGTGCCCAGTGCCAGTTCCTGTTTGTTGCATGTTTTTTGTTTCACAGAAAATCCATATCAAACGGAGTCCAAACGGGACAAAAACTGACGAAGATTTTTTTGGAATATCTGTGAATTTTGGGAAGTGGAATCATCGCGAGGCAATGCCCGAGGGGGCCACGAGGCAGGGGGCGCGCCCCTGACCCTCATGGACACCCCGTAAGGCGGTTGGTGCCCTTCTTTCGCCGCAAGAAAGCTAATATCCAGATAAAAATCGTGTTCAAATTTCAATCCAATCGGAGTTACGGATCTCCGGGAATATAAGAAACGGTGAAAGGCCAGATTAGGGAGCGCAGAAACAGAGAGAGACAGAGAGACAGATCCAATCTCGGAGGGGCTCTCGCCCCTCCCATGCCATGGAGACCATGGACTAGAGGGGAAACCCTTCTCCCATCTAGGGAGAAGATCAAGGAAGAAGAAGGAGGGGTGCTATCTCCCCCTCGCTTCCGGTGGCACCGGAGTGCCGCCGGGGCCATCGTCGTCACCGCAATCTACACCAACAACTTCACCGCCGTCATCACCAACTCTTCCCCCCTCTATGCAGCGGTGTAACCCCTCTTTTACCCGCTGTAATCTCTACTTAAACATGGTGCTCAATGCTATATATTATTTCCCAATGATGTATGGCTATCCTATGATGTTTGAGTAGATCCGTTTTGTCCTATGGGTTAATTGATGATCGGGATTGGTTTGAGTTGCATGTTTTATTATTGGTGCTGTCCTATGGTGCTCTCTGTCTCGCGCAAGCGTGAGGGATCCCTGCTGTAGGGTTTGCAATATGTTCATGGTTTGCTTATTGTCTGCGTTGCGTGAGTGACTGAAACACAAACACGGATAAGTGGGTCATGGTGTATGGGGATAAAGAGGACTTGATACTTTAATGCTATGGTTGGGTTTTACCTTAATGATCTTTAGTAGTTGCGGATGCTTGCTAGAGTTCCAATCATAAGTGCATATGATCCAAGAAGAGAAAGTATGTTAGCTTATGCCTCTCCCTCAAATAAAATTGCAATAATGATTACCGGTCTAGTTATCAATTGCCTAGGGACAAATAACTTTCTCGTGGCAAAAATCTCTTTACTAAAACTAATTTAGTTGTGTCTTTATCTAAACAGCCCCTACTTTTTATTTACGCGCTCTCTATTTTCTTGCAAACCTATCCAAAAACACCTACAAAGTACTTCTAGTTTCATACTTGTTCTAGGTAAAGCGAACGTTAAGCGTGCGTAGAGTTGTAT
The DNA here is from genome assembly GCF_018294505.1 of Triticum aestivum. Lineage (NCBI taxonomy): Eukaryota > Viridiplantae > Streptophyta > Magnoliopsida > Poales > Poaceae > Triticum > Triticum aestivum. Next base: position 383,492,931 of record NC_057808.1, on the reverse strand, counting down.
CGATGGTCGATATAACTTGAGGGAATATTTGTTCTACCTTTAGCTCCTCGTTGGTTCGAACTCTTACTTATCAAAAGAGGCTACAATTGATCTCCTATACTTGTGGGTTATCAAAGGGCCATCGAGCGGGAGGTAGAGACCTGGGCAAAGGCATGCCCCAGGGTTGTCCAGGCGTCCATAGAGGTGGCGGCAAAGAGGCTGAGGCCGGCGACCCCGTCGCCGAGGGAACCCTAGATGGCAGAAAGAATCGCCTGGTCCTGCTGCACCCACATACGGTGTTCCGGGTTGATGGCCGGACCATGGACGGTAGGGATGACCTGCGGAGGACACGGTAGCGAAACATCAACAAACCCTAGGAGAGACCGGTTGCGAAGCAGCGGTAAGACCTTGGCGCGCGAGAACAAGTAGTTGTCCGGTGTGAGTCTGATGGCGATCAAGTTGTCGAAGTGAAACGGCCCGGTGGGCGTAATGACGCCCGCAGCAGGGACAATGAGTGGCGGATCCGCGACAGGGACCGCGGCACCGACCGACGCCGCCGGTGACGACGCGGGCAAGGGCGGGATCGCAGCTACGGGCGAGGCCGTGAATGAGGCCGCAGGTGGCACCGCGGGTAGCACCTCCCCCGAGGCCACCGGGATGACGGCGAGTGTCGAGGAGGAGCCGGTTGAGGCCGCGGGTGGCGCGGGATGAACCGTCATCGCGGCACCAGAGGTTGTGGGCGACGGCGGCGGGATCGGCGCCGAAAACATGGAGCCAACAGCAGTGGTGCCGAAGAACTGGGGCACTGATGGAGCCAGGGGATGAGGTGGTAGGTTGAGGAGGGCGGCAAAGCAACGCGGGGATTGACCCGGAGCTGGTGGCGCCCGAGGCGGAAGCAGTCATGGCGCCGGTGGCGCAGCCCTAGGGTTTAGGGTTTCGGGTGCGGCGGCGGCGGGGTGGGGTGTAGGACCTAGGTACTCGATACCATGTAAAACAAAGGTTTTGGGGAACTAGCTCAACCCTCTATGGGGTGGCCTATCACATATATATATATAATGGTGTCATACAAGTCCTATACCAATACGGTGTGGATTACACAGTAAGACTACAATACGAAGTCTAACAGTTTCTCACTTGCTTTTCACTAGTAGAAAACAGGGCTTTGGTTCGGACCTGGCCAGCCCATTAGTCCCGGTTTAGTCACGAACCGGGACCCATGGGGGCATACATCCCGGTTCGTGAGCCCAGGGAGCCGGCCGGGGCCTCGTGGGCATTGGTCCCGGTTCGTCTGGACCCATCTGTCCCGGTTCCTGGCACGAACCAGGACCAATGGGCCTCGCTCCTGGCCCACATACATTGGTCCCGGTTCATGGCTAGAACCGGGACAGAAGGTGGAGCTTTAGTCCCGGTTATAGGCACGAACCGGGACAAATGAGCTGCCTATATATACCCCATCGCCCCAGCAGAGCACTCCACAGTGCTCTGTTTTTTCTGGCCGGCGAGGGGAGGGCATTTGGTTGCTCTAGCTCACCTCCTATGCACATGAGGTGTTCAATGAAATGCCCGAGCCACACTAGTTAAGCTTTCTCCTCTCGAAGCTCGACCTCCAAGCTCCATTTTCCCCGAGATTTGCATAGGTTTAGTGGTCCGTCACGTCCCGTTCCCGTCCTCACCACCGTCGATCGCCTGCGCCGATCTCGTCGCTGACATCACCGTGGTGAGCCTCTTGTTCTTATCTTCTTTCTGAAAGAAAAAAAATTCTTACTTTAGATAGATACTTGTCTAATTTTCTTACTTTTATTATTGCTTGTTATTATATAGTGCGATGGTTTTGGTATCCGCCCCCGTGGGCCCTCGTCCTGTCTATGATTCGGATGTGGTATATATTATCTTTTTATAACTATTTGGTTCATTTATTGTTTATGACAATTATGCCGACCAATGTGACATAGATTTTATTTATGTAGGAGGTAGTTGAACCGGAAATTCCAACCGACCCTATTGTCGAGAGGTCAAATTTAGTTGAAGAAGAAAACAATTACTTGAAGGAAAAAATAAAAAAAATTGAGGAGAAGAAGATGATATTGGAGTTGCATGTTGCGGATGTCGTCGATGATCAAAAGATCAAGATGGATGCAATGCAGTTGAAGATTAGAAAGATTATAAAATATGCCATTCATACTGAGGCTTGGTACCATTATGCCGTTGGATCAATTGTTACCTTGGTTGTGATTATGATTGCATTTGTTGTTGCATTGAAAGGTTTTACATAGTTTCAATGTATGGTTTAACTAGATGCTCTGGAGGGCTATATGTTGTTCAATTTGAACTATGTATGTACTTTGGTTTTAATGTGATGATGAACTACTATTAATTTGGTCACTTATCTATCCATGTGAATCTGTAATGGTTTTTGACACACATAATTATATATAATGCACGCAGATGAACCGACAATGGATGTAAGGGTTGAAAATTGATGATGTGGCTATGAATGGTGCATTTTGAACACACAAAAAGTCTGGAGTTCAAATAAGTTCAAAAAAAATGAAATCCCTTTGTAATAGATGAGTTTTCGTCTGAAACCCTGATACTTCGAAAGAGATTGTCCATTTTGTACACGAAGTGCATCTAGTTTTTGCCGTAACCCTCTCAACTTTTTAGCACATGCTATGTGGTTGAAATGATGATACCATGCCAAATTTCAACCTTTTCAGAGTTCATTTAAAATGCTTTTGAATTTCAGGGTCTTATAGCTCAAAAAAATCAGTAAATGCATGAAAAATAACAAATGAAGTCCGAAAGGGTTGAAAATTGATGATGTGGCTTTGAATGGTGCATTTTGAACACACAAAAAGTCTGGAGTTCAAATAAGTTTAAAAAAAATGAAATCCCTTCGTAACAGATGAGTTTTCGTCTGAAACCCTGACACTTCGAAAGAGATTGTCCATTTTGTACACGAAGTGCATCTAGTTTTTGTCGTAACCCTCTCAACTTTTTAGCACATGCTATGTGCGTGAAATGATGATACCATGCCAAATTTCAACCTTTTCAGAGTTCATTTGAAATGCTTTTGAATTTCAGGGTCTTATAGACCAAAAAAATCAGTAAATGCATGAAAAATAACAAATGAAGTCAGAAAGGGTTGAAAATTGATGATGTGCCTATGAATGGTGCATTTTGAACACACAAAAAGTCTGGAGTTCAAATAAGTTCAAAAAAAATGAAATCCCTTTGTAACAGATGAGTTTTCGTCTGAAACCCTAATACTTCGAAAGAGATTGTCCATTTTGTACACGAAGTGCATCTAGTTTTTGCCATAACCCTCTCAACTTTTTAGCACATGCTATGTGGGTGAAATGATGATACCATGCCAAATTTCAACCTTTTCAGAGTTCATGTGAAATGCTTTTGAATTTCAGGGTCTTATAGCTCAAAAAATCAGTAAATGCATGAAAAATAACAAATGAAGTCAGAAAGGGTTGAAAATTGATGATGTGGCTTTGAATGGTGCATTTTGAACACACAAAAAGTCTAGAGTTCAAATAAGTTCAAAAAATGAGATCCCTTTGTAACAGATGAGTTTTCGTCTGAAACCTTGATACTTCGAAAGAGATTGTCCATTTTGTACACAAAGTGCATCTAGTTTTTGCCGTAACCTCTCAACTTTTTAGCACATGCTATGTGGGTGAAATGATGATACCATGGCAACTTTCAACCTTTTCAGAGTTCATTTGAAATGCTTTTGAATTTCAGGGTCTTATAGCTAAAAAAATCAGTAAGTGCATGAAAAATAACAAATGAAGTCAGAAAGGGTTGAAAATTGATGATGTGGCTTTGAAAGGTGCATTTTGAACACACAAAAAGTTTGGAGTTAAAATAAGTTAAAAAAATGAAATCCCTTTGTAACAGATGAGTTTCCATATGAAACCCTGATAGTTCGAAAGAGATTGTCTATTTTGTACACGAAGTGCATCTAGTTTTTGCCGTAACCCTCTCAACTTTTTAGGACATGCTATGTGGGTGAAATGATGATACCATGCCAATTTTAAACCTTTTCAGAGTTCATTTGAAATGCTTTTGAATTTCAGGGTCTTATAGCTCAAAAAATCAGTAAATGCATGAAAAATAACAAATGAACTCAGAAAGGGTTGAAAATTGATGATGTGGCTTTGAATGGTGCATTTGAACACACAAAAAGTCTGGAGTTCAAATAAGTTAAAAAAATGAAATCCCTTTGTAACAGATGAGGTTTCGTCTGAAACCCTCATACTTCGAAAGAGATTGTCCATTTTGTACACGAAGTGCATCTAGTTTTTGCTGTAACCCTCTCAACTTTTTAGCACATGCTATGTGGGTGAAACGATGATACCATGCCAACTTTCAACCTTTCCAGAGTTCATTTGAAATGCTTTTGAATTTCAGGGTCTTATAGCTCAAAAAAAATCAGTAAATACATGAAAAATAACAAATGAAGTCAGAAAGGGTTGAAAATTGATGATGTGGCTCTGAATGGTGCATTTTGAACACACAAAAAGTCTGGAGTTCAAATAAGTTCAAAAAAATGAAATCCCCTTGTAACAGATGAGTTTTCGTATGAAACCCTGATACTTCGAAAGAGATTGTCCATTTTGTACATGAAGTGCATCTAGTTTTTGCCGTAACCCTCTCCACTTTTTAGCACATGCTATGTGGGTGAAATGATGATACCATGCCAATTTTCAACCTTTTCAGAGTTCATTTGAAATGCTTTTGAATTTCAGGGTCTTATAGCTCAAAAAAAATCAGTAAATGCATGAAAAATAACAAATGAAGTCAGAAAGGGTTGAAAATTGATGATGTGGCTTTGCATGGTGCATTTTGAACACACAAAAAGTCTGGAGTTCAAATAAGTTCAAAAAAATGAAATCCCTTTGTAACAGATGAGTTTTCGTTTGAAACCCTGATAATTCGAAAGAGATTGTCCATTTTGTACACGAAGTGCATCTAGTTTTTGCCGTAACCCTCTCAACTTTTTAGCACATGCTATGTGCGTGAAATGATGATACCATGCCAACTTTCAACCTTTTCAGAGTTCATTTGAAATGCTTTTGAATTTCAGGGTCTTATAGCTAAAAAAAATCAGTAAATGCATGAAAAATAACAAATGAAGTCAGAAAGGGTTGAAAATTGATGATGTGTCTTTGAATGGTGCATTTTGAACACACAAAAAGTCTGGAGTTCAAATAAGTTCAAATAAATGAAATCCCTTTGTAACAGATGAGTTTTCGTATGAAACTGTGATCAACTAAAAAGCCACATAATTTAGCTCAAAAATAATCAATTAAAATATTCTGTTTTGATCAACTAAAACAAAACTATAATATTCTTTAATAGCAAAAAGAAAATCAACTAAAAAACTTCTATAAAACTCTAATAGCAAAAGGAATCAACTAAAAAGCTTTCATAAACCTCTAGTATTATAAGTATTTTCTGTTCAAAACATTCAAAGTAGAAAGAAACAAAATAAACTTTAATAAATAAGTAGAAACAAAATAAATTAAATTAAAATTTAATAAAATAAATAAGTAGAAACCAAATAAAATAAACTTTAATAAAATAAATAAGTAGAAACAAAATAAACTTTATTAAAGTAAAATAAATAAACTTTAATAAAATAAATAAAAATAGCAGCAGTAAGTATTTTGTTGTAAGTAGAAACAAAATAAAATAAATAAAGCAACAAAGAAAAAAAAAGTGGCACCTACTGGGCCACTACTGCCTGAATACGACTAGAAACCCAACCATGGGCCAGGATTTAGGCCCGCAGGAGGCCCACTAGGCCCACAGGCACATAGTGACAGATTAGGCTCGAAAGCCTGCAGTTGAGAGGAGCTCGAGAGGGTGGGCGCAGTAGCGCTTATAAACCACTCTCGAGCCCTCTCAACTAGCGAGGTGGGACTAAAATTTTGGCCGTGACGCGGGCAGCAAGAGACCTTTGGTCCTGGTTGGTGCCACCAACCGGGACCAAAGGTCTCTGCTTCCCGCCCTTTGGGCTGCTGAAAAGAGACCTTTGGTCCCGGTTGGTCGCACCAACCGGGACTAAAGGGGGCATTGGTCCCGGTTGGTGCTATGAACCGGAATCAATGCTCTGGGTATATAAGCAGGACTTGTGAAAATTTTCACTTCTCATCTCGCAGTCGCCGCCCCAACGACGCCGACAAAATCGACGCCGCCAGGCTGCTCCATCTCACCGTCGCCGCCACCGCCGCCAACGCCATCACCTCCCCGAGCCCGCGCCGTCCTCGTCACCGGCATCCCCGAGCCCGCCGTCCTTGTCCCAGTCGCCGCGTGCCTCCCCGAGCCCACCCTCCTCGTCCCTGTCGCCGCGTGCCGCCCCGAGACCGCCGTCCCCGTCACCGCGTGCCGCCCCGAGCCCGCCGTCCTCGTCGCCGGACTCCTGCCATCGCCGCCCCCCTTGAAGTGAGCCCCCCTTCCCCATGGTCCCGATCGAGCGCCGTTCTTGCGCCCGAGCGCCCCTTGCTCTCTGCCCCTGCTCCATGGTCGCCGCCGGCCCCAACGCATTGAAGAGCAGAAGGAGAGGAGAAGGAGAAGGAGTGGAGCAGCAGCAACACGCTGTCCAATTTTTTGAAATTTCTGAATTTTTTTACAGATATGAACAGTGCATATAGAGGGTGTTTGATGAAATGCTAGATGGCTTTGAGCATTTTTAGAATTTATGTTTTTTTTGTGGTGAGGTACTGATGCAAGACAAAAGTGATGGCAAAATTTGAGAATTTTTGGATTGGTTTAGAATAGGTTTTCAGCAAGGAATTTGAATGAAATTTGAAAATTTTGAACTATGGATCAGAAAGTTTTTGGTGAAATGGAGTGTGGGTACTGTCATGAGGTTGGAGTAATTTTTCTGGTTGTAAAAGAGTTAGGAAAATTTAGAATATGCTAAATATGTCAAAAATGTTTTTTGGTTCATAGAAAGTTTTTTGTTCATATATAGAAAGTTTTTATATATGACTATGGATATATGAGCAATGATGATCCATGGATGTATGCATTGATATATATGAGAAATGATGTTCATAGAATATTTACCAAGTCTATATGTATTTTTGTTCATATATGTGATGATTTGTTTTTTGCATTTTTTATAAAAATGTATATATGTATGTATGTTCTCCGTGTATATATGTTCATGTATGCAAAAGATATATTTTTAGAAAAGTTTTATCTATGTATGTTACTCTCTGATTTAGTGCATTTTAGGTTAGTTTTATTTTTAGAAAAGTTATATATATTTAGGAAGAAGGAAGAGAAGGAAGGAAGGAAGAAGAAAAAGTTTTATAAATGCAAAAGTTACATTTTTAGAAAAAAAGTTTTATATATCTAGCTAGGAAGAAGGAAGAAGAAAGAGAAAGAAAAACTTTTATATATGCAAAAGTTACATTTTTAGAAAAGTTTTATCTAGGAAGAAGGAAGAAGGAAGAAGAAGAAAAAGAAGAGGGGAGGAAAAAGGAAAATTAGAAGAGGAAGAAAGAGAAGAAGAAGGAGAAGAAGAGGAGAGGAAGAAGAGGAGAAAAAAATAAGAAGAGGAGAAGAAGAAGAAAAAAAAGAGGAGAAGAAGAAAAGAATAGAGGACGAGAAGAAAAAGTAGAATTATTCTTTTTTTTCTTCTTCTCCTCTATTCCTTTCTTCTTCTCCTCTTTTTTCTTCTTTTTTTTCTTCGATCTCCTCCTGTATTCCTTTCTTCTTCTCTTCTTTTTTTCTTCTTCCTCTTCTTATTTTTTATCGGGTATGTCATTGTCGATATACCCCCTCCCCGATAACTTCGACATGAGGGGGGGGGAGTTGATATACCCCCTCCCCGATAACTTCGACATGGGGGGGGTCGAGGGTCGTCGAGGGTTCAAGGGGCGAGGGTCGGGAACTAGGGTAGAGGTCACCGAGGGTCGAGGGTCATCGAGGGTTCGAGGGGCGAGGGGTCGAGGGTTTGAGGGTCGTCGAGGGGCCGAGGGTTCGAGGGTCGTCAAGGGGTCAAAGGTCGAGGATCGCCGAGCGTTGTCGTCGAGGCCACCCCGAACCCTTGAAGCGTTGCCGAGGCCACCCCAAACCCTAGAGAAGCATCGAGGCCACTAATATGATTCCTTGTTGTGATTAGGTAGCTAGGTCTACGTTTGCCACTAATATATCCACCTGCTGTCATGTTTGTATAATAATTGCCATGTTGTAATATTTGCAGAAACAATGGAGCACGGACGAGACAAGGCAGCAGAAGAGGTGTTGGGGGACATAATCTTAGCCGGAGGTGATGTCTTGTCGTATCTTAAAGACAATGATGGTCTGGAAGGACAGGGTAAAGAAGCAGGCTACGGTGATCGAACAATGGAGGAGGAAAGACATGATTATGATGGCTCCAGTGACCGAATGCCGGTGCAAGAAGGAGACCGTGATGACGGCTCCGGTGACCGAACAGAGTCCGGCCAGGTATATATATTAATTAAGCATGTGCTGACTATAGCTAATTGATGCATTAATTGTTTTTGGTATGTACACATATTAATGAACTCTCGTCTTTCTTATTTTTTCTAGCCCTCCGGATCGAGCACAACTTCGGTAAAGAGACGAGGCCCGAAGAAAAAGTTGCGCTCGGATGAAAGGTTTGAGATCACAGCAATCGCGCGCGATAGCCAACCGATTGAACCCATCCGGACAAAGGAAGCATTTGCTGCTTAGTGCGGGGTTCTTGTTAGGGACAAGATCCCGATCAGCATCCACCAATGGTGTAAGCCGGCTAAAGAAGACCCTGAGGTGTCTTATGTCAACGATATGCAGAAAGATGATCTTTGGACCGCGCTGAAGGCAAATTTCACCCTACCGCCAGAGGAGGATCCGTAGAAGCCAGTTAAAGAGCAATTGATCAAGTCTCATGCTCTTAAGAAGATGGCAGAACTATTCAGGAGGTGGAAGAATGAGCTGAAAACATCGTTTGTCGACAAAGAAAAGACACCAGAATTCACCAGCCGGTATGAGAAGATCAGAGATCACTGGCCCGCATTTGTGGCCCACAAGACATCGGACAAGAGTAAGAAGATGTCAGCAACAAACAAGAAAAATGCTGCGAAGAAGAAGCTTCACCATCGCACGGGGTCAGGTGGCTACCTCAAAGCCTGGCCGTTGTGGTCCAAGGCTGAGAATGACCTGGTTGATAAAGGGGTTGATAAAGGGGAGCGGAGATGGCGCCGAGGTAGACGCAACACACGCGTACTCATCAGACGTGTAGCGCGTGCTAGGACGAAGTGTCCCAGTCCGAGCTCGAGTGACCACACCAGTGAGGGGTGCGGCCACGGCGACTGGGGCCGCGGAGGGGGCCGCGATGGGGGCGGCCCGGGGGGCGCGTCGGCGGGGGCCGTGGTGATAGGGGCCGCCGACGCGTGGAGCGTGGGCAGGGCCGAGCCCAGTGCGCGGCTGGGCGGTTCGCCAGAGGTGGAGGCAGGGGCGAACCGTGAAGGAAATATGCCCTAGAGGCAATAATAAAGTTGTTATTTATATTTCCTTATATCATGATAAATGTTTATTATTCATGCTAGAATTGTATTAACTGGAAACTTAGTACATGTGTGAATATATAGACAAACTATGTGTCACTAGTATGCCTCTACTTGACTAGCTCGTTGAATCAAAGATGGTTAAGTTTCCTAGCCATAGACATGAGTTGTCATTTGATTAATGGGATCACATCATTAGAGAATGATATGATTGACTTGACCCATTCTGTTAGCTTAGCATTCGGTCGTTTAGTATATTGCTATTGCTTTCTTCATGACTTATACAAGTTCCTATGACTATGAGATTGTGCAACTCCCGAATACCGGAGGAACACTTTGTGTGCTACCAAACGTCACAACGTAACTGGGTGATTATAAAGGTGCTCTATAGGTGTCTCCAAAGGTACTTATTGGGTTGGCATAGATCGAGATTAGGATTTGTCACTCCGATTGTCGGAGAGGTATCTCTGGGCCCTCTCGGTAATGCACATCACTATAAGCCTTGCAAGCAATGCGACTAATGAGTTAGTTGCGGGATGATGCATGAACGAGTAAAGAGACTTGCCGGTAACGAGATTGAACTAGGTATTGAGATACCGACGATCGAATTCTCGGGCAAGTAACATACCATGACAAAGGGAACAACGTATGTTGTTATGCGTTTGACCGATAAAGATCTTCGTAGAATATGTAGGAGCCAATATGAGCATCCAGGTTCCGCTATTGATTATTGACCGGAGACGTGTCCCGGTCATGTCTACATAGTTCTCGAACCCGTAGGGTCCGCACGCTTAATGTTCGGGACGATCGGTAATATGAGTTTATGTGTTTTGATGTACCCAAGGTAGTTCGGAGTCCCGGATATGATCACGGACATGACGAGGAGTCTCGAAATGGTCGAGGCATAAAGATTGATATATTGGAAGCCTATATTTGGACATCGGAATGGTTCCGGGTGAAATCGGGATTTCACCGGAGTGCCAGGGGGGGGGGGGTTACCGGAACCCCCCGGGGGTTCATGGGCCTTGTTGGGCCCTAGTGGAGAGAGAGAGAGAGGGGTCGGCCAGGGCAGGCCGCGCGCCCCCTCCCCTTGAGTCCGAATTGGACAAGGAAGGGGGGGGGCGGCGCCCCCCTTGCCTTTCCCCTCTCCCACTCCTTCCTTCCCCCTCCTAGTGGGACTAGGAAAGGGGAGTCCTACTCCCACTAGGAGGAGGACTCCTCCTCTTGGCGCGCCCTGCAAGGGCCGGCCGGCCTCCCCCCTTGCTCCTTTATATACGGGGGCACGGGGGCACCCCAAGACACACAAGTTGATCAGTTGATCTTTTAGCCGTGTGCCCCCCTCCACCATAATCCATCTCGAACATATCGTAGCGGTGCTTAGGCGAAAACCTGCGTCGGTAGCAACATCATCACCGTCATCACGCCGTCGTGCTGACGGAACTCCCCCGCGAAGCTCTCCTGGATCGGAGTTCGTGGGACGTCATCGAGCTGAACGTGTGCTGAACTCGGAGGTGTCGTGCGTTCGGTACTTGGATCGGTCGGATCGTGAAGACGTACGACTACATCAACCGCGTTCTCATAACGCTTCCGCTTACGGTCTACGAGGGTACGTGGACGACACTCTCCCCTCTCGTTGCTATGATTCACCATGATCTTGCGTGTGCGTAGGAATTTTTTTGAAATTACTACGTTCCCCAACAGTGGCATCCGAGCCAGGTTTATGCGTAGATGTTATATGCACGAGTAGAACACAAGTGAGTTGTGGGCGATACAAGTCATACTGCTTACCAGCATGTCATACTTTGATTCGGCGGTATTGTTGGATGAAGCGGCCTAAACTGACATTACGCATACGCTTACGCGAGACTGGTTCTACCGACGTGCTTTGCACACAGGTGGCTGGCGGGTGTCAGTTTCTCCAACTTTAGTTGAATCGAGTGTGGCTACGCCCGGTCCTTGAGAAGGTTAAAACAGCACATACTTGACAAAATATCGTTGTGGTTTTGATGCGTAGGTAAGAACGGTTCTTGCTCAGCCCGTAGCAGCCACGTAAAACTTGCAACAACAAAGTAGAGGACGTCTAACTTGTTTTTGCAGGGCATGTTGTGATGTGATATGGTCAAGACATGATGCTAAATTTTATTGTATGAGATGATCATGTTTTGTAACCGAGTTATCAGCAACTGGCAGGAGCCATATGTTTGTCGCTTTATTGTATGAAATGCAATCACCATGTAATTGCTTTACTTTATCACTAAGCGGTAGCGATAGTCGTAGAAGCAATAGTTGGCGAGACGACAACGATGCTACGATGGAGATCAAGGTGTCGCGCTGGTGACGATGGTGATCATGACGGTGCTTTGGAGATGGAGATCAAAGGCACAAGATGATGATGGCCATATCATATCACTTATATTGATTGCATGTGATGTTTATCTTTTATGCATCTTATTTTGCTTAGATCGACGGTAGCATTATAAGATGATCTCTCACTAAATTTCAAGGTATAAGTGTTCTCCTTGAGTATGCACCATTGCGAAAGTTCGTCGTGCCGAGACACCATGTGATGATCGGGTGTGATAAGCTCTTCGTTCACATACAACGGGTGCAAGCCAGTTTTGCACACGCAGAATACTCGGGTTAAACTTGACGACCCTAGCATATGCATATATGGCCTCGGAACACTGAGACCGAAAGGTCGAGCGTGAATCATATAGTAGATATGATCAACATAGTGATGTTCACCATTGAAAACTACTCCATCTCACGTGATGATCGGACATGGTTTAGTTGATATGGATCACGTGATCACTTAGATGATTAGAGGGATGTCTGTCTAAGTGGGAGTTCTTAAGTAATTTGATTAATTGAACTTTAATTTATCATGAACATAGTACCTGATAGTATTTTGCATGTCTATGTTGTTGTAGATAGATGGCCCGTGCTGTTGTTTCGTTGAATTTTAATGCGTTCTTTGAGAAAGCAAACTTGAAAGATGATGGTAGCAATTACACGGACTGGGTCCGTAACTTGAGGATTATCCTCATTGCTGCACAGAAGAATTACGTCCTGGAAGCACCGCTAGGTGTACCACCCGCGCCGGCAACTGCAGACATTGTGAATACCTGGCAGTCGCGTGTTGATGACTACTCAATAGTTCAGTGTGCCATGCTTTACGGCTTAGAACTGGGACTTCAACGACGTTTTGAACGTCATGGAGCATATGAGATGTTCCCAGAGTTGAAGTTAATATTTCAAGCAAATGCCCGGATTGAGAGATATGAAGTCTCCAACAAGTTCTACAGCTGCAAAATGGAGGAGAATAGTTCTGTTAGTGAACATATACTCAGAGGGGTACTACAATCACTTGATTCAACTAGGAGTTACTCTTCCGGATGATAGTGTCATTGACAGAATTCTTCAATCACTGCCACTAAGCTACAAGAGCTTCGTGATGAACTATAATATGCAAGGGATGGATAAGACAATTCCCGAGCTCTTCACGATGCTAAAGGCTACGGAGGTAGAAATCAAGAAGGAGCATCAAGTGTTGATGGTCAACAAGACCACCAGTTTCAAGAAAAAGGGTAAAGGGAAGAAGGGGAACTTCAAGAAGAACGGCAAGCAAATTGCTGCTCAAGTGAAGAAGCCCAGGTGTGGACCTAAGCCTGAGACTGAGTGCTTCTACTGCAAAGGGACTGGTCACTGGAAGCGAAACTGCCCCAAGTATTTGGCGGATAAGAAGGATGGCAAGGTAAACAAAGGTATATGTGATATACATGTTATTGATGTGTACCTTACTAATGCTCGCAGTAGCACCTGGGTATTTGATACTGGTTCTGTTGCTAATATTTGCAACTCGAAATAGGGACTACGGATAAAGCAAAGATTGGCTAAGGACGAGGTGACGATGCGCGTGGGAAATGGTTCCAAAGTCGATGTGATCGCGGTCGGCACGCTACCTCTACATCTACCTTCGGGATTAGTTTTAGACCTGAATAATTGTTATTTGGTGCCAGTGTTGAGCATGAACATTATATCTGGATCTTGTTTGATGCGAGACGGTTATTCATTTAAATCTGAGAATAATGGTTGTTCTATTTATATGAGTAATATCTTTTATAGTCATGCACCCTTTAAGAGTGGTCTATTTTTGATGAATCTCGATAGTAGTGATACACATATTCATAATATTGAAACTAAAAGATGCAGAGTTGATAATGATAGTGCAACTTATTTGTGCCACTGCCGTTTAGGTCATATTGGTGTAAAGCGCATGAAGAAACTCCATTCTAATGGACTTTTGGAATCACTTGATTATGAATCACTTGGTACTTGCGAACCATGCCTTATGGGCAATATGACTAAAACACCGTTCTCCGGAACTATGGAGCGAGCAACAGATTTGTTGGAAATCATACATACTGATGTATGTGGTCCGATGAATGTTGAGGCTCGCGGCGGGTATTGTTATTTTCTCACCTTCACAGATGATTTGAGCAGATATGGGTATATCTACTTGATGAAACATAAGTCTGGAACATTTGAAAAGTTCAAAGAAATTCTGAGTGAAGTGGAAAATCATCGTAACAAGAAAATAAAGTTTGCGCAATCTGATCGTGGAGGACAATATTTGAGTTACGAGTTTGGTCTTCATTTGAAAAAATGCGGAATAGTTTCGCAACTCACGCCACCCGGAACACCACAGCGTAATGGTGTGTCCGAACGTCATAATCGTACTTTACTAGATATGGTACGATCTATGATGTCTCTTACTGATTTACCACTATCGTGTTGGGGTTATGCTTTAGAGACGGCTGCATTCACGTTAAATAGGGCACCATCTAAATCCGTTGAGATGACGCCTTATGAATTGTGGTTTGGCAAGAAACCAAAGTTGTTGTTTCTTAAAGTTTGGGGCTGCGATGCTTATGTGAAAAAGCTTCAACCTGATAAGCTCGAACCCAAATCAGAGAAATGTGTCTTCATAGGATACCCAAAGGAGGTTGTTGGGTACACCTTCTATCACAGATCCGAAGGCAAGACATTCGTTGCTAAGAATGGATCCTTTCTAGAGAAGGAGTTTCTCTCGAAAGACGTGAGTGGGAGGAAAGTAGAACTTGATGAGGTAACTATACCTGCTCCCTTATTGGAAAGTAGTTCAACACAGAAATCTGTTCCCGTGACTTCTACACAAATTAGTGAGGAAGCTAATGATGATGATCATGTAACTTCAGATCCAATTACTACTGAACCTCATAGGTCAACCAGAGTAAGATCTGCACCAGAGTGGTATGGTAATCCTATTCTGGAGGTCATGTTACTAGACCATGACGAACCTACGAACTATGAGGAAGCGATGATGAGCCTAGAGAAATCTGAGATAGGATCCATGTATGAGAACAAAGTGTGGACTTTGGTTGACTTGCCCGATGATCGGCACGCCATCGAGAATAAATGGATCTTCAAGAAGAAGACTGACGATGACGGTAATGTTACTGTCTACAAAGCTCAACTTGTTGCGAAAGATTTTCGACAAGTTCTAGGGGTTGACTACGATGAGACTTTCTCACCCGTAGCGATGCTTAAGTCCGCCCGAATCATGTTAGCAATTGCCGCATTTTATGATTATGAAATTTGGCAAACGGATGTAAAGACTGCATTCCTGAATGGATTTCTGGAAGAAGGGTTGTATATGATGCAACTTGAAGGTTTTATCGATCCAAAGGGTGCTAACAAAGTGTGCAAGCTCCAGCGATCCATCAATGGACTGGTGCAAGCATCTCGGAGTTGGAATAAACGTTTTGATAGTGTGATCGAAGCATATGGTTTTATAGAGACTTTTGGAGAAGCCTGTATTTACAAGAAAGTGAGTGGGAGCTCTGTAGCATTTCTAATATTATATGTGGATGACATATTGTTGATTGGAAATGATATAGAATTTCTGGATAGCATAAAAGGATACTTGAATAAGAGTTTTTCAATGAAAGACCTCGGTGAAGCTGCTTATATATTCGGCATCAAGATCTATAGAGATAGATCAAGACGCCTAATTGGACTTTCACAAAGCACATACCTTGATAAAGTTTTGAAGAAGTTCAAAATGGATCAAGCAAAGAAAGGATTCTTGCTTGTGTTACAAGGTGTGAAGTTGAGTCAGACTCAATGCCCGACCACTGCAGAAGATAGAGAGAAAATGAAAGGTGTTCCCTATGCTTCAGCCATAGGCTCTATCATGTATGCAATGTTGTGTACCAGACCTGATGTGTGCCTTGCTATTAGTTTAGCAGGGAGGTACCAAAGTAATCCAGGAGTGGATCACTGGACAGCGGTCAAGAACATCCTGAAATACCTGAAAAGGACTAAGGATATGTTTCTCGTTTATGGAGGTGACAAAGAGCTCGTCGTAAATGGTTACGTCGATGCAAGCTTTGACACTGATCCGGATGACTCTAAGTCACAAACCGGATACGTATTTATATTGAACGGTGGAGCTATCAGTTGGTGCAGTTCTAAGCAAAGCGTCGTGGCGGGATCTACGTGTGAAGCGGAGTACATAGCTGCTTCGGAAGCAGCAAATGAAGGAGTCTGGATGAAGGAGTTCATATCCGATCTAGGTGTCATACCTAATGCATCGGGTCCAATGAAAATCTTTTGTGACAATACTGGTGCAATTGCCTTGGCAAAGGAATCCAGATTTCACAAGAGAACCAAGCACATCAAGAGACGCTTCAATTCCATCCGCGACCAAGTCAAGGAGGGAGACATAGAGATTTGCAAGATACATACGGATCTGAGTGTTGCAGACCCGGTGACTAAGCCTCTCTCACGAGAAAAACATGATCAACACCAAGACTCCATGGGTGTTAGAATCATTACTGTGTAATCTAGATTATTGACTCTAGTGCAAGTGGGAGACTGAAGGAAATATGCCCTAGAGGCAATAATAAAGTTGTTATTTATATTTCCTTATATCATGGTAAATGTTTATTATTCATGCTAGAATTGTATTAACCGGAAACTTAGTACATGTGTGAATACATAGACAAACAGAGTGTCACTAGTATGCCTCTACTCGACTAGCTCGTTGAATCAAAGATGGTTAAGTTTCCTAGCCATAGACATGAGTTTTCATTTGATTAACGGGATCACATCATTAGAGAATGATGTGATTGACTTGACCCATTCCGTTAGCTTAGCATTCGATCGTTTAGTATATTGCTATTGCTTTCTCCATGACTTATACAAGTTCCTATGACTATGAGATTATCCAACTCCCGAATACCGGAGGAACACTTTGTGTGCTATGATACGTCTCCAACGTATCGATAATTTTTGATTGTCCCATGCTATTATATTACCCCTTTTGGATGTTTATGGGCTTTATTTTACACATTTATATCATTTTTGGGACTAACCTACTAACCGGAGGCCCAGCCCGTATTGCTGTTTTTTTTGCCTATTTCAGTATTTCGAAGAAAAGGAATATCAAACGGAGTCCAAACGGAATGAAACCTTCGGGAGCATGATTTTTGGAATGAACCTGATCCAGAGGACTTGGAGTGCACGTCAAGAAGCGATCGAGGAGGCCAGGAGGGTGGAGGGCGCGCCCCCCTGTCTCCTGGGCCCCACGAGCGGCCACCGACCTACTTCTTCCTCCTATATATACCCACGTACCCCGAAAACATCCAGGGAGCCACCGAAAAATAATTTCCACCGCCGTAACCTTCTGTATCCGCGAGATCCCATCTTGGAGCCTTCGCCGGCGCTCCGTCGGAGGGGGAATCGATCATGGAGGGCTTCTACATCAACACCATAGCCCTTCCGATGAGTTGTGAGTAGTTTACCACAGACCTTCGGGTCCATAGTTATTAGCTAGATGGCTTCTTCTCTCTTTTTGGATCTTAATACAATGTTCTCCCCCTCTCTTGTGGAGATCTATTCGATGTAAACTCTTTTTGCGTGTTTGTCGAGATCCGATGAATTGTGGGTTTATGATCAAGTTTATCTATGAGAAATATTTGAATCTCTTCCGAATTCTTTTATGTATGATTGGTTATCTTTGCAAGTCTCTTCGAATTATCAGTTTGGTTTGGCCTACTAGATTGATCTTTCTTGCCATGGGAGAAGTGCTTAGCTTTGGGTTCAATCTTGCGGTGTCCTTTCCCAGTGACAGCAGGGGCAGCAAGGCATGTATTGTATTGTTGCCATCGAGGGTAAAAAGATGGGGTTTATATCATATTGCATGAGTTTATCCCTCTACATCATGTCATCTTTCTTAATGCGTTACTCTGTTCTTTATGAACTTAATACTCTAGATGCATGTTGGATAGCGGTCGATGTGTGGAGTAATAGTAGTAGATGCAGGCAGGAGTCGGTCTACTTGTCACGGACGTGATGCCTATATACATGATCATGCCTAGATAATCTCATAATTATTCGCTTTTCTATCAATTGCTCGACAGTAATTTGTTCACCCACCGTAATACTTATGCTATCTTGAGAGAAGCCACTAGTGAAACCTATGGCCCCCGGGTCTATCTTTTATCATATAAGCTTTCAATCTACTTTTATTTGCATCTTTACTTTTTGCATCTATATTATAATATACCAAAAATATATTTATCTTATCATATTATCTCTATCAGATCTCACTTTCGCAAGTGGCCGTGAAGGGATTGACAACCCCTTTTTTGCATTGGTTGCGAGTTCTTTGTTTGTTTGTGTAGGTGCGTGGGACTTTGAAGGAGCTTCCTACTGGATTGATACCTTGGTTCTCAAAAACTGAGGGAAATACTTACGCTACTGTGCTGCATCACCCTTTCCTCTTCAAGGAAAACCAACGCAAGCTCAAGACGTAGCAAGAAGGATTTCTGGCGCCGTTGCCGGGGAAGCTTCCATCAAGTCAAGACATACCAAGTACCCATCACAAACTCATCTCCCTCGCATTTACATTATTTGCCATTTGCCTCTCGTTTTCCTCTCCCCCACTTCACCCTTGCCGTTTTATTTTCCCTCTCTTTCCCAATCTTCTCCTCTCTTTTTCACTTGCATTTTTCTGTTTGCTTGTGTGCCTGTTTGCCCTTATGGCTTTGCCTAAGAGTACTGACCTCCTTCTTAGAAGGTTGGAAGAGATTTAATCAAATATTAGAAGTTTTATGAATTTACAATTTGAGCATAATAATTTCTTCAGAAAAGAGCTTAAAGAACAAAAAGGTTTTTTTTGGGGTTTATGAATAAGGAGCTTGATGATATGAATAAAGAATTTTGTGGTGTGAACTCTCAAATTACCCGGCTTGAGAATGCTATAGCCCAAATTTCTGATAAGAAAGCTACCTTAGTCAATAAGATGGCTGCCAAACCAGAAAAGTTAAATGAAAATAATGATGAAGATCTTAAAGTTATTGATGTGTCTCCTATTAGATCTTTGTTTTGATATATGAATCTTGATAATAATGGGACTGGAGATGAGTCAACTTTAGTTAGAAGGCGTCCCAAGAATTCGGAGTTTTTAGATCTTGATGCTAAATTTGGTAAAAGTGGGATTGGAGAGGTCATGACTTTAAATAGCATCGAACCCACTATCTCGGATTTCATGGAATTTTATTATGATAATTGTTCTTTAGAAGGTTGTATTTCCTTGTTGCAATCCGTTGTTAATTCTCCTCATGCTTATAGTCAAAATAAAGCCTTTACCAAACATATCGTTGATGCCTTGATGCAATCTTATGATGAAAAACTTAATTTGGAAGTTTCTATACCTAGAAAACTTAATGATGAGTGGGAACCTACTATAAAGATTAAAATTAAAGATCATGAGTGTTTTGCTTTGTGTGATTTGGGTGCTAGTGTTTCCACGATTCCGAAAACCTTATGTGATATTCTAGGTTTCCATGATCTAGATGATTGCTCTTTAAATTTGCATCTTGCGGATTCCACCATTAAAAAGCCAATGGGAAGGATCAATGATGTTCTCATTATTGCAAATAGAATTTGGTGCCCGTAGATTTTATCGTTCTTGATATAGATTGCAATCTTTCTTGCCCTATTATTCTTGGTAGACCTTTCCTTAGAACGATTGGCGCAATTATTGATATGAAGGAAGGGAATATTAGATTCCAATTTCCATTAAGGAAAGGCATGTAACACTTTCCAAGAAAGAAAGTTAAATTACCTTATGAATCTATCATGCGAGCTACTTCTGAATTGAGTGCCAAAGATGGGACTACTTAGATCTATCTTCGCTTTTACGCCTAGCTAGGGGCGTTAAACGATAGCGCTAGTTGGGAGGCAACCCAATTTTATTTGTGTTTTTTGTTTTTGTTTCTGTTTAGTAATACATTTTGCATCTACCTTCTGTTTAGATGTGTTTTTATGTTTTAATTAGTGTTTGTGCCAAGTAGAACCTATAGGATAACCTATGGTGATAGTTAATTTGATTCTGCTGAAAAACAGAAACTTTGAGTGCACGAGAATTTTTTTAGTAAATCACAGAAAAGTGCTTTTGCGTTGATTCTTTTTGCTTCTGATCAATAGACAAATTTCCTAGGACTTCCTATTTTGGTAGAATTTTTGGGTTCCATAAGTTTGCGTTAGTTACAGATTACTACAGACTGTTCTGTTTTTGACATATTCTGTTTTTCGAGTGTTGTTTGCTTATTTTGATGCATCTATGGCTAGTAAAATAGTTTATAAACCATAGAGAAGTTGGAATACAGTAGGTTTAACACAAATACAAATAAAGAATGAGTTCATTACAGTACCTTATGTGGTGGTTTTGCTTTCTTTCACTAACGGAGCTTACGAGATTTCTGTTGAGTTTTGTGTTGTGAAGTTTTCAAGTTTTGGGTAAAGATTTGATGAACTATGGAATAAGGAGTGGCAAGATCCTAAGCTTGGGGATGCCCAAGGCACCCCAAGATATTAAATAATAGCCAAAAGCCTAAGCTTGGGGATGCCCCCGGAAGGCATCCCCTCTTTCGTCTTCCTTTATCGGTAACTTTACTTGGAGCTATATTTTTATTCACCACATGATATGTGTTTTGCTTGGAGCATCTTGTATGATATTAGTCTTTGCTTTTTAGTTTGCCACAATTATCCTTGCTGTACACACCTTTTGGAAGAAGCCCACTTGATTAGAATTTATTAGAATACTCTATGAGCTTCACTTATATCTTTTGAGCTAAATAATTTTTGCTCTAGTGCTTTACTTATATTTTTAGAGCACGGTGGTGGCTTAATTTTGAAGAAATTGTTGATCTCTCATGCTTCACTTATATTATTTTGAGAGTCTCTCAGAACAGCATGGTATTTGCTATGGTTATAAAATTGGTCCTAGAATGGTAGGCATCCAAGTTGGGTATAATAAAAACTATCATAGAAAGTGAATTGGATGCTATGATCAATTTGATACTTGATAATTGTTTTGAGATATGGAGGTAGTGATATTAGAGTCATGCTAGTTGGGTAATTATGAATTTAAAGAATACTTGTGTTGAAGTTTGTGATTCCCGTAGCATGCACGTATGGTGAACCGCTTTGTGATGAAGTCGGAGCATGATTTATTTATTGATTGTCTTCCTTATGAGTGGCGGTCGGGGACGAGCGATGGTCTTTTCCTACCAATCTATCCCCCTAGGAGCATGCGCGTAGTTCTTGGTTTTTGATGACTCGTAGATTTTTTGCAATAAGTATATGAGTTCTTTTGACTAATGTTGAGTCCATGGATTATACACACTCTCACCCTTCCACCTTTGCTAGCCTCTCTTGTGCCGTGCAACTTTCGCCGGTACCATACACCTACCATATACCTTCCTCAAAACAGCCACCATACCTACCTATTATGGCATTTCCATAGCCATTCTGAGATATATTGCCATGCAACTTTCCACCGTTCCGTTCATATGACACGCATCATCATTGTCATATTGCTCTTTGCATGATCATGTAGTTGGCATCGTATTAGTGGCAAAGCCACCTTCATAATTTCATACATGTCACTCTTGATTCATTGCATATCCCGGTACACCGATGGAGGCATTCATATAGAGTCATATCTTGTTCTAAGTATTGAGTTGTAAATAAATAAAAGTGTGATGATCTTCATTATTAGAGCATTATCCCAGTGAGGAAAGGATGATGGAGACTATGATTCCCCCACAAGTCGGGATGAGATTCCGGACTTTATGAAAAATAAAAGAGGCCAAAGAAGCCCAAATAAAAAAAGAGGCCAAAGAAGCCCACCAAAAAAATAAATAAAAAAAATGAGAGAAAAGAGAGAAGGGACAATGCTACTATCCTTTTTACCACACTTGTGCTTCAAAGTAGCACCATGATCTTCATGATAGAGAGTCTCCTATGTTGTCACTTTCATATGCTAGTGGGAATTTTCATTATAGAACTTGGCTTGTATATTCCAATGACGGGCTTCCTCAAAATGCCCTAGGTCTTCGTGAGCAAGCAAATTGGATGCACACCCACTTAGTTTCTTTTGTTGAGCTTTCATACATTTATAGCTCTAGTGCATCCGTTGCATGGCAATCCCTACTCACTCACATTGATATCTATTAACGGGCATCTCCATAGCCCGTTGATACGCCTAGTTGATGTGAGACTATCTTCATCCTTTTTGTCTTCTCCACAACCACCATTCTATTCCACATAAGTGATATGTCCATGGCTCACGCTTATGAATTGCGTGAAAGATTGAAAAAGTTTGAGATTACTAAAGTATGAAACAATTGCTTGGCTTGTCATCGGGGTTGTGCATGATTAAAATACTTTGTGTGATGAAGATAGAGCTTAGCCAGACTATATGATTTTGTAGGGATAACTTTCTTTAGCCATGCTATTTTGAGAAGACATGATTACTTTTATTAGTATGCTTGAAGTATTACTATTTCTTATGTCAATATGAACTTTTATTTTGAATCATTTGGATATGAACATTCATGCCACAATAAAGAAAATTACATTGAGAAATATGCTAGGTACCATTCCACATCAAAAAATCTGTTTTTATCATTTACCTACTCGAGGACGAGCAAGAATTAAGCTTGGGGATGCTTGATACGTCTCCAACGTATCTATAATTTTTTATTGTTTCATGCTATTATATTACCCCTTTTGGATGTTTATGGGCTTTATTTTACACATTTATATCATTTTTGGGACTAACCTACTAACCGGAGGCCCAGCCCGTATTGCTGTTTTTTTTGCCTATTTCAGTATTTCGAAGAAAAGGAATATCAAACGGAGTCCAAACGGAATGAAACCTTCTGGAGCGTGATTTTTGGAACGAACCTGATCTAGAGGACTTGGAGTGCACGTCAAGAACCGATCGAGGAGGCCAGGAGGGTGGAGGGCGCGCCCTTCCCTGGTGGGCGCGCCCCCTGTCTCCTGGGCCCCACGAGGGGCCACCGACCTACTTCTTCCTCCTATATATACCCACGTACCCCGAAAACATCCAGGGAGCCAGCGAAAAATAATTTCCACCGCCATAACCTTCTGTATCCGCGAGATCCCATCTTGGAGCCTTCGCCGATGCTCCGCCAGAGGGGGAATCGATCATGGAGGGCTTCTACATCAACACCATAGCCCTTCCGATGAGTTGTGAGTTGTTTACCACAGACCTTTGGGTCCATAGTTATTAGCTAGATGGCTTCTTCTCTCTTTTTGGATCTCAATACAATGTTCTCCCCCTCTCTTGTGGAGATATATTCGATATAAACTCTTTTTGCGGTGTGTTTGTCGAGATCCGATGAATTGTGGGTTTATGATCAAGTTTATCTATGAGAAATATTTGAATCTCTTCTGAATTCTTTTATGTTTGATTGGTTATCTTTGCAAGTCTCTTCGAATTATCAGTTTGGTTTGGCCTACTAGATTGATCTTTCTTGCCATAGGAGAAGTGCTTAGCTTTGGGTTCAATCTTGCGGTGTCCTTTCCCAGTGACAGCAGGGGCAGCAAGGCACGTATTGTATTGTTGCCATCGAGGATAAAAAGATGGGGGTTTATATCATATTGCATGAGTTTATCCCTCTACATCATGTCATCTTTCTTAATGCGTTACTCTGTTCTTTATGAACTTAATACTCTAGATGCATGCTGGATAGCGGTCGATGCGTGGAGTAATAGTAGTAGATGCAGGCAGGAGTCGGTCTACTTGTCACGGACGTGATGCCTATATACATGATCATGCCTAGATAATCTCATAATTATTTGCTTTTTTTATCAATTGCTCGACAGTAATTTGTTCACCCACCATAATAATTATGCTATGTTGAGAGAAGCCATTAGTGAAACCTATGGCCCCCGGGTCTATATTTTATCATATAAGCTTTCAATCTACTTTTATTTGCATCTTTAATTTTTGCATTCATATTATAAAATACCAAAAATATATTTATCTTATCATATTATCTCAATCAGATCTCACTTTCGCAAGTGGCCGTGAAGGGATTGACAACCCCTTTATTGCGTTGGTTGCGAGTTCTTTGTTTGTTTGTGTAGGTGCGTGGGACTTTGAAGGAGCTTCCTACTGAATTGATACCTTGGTTCTCAAAAACTGAGGGAAATACTTACGCTACTGTGTTGCATCACCCTTTCCTCTTCAAGGAAAACCAACGCAAGCTCAAGACGTAGCATGCTACCAAACGTCAAAACGTAACTGGGTGATTATAAAGGTGCTCTACAGGTGTCTCCAAAAATACATGTTAGGTTGGCATAGATCGAGATTAGGATTTGTCACTCCGATTGTCGGAGAGGTATCTGTGGGCCCTCTCGGTAATGCACATCACTATAAGCCTTGCTGAAAAACAAGACAACTCCTCCGTTGGACCCTATCGATTGTTGGGAAGGGCGCGCAGAAAGTGAAGACGACGCGGACGCAGTTTATTACTGCCAACAGCAGCTGGCCGTGAAGGAAGAAGAGATGGAGCGCGCCTTTGGACACATCCCACTGGTTACCATGCGTCGTGTACATCGATCGCTAGCGAATCGGAGACGGTCCTCTTTCGTTGTGGCCATGGCTGCACTATGTGGGCTGCCCGAGGCACCGGATTCGCACCAGTTGTGCAAGAATTGCGCCATCAACCGTATTATATCTCCACGTCCTTGTCACGCGCTAGCGCTGAGCGAAACCGATGCTATCGATCTCCGCCTGCGTGTCGATGGCCGGCACGTACGGCGGGGCTTTCTAATCCTACCAGCCTAGCAGGGTTCCGTTGATTTTAGCGTACGCCGTCGCTAGTTTTTGGGCTGTATTGTATGTCCCCTCGCCCCGGCGTGGAACGCAAGAAGTGTCGATTTGTGCTACTGCACGCAGACGGCAAAAATAATAATAGGAGTATGTCAGTATCCTCATGGTTTGATTATTCCCTACGTAAATAAAATATAAAATCATTTAGCCGTCGGGATGGCTAGCTCCAGCAGGCAGGTATGAACGCGCACCCTTCGTCGGACCATTTCCATGCCGCCAAGTTAGAGCACTCCTCTCGCTGTCCGTCAGACGTCAAGGCAAAGTTTTCTCGGCCGAATTTTTCAAGGCATGCTAGGAGAATTCCGGCACGGTGAACTGCGATCGTTTTCCTTTCGCGCATGAGAGTTTTCTCGGGCCCAAGCTCTCAAGGCAGACTAGTAGGAGTAGGAGAATATCGGCACGGCGAGCTGCAATCGTTTCCCATTCGCGCGTCAGAGGTGGAATTCTCACCCGCTCGCGCCATAGCCAGCGCCTAGCTTTTGCCCTGACGGAACCTGTGTTTTGATTTTCGGATTGGGTTTTTTTCCGCCCCTGAACGAGATGGCCGAATTTCGGTCATTTCAAGAATTTCGGCTCGGACGAAATTGCAAAAACAAAATTTGAATTTTTGAATAAAATTTGACCGAAATCTGACCGAAATTCGGCCGAAATTTGAGAGAAAATTTGTAATCAACAGAGGAAAAGTATGGCAGATCGAGCTCTAGGGATTAAAAAAAACCGAATCAGTCCAATAATACGCATAGGAGAAACAACGAAGAAGTGCCCTGATGCTACCTGTGCATCAGTCCAACATATAAAAATTATCCTCACTGCCGCAGACATCAATCACCATGCCGTGGCCTTGGAGAAGAAACTAGATGGTGATGGAGGATGCGCGAGGCGGCCCATGACGGAGGCTGCGCGTCCACGTGCTCGGACGCAAGCGAGCGGACGGGAGGCACCAGTCAGCGAGGCGGCTAGATGTAGCGTCGGCGTGCGGATTCTTCGCCGGAGGAGCTCACGAGGGGCGTGGGAAGGAAGCAGGCGGGCAGCGAGGGCGCCACACACGGAAAGACAGGGGAGGCGAGAAGTTTAGGGTTCTGGCGTTCAGTTTCCTGGTGTTTTCTCAGCAGAACCATAGTGGAAGCCTTCTAGATGTTGGGCCGGGCCAAAACATTCAAATCGGGCCGAAAAATTCAAGCGGAAGTACATATTCTGGGCCCAGGCGAGATGACCGAAATGCGGCCGGAATTGGATTTTCTTGGCCGAAAATCAAAACTGTGGACGGAACTTCATACCGACTCGTCGGCCAAGAACCGGTCATCCGTCGGCGCATGCGGCCTTCAGGTCTCATCAATCTGAGTACTTTTTTCTAAAAAGGAAGCAGCCTGAGCACTCGCATCCCTCTGTAAAAAAATATAAGAGTGGTTAGATCACTAAAGTCTTTAGAGAGGGAGTAATATTTAACAATGCCGTGAATACTGCGTGTTAGTTGTTGATCTGTCTCTCGGGCCATTCCAGGAGCACGATGCGTAGTGCGCGGCGTTAATTACTCCGACAGGTAGGACCTTGCACCCACTCGTCAATCTTTCTATGGTTGGTATGAGCTTCTCAGTTAGCAACTCCGGCCACGGCCAATGGGCTGCCCCGCAGGATCAGCTCACCTCGGTTCGAACTCTGGGGGCGGAGGCCCGGATGGTGCTACTCGCCTGCTCCATGAGGAAGCAAAGACGGGAAGGATAGAGAGGAAAATAAGGTGAGAGGGAGAGGAACCGGGAGCTGTGGAGGAGATGGACTCCAGCGAATTGCTGCTTCAGGCCTTTGCGTTGGGTGAGATGAAATGAAACCGACGGCCTCACATTTTCAAGTCCAAAGCTGGATGAGTGGGGCAGCAGCAAAGTGCCGCCTCCGGCCTTGCTCTCAGAAGCGACACTCAGATGTGGACGTTGAGTGCGTTATACCCAACATCCTCAATCAACCTAGTGGACTCCAGCAAGGCAAGAACGTGACGTCTTACCCACTCTATTGTACTTTTTTTTTTAAAATAAAACGTCAACTTTATTAATTGAAAATAATTGTTACATCGTCAATAAGAAAAGATACAATTTCAAACATAGGCTCCTAAAACCAACCCCTTGTCACAGAAAATTTCGCTAACCCAACAAGTTCGTGAGCAACTTTATTTGCTTTCCTATTACAATGTTCAAAACTAGTAAGAGAGAAATCACACGCAATAAAAAAAAACAATCATCGAACACTGCCGTCGCCGCTCCTACGGAATGTCCTTCATTCTTCATTGTGTCAATCACTTCCATATTGTCGGAGTTAATAACAAGACGATTGCATTCCGCCTTCTGTGCAAGTAATAAGCCAAATCTTAGGGCCAACACTTCTGCTGTCAAAACATCATCACACCAATCAATCTTCCAATTGCCGCCAACAATGAACCTTCCTTTATCATCCCCGAGAACAGCCCCCGCTGTGCCCCTAAGCAAATCATGATCAAAAGAAGCATCAACATTCAGCTTAACAAAACCCATAGGAGGTCTGCTCCATCCCCTTTTTTGCTAATTGCCTTTGAGGAGTGGGCATTAACATAGTTTGCCGTTATAGCACGAGCCCCCACCGAAGTTTGGTACGCATCTTGAGATTTTTCTTCATGTACCATCTTACGTCTATCCCATCATAAATACCAAGTTGTTATAGCAATCAGTTCACGTGCATTCTGGAGGCCCAAAATAGCTAGATCTTGATCTGGCATAAGAAGTAAAAGCTCAAGTACCGCCTCGCCCGCACGATCAATAGCGCAAGCTTTCCTAACCACTGATAACCCACAAGTATAAGGGATCCTTTGTAGCCTTCTTCGATAAATAAGAGTGTCGAACCCAACGAGGAGCTAAAGGCAGAACAAATATTCCCGCAAGTTCTATCGACCACCGATACAACTCTACGCATACTTGACGTTTGCTTTACCGGAAACAAGTATGAAGCTATTTTGCAAGAATAAAACTACGAGTACTTTGCGAGAATAAAACTATGTATAAATTGCAAGGTAATAAAAGTGGATAGCTTTTGTCAACAAGAAAGTCATTTGTCCCTAGGCAATCGATAACAAGTACCGGTAATCATTCTTGTAATTTTATATGAGGGAGAGGCATGATCTAACATACTTTCTCTACTTGGATCATATGAACTTATGATTGGAACTCTAGCAACCATCCGCAACTTCTAAAGATCATTAAGGTCGTGAAACCCAACCATAGCATTAAGTATCAAGTCCTCTTTACTCCCATACGCCATAACCTACTTATCCGTGTTTAGGCTACTGTCACCCCCGCAACGCTGACAATAAGCAAACCATGAACATATTACAACACCCTACAGCGGGGGCACCTCACATTTGCGCGAAACGGAGGGTACCGTAGGACAGCACCATAAATAAAATATACAATCATAGAAACCAAGATCACGATTAACCCACAGGACAAAACGGATCTACTCAAACATCATAGGATAGCCAAATATCATTGGGAAATAATATATGGAGTTGAGCACCATGTTTAAGTAGAGATTACAGCGGGGAGAAGATGTGTTACACCGCTGCATAGAGGGGGAGAAAGTTGGTGTCGACGGTAGCAAAGTTGTTGATGTAGATCCCCGTCCCGATCGTTGCCCCGGCGGCACTCCGGCGCCACCGAGAGAGAGGGGGAGAGAGCCCCCTCCTTCTTCTTCTTCCTTGGCCTCCCCCCTAGATGGGAGGAGAGTTCCCCCTCTGGTCCATGGTCTCCATGGCGGCGGAGGGGCGGAAGCCCCTCCGAGATTGGATCTCCCTCTCTGTTCTCTTCTGTTTCACGTTCTCCAGATCTGGCCGAAAACCGTTTCTTATATTTCGGGAGATCCGTAACCCCGATTGCGCTGAGATTTTAACACGATTTTTTTCCGGATATAAGCTTCCTTGCGCCCAAAGTAGAGCTCCAACCGACGTTCGAGGAGGGCAGAACCCACCACCATGTGCTAGGGGCCTCTGGCGCGCCTTGGTGTCTTGTGGGTTGTGTGGGCCTCCGTTTGCGGTGATTCCAACTCCCAAAAATCACATATATTCCAAAATAATTCTCCGTAAAATTTTATTGCATTTGGACTTCGTTTGATATGGATATTCTGCGATACAAAAAACATGCAAAAAAACAGGAACTAGCATTGGGCACTAGATCAATAGGTTAGTCCAATAAATCATATAAAAAGTTGCCAAAAGTGTATAAAAGTTGTATAATATTGGCATGAAACAATCAAAAATTATAGATACGACGGAGACGTATCAGCATCCCCAAGCTTAATTCCTGCTCGTCCTCGAGTAGGTAAATGATAAAAAAGATAATTTTTGATGTGGAATGCTACCTAGCATAAACTTGATCATATGTCTAATCATGGCATGAATATTAAGACATAAGTGATTCAAAGCAATAGTCTATAATTTGACATAAAGACATCAATACTCAGGCATCCCGACAAACAATCATGTCTTTCAAAATATTAATGCTAAAGAAAGCTATCCCTACAAAATCATATAGTCTTCTCATGCTCTGTCTTCTTAACACAAAGTATTTATCATGCACAACCCCAATGATAAGCCGAGCAATTGGTTCATACTTTTTACCGAAAAAGGCTTCCGCCCCGCTTGATATATAAAGCAAAGATCAACATCACCCAGTACACCGTACACCACCACCACACACACCCAAGGCAGGATACATCGGCGCTGAGCGCAGCCACACCTCCTAGCAGTACGAAGAGATGAAGCTGCATACGACGCACCGTGGACTCCAAGATTGCGCCTTCAGGAAGGATACGACACCGGAGCGCCGCCACCGCCCGATCCGAGGATCAGAGTTTCCCCTGGAGCCGCACGACGAGCAATGAGAGCCGCGACGATGCCTTCAAGAAGGGAGCGAGCTTCGCCGTCGCCGGTCCGTCCGAAGATAGAACAGGTTTTCACCCCGGCCAACACTCACCGCCACCGAACGCCACACCCCGGCTACCATGCCGCCCACACGACCATGGTCACCGGGCAGCACCAAGCCACGGTCTATGCCCAAGAGCACCGCGCTACCACCACCAGAGCCGCCGTCCCGGCATCCAAGACCTTGACACCACCTCACTCGAGACCCTCCGCTACCCCAACCGAAGAGACGAGCGGAAAGGTCCCCCCTTTCGCACCCCTGGCCGACCCCCAGCGTCGAGACCCAATAGGTCGGCCAGCACTGGCATCCATCGCCCCGTCTTGCAGCCCCGAGAGCGAGACGAGCTCGGTCCGGCAGCATCGTGAGGGGGACGAGGTCAGTCCTGCTGCACCGTGTGTGAGACGAGCTCGGTCCTGCTGCACCGGGCGCGAGACGAGCGGTGGACCACAGCTGGAAGAGGGCCCGCTCTGCGATGGAAGTAGCACCCGGGCAACGAGGAGATGAGGCGAGGTCGAAACGGTCCAACCGCAGACAAGCGGGCGCTGGAAAGGCCGGCCGGCGCTGCAGGCAGATTCGCCAAACCACCGTGCAGCCGCCACGACACTGGGAGGCCATCCGGACCTCCCCACGCAGCCGCCCACGGCCGGAGCAACGGCCACGCCCGGCCGCTGCCCAACCCGCGTCGCCCGACGCGCTCCAAGCGTCGGAGCCGCCGGACACGCACCACCAGATCGGCCCCGCGCCATCACCGGACCGGGCGGATCGGAGCTAGCCCTAGCAGTAGCCGGCCGGACCACCCAGCCTGCGCGTACCACCACACCATCCAGGAGGGACGGATCCAAGCCGCCCTCGGCCTGCGCCTCATCGGAAGAGGTCCGGCGGATCTGGCCGAAGCCCAGCCCGGCCGCCACTACCGCCACCGCCGAGCGCACCACCAGTCAACGCATCGCCTGATGCCCAGCGACGTCCGCGCCGTAGCGGCGCGCCGCCACGCTACGTTGCCCGACGCCAGCCACGCGTCCAGGCCGGAAGGGCAGCCCGCGCCGGCCACGCCAGCGAGGAATCGAAGTTGCCCCACCGCCGCCGCCGCTGGGCGGGCTTTGCCTGGCTGAGCCCTGGGGCGGCGGCGAGGGAGGGGGGAGGAGAGCGGGGGGACCTTGGCGGCGGGCTAGGGTTTCCTCCCGGCTGCCGCGCGGGGGCGACGCGGGAGGGGAGGGGGGAGGGGGAGCGAGATCGGCAGACGGCTTTCCCGCCACAGGCACATCTTCGTACTTTTTAACGCGCTTCAGCTTTTTCAACTCTCACCCAATACATGAGCGCAAGCCATGGATATAGCACTACGTGTGGAATAGAGTATGATGACAGGGGTAAATATAGAGAAGACAAAAAGTAACAAAGTCTCACATCGACGCGGCTAACCAACGGGCTATGGAGATGCCCATCAATTGATATCAACATGAGGAGTAGGGATTGTCATGCAACGAATGCACTAAGAGCTATAAGTGTATGATAGATCAATATGAAAACTAAGTGTGCATCTAATCCTATAATGAAAAATTCCCATAAGTATATGAAAGTGACAACATAGGAGACTCTCCATATGAAAAACATGGTGCTACTTTGAAGCACAAGTGTGGTAAAGGATACTAACAATGCCGCTTCTCTCTTTGTTTATTTTTTATTTTTCTTTTTTTATTTCTTTTTTCTTTCCTTTTCTTTCTTTTTCTTTTTTTTCTTTTTTTCTTTTTCTCTCATTGTCCGGAGTCTCATTCCGACTTGTGGGGTAATCATAGTCTCCATCATCCTTTCCTCACTGGGCACTGCTCTAAAAATGAATAATGATGATCATCACACTTCTATTTACTTATAACTCAAAATAAATAAAAATTGCAACTCGATACCTATGACAAAATATGACTCTATATGAATGCCTCTGGCAATGTGCCAGGATGTGCAATGATCTAGCTTAACATGTATGAAAAATGATGAACCATGGCTGAGCCACAACTACTATGTCAGCTATATGATCATGCAAAGCAATATGACAATGAATGCTCAAGGTATCAAACGGAAGCGGTGGAAGTTGCATGGCAATATATCTCAGAATGGCCATGGAAAAGCCATAATAGGTAGGTATGGTGGCTGTTTTGAGGAAGATATAATAAGGCTTATGTGTGATAGAGCGTATCATATCATGGGGTTTGGATGCACCTGCGAAGTTTGCACCACGTCTCAAGGTGAGAAAGGGCAATGCACGGTACCGTAGAGGCTAGCAAATTGCGAAAAGGTAAGAGTGCGTATAATCCATGGACTCACATTAGTCATAAAGAACTCATATAAGACTTATTGCAAAAATTTATTAGCCCTCGAAGCAAAGTACTACAACGCATGCCCCTAGGGGGATAGATTGGTAGGAAAAGACCATCGCTCGTTCCTGACCGCCACTCATAAGGAAGACAATCAATAATAAATCATGCTCCAACATGATAGCATAACGAGAGCCTATACGTGCATGCTTCGGGAATCACAAACCTTAACACCAATATTCCTACTAAACACAACCATTTACTAGTACCTCCCACATATTCCATCTCTATATCGCAAAACTATTGCAAGGAATCAAACATATCATATTCAGTGATCCATAAGTTTTATGTAGGATTTATGACTAACCATGCAATTGACCAATTCCTGTTGACTCTTTAAATAGATCTAAGTGAAGAATGAGAGTTTAATTCTTTCTACAAAAGACCATGCTCTAATAATATAAGTGAAGCAAATGAGCATTCTACAAACAACGGTTTTCTATGTGAAGAGAAACAGGCAATCCAAACTTCAAATGATATAAGTGAAGCACATGAAGCATTCTATAAAGCCATACTCAAAAGACATAAGTGAAGTGCAATGAGCATTCTACAAATCAACCATGGACTACCTCATACCAGCATGGTGCATAAAAAGAAAAGTGAAAACTAAAAGACGCTCCAAGATTTGCACATATCACATGAACGAGACGAATCCGAAAACATACTGATACTTATTGAAGAAAGATGGGATGCCTTCCGGCGCATCCCCAAGCTTAGACGCTTGAGTCTCCTTGAATATTTATTTGGGGTGCCTTGGGCATCCCCAAGCTTGAGCTCTTGCCTCTCCTCCTTCTCCTCACATCGAGACCTCCTCGATCTTCGAACACTTCATCCACACAAAACTTAACCGAACTTTTAGTGGCCGGGTTAGTGAATATGGCAATGAAATCCCATCATGTACTGCTGTAACATTATTGTATAATTACAAAAAAATCATTACCCACTGTAAGCTATCACAATTCTATGGCCCCAAGTCAAGGAGGCTTCAACAAGAATTCAAACATACGCAAATAATGAAGCTATAACAACAATCTGTGAAAACAGGACAGTCTGTAAAGATTCGAACATCCACCATACTTATGTAACTCTAAAAATTCTGAAACAAATAGGAAAAATAAAAATTTTGTATATAAAGACAGTACAAAAGGTTTCAGAACCGTTTGAAGTTCCAGTAAAAAATATAAAATCACGCACTACAGCCAAAGTTTCTGTTTTGCACCGCACAAACCAACAAGCAATTTAAACATCCTAAAGGTAAACCTTGACACATTATTTTTATAATACAATGGAATTGTACAAGGGGATAATTATTTTTGTTGAAAGGTTTCTGCAATTAAGATCCATAAAGTTTCCATGGGCATGAACAAAGTTCAAGGATGTCCCCGACTTTCACAATGCTCGTCTCTCTCACTTTCGCTTTTTTTGTGAAGTTTTAAGTTCCCCTCTATATTTTTTTGGTTTTTAAACTTTATAAAAGCACTCAACAGAAATAAATGACTCTCTAAAACTTCCGGGTTGTCTCCCTGGCAGCTCTTTCTTTAAAGCCATTAAGCTAGGCATAAAGTGCTCAAGTAATGAATCCACCCGGATCCTAAAGGTATATCGAAGCCAATTTTAATTAACAATGATTTGGCATTTAGTAGTGAGCACAAGGCAACATATATGATGCAATGACAAAGCTAACTCTCTTCCTATGCATCGGCATGTCATACAAGAACAATTCATGCACATCAAGTAAAGGCCAATACATAGCATAAGTAGTTTCTTGCAATTTTATCGTGTTGGTAACATAAAGAGGCGGAGATGTAGTTCCTCTCTCATAATAATTGCAAGTAGGAGAAGCAAGCACATGCATATTATACTCATCAAAATCATCATGTGTAACGGTAAAAGGCAACCCATCAATATAATCCTTAATAAGAACACACTTCTTCGATATAGTGTAGTTTGGAGAATTCAAAAAGATAATAGGACTATCATGTGTGGGTGCAATAGCAACAACTTCATGTTTAATATAAGGAACAATAGCAAGTTCATCTCATAAGCATCATTCATATTGGCATCTTGGCCACAAGCATAGCAAGCATCAAGCTCATTAAAAAGGGATATTTCAATTGAATCAATGGGATCATAGCAATTATCATAGCATTCATCCTTCGGTAAGAATGAAGGGGCATTAAATAATGTATTAGTTGAAGAGTTACTCTCATTAGAAGGTGGGAACGGGTAGCTAATCCGCTCTTCCTCCGTTTGTTCTTCGCTTTCCTCATCATCTTTTTCATCCAATGAGCTCGCAGTTTCATGAATTTCTTCTTCCATAGACTCCTGCAAAATATTAGTCTCTTCTTGGACAGCAGAGTTATTCTCAATAAATACATCAATATCCTAATTGTATTTATAATTATCATAGCAATATTTAAGGATAGCAAGATTTTTAGGTCTATAAACTGAATCATCAAAATCTTCAAACTTTTGAAACAAAGATTCAATTTCATATGCACCCTTAAAAGCAACAAATTCTTCTATTCGTTCCACATCATAGTAATCATATATACCATTAGCATAAGAAGCTAAGGTTTTATTATCATTAAATTTGCATGAAAAGGGAAGGTGTGGAACATTCATCCTAGAGCAACAAGTAAAATCATATCTCAAGCATAGATTCCAAGCATACCATTTCAATATATGAATTTGATCCCATTACAATTTCCCTTTGTGAGTCAAGCGATAATCCCTAAAGTATTCAAGTTGATCCAACGTTACTCCATTATATAGTTGAATGGGTTTTTCTTAGGATTATCAAAGTAGTGCATAATATCTTTCACATAACGAGCATCGA
The DNA here is from genome assembly GCF_018294505.1 of Triticum aestivum. Classification (NCBI taxonomy): domain Eukaryota; kingdom Viridiplantae; phylum Streptophyta; class Magnoliopsida; order Poales; family Poaceae; genus Triticum; species Triticum aestivum. The sequence continues at coordinate 383,458,012 of NC_057808.1, read as the reverse complement.
GGGTTTTAGGAGGTTCCCCTCCATGAGTAGCAGGTACAACAATTTTTTTGGTGTTTCGTGTTCCATATCCATAACTAAAGATAGAGAACAACTTAGAATAGAAAATAAAAACGAATTAGTGATAAAGCAAACAAGCACACACGAGAATATTCACCCCATCACTAGTAGAAAACTGGGCTTTGGTCACAGGGCAATATTCACATTAGTCCCGGTTCAGTCATGAACCGGGACTAATGTGAGCATTGGTCCCGGTTCGTGCGGCCAGGGGCCTGCCGGGCCTCGTGGGGGCATTGGTCCCGGTTCGTCCGGACCCTTTGGTCCCGGTTGGTGGGACAAACCGGGACCAATGGGCCACGCTCCTGGCCCACAGCCCTTTAGTCCCGGTTCATACCACAAACCGGAATAAAGGGCTGGTCCTAGTTGCGGCCAGTGTTTAGTCCCACCTCGCCAACCGAAGGGCGCTCACACCAGTTTATAAGCCCGTCCCTCTCTGCCTTGTTGAGCTCCTCTCAAAGTGAAAATAGATGCCCTTATACAGGGAATTTGACCTAAATTCACAGTAAATTTCTTTGAATTTCATAGAAATTTATTATGAATTTAGGTTGAATTTTCTCTATAGGCGCATCTATGTTCATTTTTTATAGTAAATAAATAAATAAACCTTAATAAAATAAATAAAATAAATAAACCTTAATAAATAAAATAAAATAAACTATACTAACTACAATAAATAAACCTTAATAAATTAAATAAAAATAGCAGCAGTAAAATAAATAAAAATAAAATAATTAAAGTAAAATACATAAGTAATTAGAAATAAAATAAATAAGTTTTTTGTTGTAAGTAGAAACAAAACAAAACAAATAAAGCAAAAGAGAAAACAAAAAACAGAGAAAAAAATTATGCCACCTACTGGGCCACCACGGCCTGAATACGACTTGAAACCCATCCATGGGCCAGGATTCAGGCCCGCAGAAGGCCCAGTAGGCCCCACAGGCAAAGAGAACGGTTAGGCCCGAAAGCCTGCAGTTGAGAGGAGCTCGAGAGGGTGGGCGCAGCAGCGCTTATAAACCACTCTCGAGCCCTCTCAACTAGCGAGGTGGGACTAAACTTTTGACGCGGGGCAGCACAAGGCCTTTGGTCCCGGTTGGTGCCACCAACCGGGACTAAAGGGGGTCATTGGTCCCGGTTCGTGGCACCAACCGGGACCAAAGGCCTTTAGTCCCGGTTGGTGCCACGAACCGGGACCAATGAGTTCCCTATATATACCCCATCGCCACAGCAGAGCACTCCACAGTGCTCTGTTTTTTCTGGCCGGCGAGGGGAGGGCATTTGGGTGCTCTAGCTCACCTCCTATGCACATGAGGTGTTCGATGAAATGTCTGAGCCACACTAGTTAATCTTTCTCCTCTCGAAACTCGACCTCCGAGCTCCATTTTCCCCGAGATTTGTCTAGGTTTAGCGGTCCGTCACGTCCCGTCCCCGTCTTCACCGCCGTCGATCGCCCGCGCCGATCTCGTCGCCAGCACCACCGTGGTGAGCCTCTTGTTCTTATCTTCTTTCTGAAAGGAAAAAATTCTTACTTTAGATAGATACTTGTCTAATTTTGTTACTTTTATTATTCCTTCTTATTACATAGTGCGATGGTTTTGGTATCCGCCCCCGTCGGCCCTCGTCCTGTCTATGATTCGGATGTGGTATATATTATCTTTTTATAACTATTTGGTTCATTTATTGTTTATGACAAATATACCGACCAACGTGACATAGATTTTATTTATCTAGGAGGTGGTTGAACCGGAAATTCTAACCGACCCTATTGTCGAGAGGTTAAATTTAGTTGAAGAAGAAAACAATTACTTGAAGGAAAAAATAAAAAAAATTGAGGAGGAGAAGATGATATTGGAGTTGCATGTTGCGGATGTCGTCGATGATCACAAGATCAAGATGGATGCAATGCGCTTGAAGATTAGAAAGATTAGAAAATATGCCATTCATACCGAGGCTTGGTATCATTATGCCGTTGGATCAATTGTTACCTTGGTTGCGATTATGATCGCATTTGTTTTCGCATTGAAATGTTTTACATAGTTTCAATGTATGGTTTAATTAATTAGATGCTCTGGAGAGCTATATATATGTTGTTAGATGAGAACTATGTATGTACTTTGGTTTTAATGTGATGATGAACTTCTATTAATTTGGTCACTTAATTATCTATTCATGATGTTCTGTAATGGTTTTTGACACACTTAATTATATATAATGCACGCAGATGAACCGGCAATGGATGTACGGTGACAGACACACCTCCGAGTACATTAAGGGCGTGCATGATTTTCTCGAAGTGGCTGAGGCAAACAAGCAGAATGGTTTTATGTGTTGTCCATGCCCTATATGTGGGAATACGAAGTCTTACTCTGACCGGAAAATCCTTCACACCCACCTGCTTTACAAGGGTTTCATGCCACACTATAATGTTTGGACGAGGCACGGAGAAATAGGGGTTATGATGGAAGACGGCGAAGAAGAAGAGGACGATGACAACTATGTGCCCCCTGAATACGGTGATGCTGCAACGGGGGAAGCTGCTGAAGATCAAGAGGAACCAGACGATGTGCCCAATGATGCTGCAAGGGGGGAAGCTGCTGAAGATCAAGAGGAACCAGTGCCCGATGATGATGATCTCCGCCGGGTCATTGTCGATGCAAGGACGCAATGCGAAAGTCAAAAGGAGAAGCTGAAGTTCGATCGCATGTTAGAGGATCACAAAAAAGGGTTGTACCCCAATTGCGAAGATGGCAACACAAAGCTCGGTACCGTACTGGAATTGCTGCAGTGGAAGGCAGAGAATGCTGTGCCTGACAAAGGATTTGAGAAGCTATTGAAAATATTGAAGAAGAAGCTTCCAAAGGATAACGAATTGCCCGACAGTACATACGCAGCAAAGAAGGTCGTATGCCCTCTAGGATTGGAGGTGCAGAAGATACATGCATGCCCTAATGACTGCATCCTCTACCGCGGTGCGTACAAGGATCTGAACGCATGCCCGGTATGCGGTGCATTGCGGTATAAGATCAGACGAGATGACCCTGGTGATGTTGACGGCCAGCCCCCCAGGAAGAGGGTTCCTGCGAAGGTGATGTGGTATGCTCCTATAATACCACGGTTGAAACGTCTGTTCAGAAACGAAGAGCATGCCAAGTTGATGCGATGGCACAGTGAGGACCGTAAGAAAGACGGGAAGTTGAGAGCACCCGCTGACGGGTCGCAGTGGAGAAAAATCGAGAGAAAGTACTGGGCTGAGTTTGCAGCTGACCCAAGGAACGTATGGTTTGGTTTAAGCGCGGATGGCATTAATCCTTTCGGGGAGCAGAGCAGCAATCACAGCACCTGGCCCGTGACTCTATGTATGTATAACCTTCCTCCTTGGATGTGCATGAAGCGGAAGTTCATTATGATGCCAGTTCTCATCCAAGGCCCTAAGCAACCCGGCAACGACATTGATGTGTACCTAAGGCCATTAGTTGAAGAACTTTTACAGCTGTGGAATGGAAACGGTGTACGTACGTGGGATGAGCACAAACAGGAGGAATTTAACCTGCACGCGTTGCTGTTTGTAACCATCAACGATTGGCCCGCTCTCAGTAACCTTTCAGGACAGACAAACAAGGGATACCACGCATGCACGCACTGTTTAGATGACACTGAAAGTATATACCTGGACAAATGCAGGAAGAATGTGTACCTGGGCCATCGTCGATTTCTTCCGACCAACCATCAATGTCGAAAGAAAGGCAAGCATTTCAAAGGCGAGGCAGATCACCGGAAGAAGCCCGCCATGCGTACCGGTGATCACGTACTTGCTATGGTCAATGATTTACACGTAATCTTTGGAAAGGGTCCCGGCGGACTAGCTGTTCCGAATGACGCTGAGGGACACGCACCCATGTGGAAGAAGAAATCTATATTTTGGGACCTACCCTACTGGAAAGAGCTAGAGGTCCGCTCTTCAATCGACGTGATGCACGTGACGAAGAACCTTTGCGTGAACCTGCTAGGCTTCTTGGGCGTGTATGGGAAGACAAAAGATACACCTGAGGCACGGGAGGACCTGCAACGTTTGCACGAAAAAGACGGCATGCCTCCGAAGCAGTATGAAGGTCCTGCCAGCTACGCTCTTACGAAAGAAGAGAAAGAAATCTTCTTTGAATGCCTGCTCAGTATGAAGGTCCCGACTGGCTTCTCGTCGAATATAAAGGGAATAATAAATATGCCAGAGAAAAAGTTCCAGAACCTAAAGTCTCATGACTGCCACGTGATTATGACGCAACTGCTTCCGGTTGCATTGAGGGGGCTTCTACCGGAAAACGTCCGATTAGCCATTGTGAAGCTATGTGCATTCCTCAATGCAATCTCTCAGAAGGTGATCGATCCAGAAATCATACCAAGGCTAAGGAGTGATGTGGCGCAATGTCTTGTCAGTTTCGAGCTGGTGTTCCCACCATCCTTCTTCAATATCATGACGCACGTCCTAGTTCATCTAGTCGACGAGATTGTCATTCTGGGGCCCGTATTTCTACACAATATGTTCCCCTTTGAGAGGTTCATGGGAGTCCTAAAGAAATATGTCCGTAACCGCGCTAGGCCAGAAGGAAGCATCTCCATGGGCCATCAAACAGAGGATGTCATTGGGTTTTGTGTTGACTTCATTCCTGGCCTTAAGAAGATAGGTCTCCCTAAATCGCGGTATGAGGGGAGACTGACTGGAAAAGGCACGCTTGGAGGGGACTCAATAATATGCAGGGACGGATATTCTTGGTCTCAAGCACACTACACAGTTCTACAGAACTCTACCTTGGTGACCCCGTATGTCGATGAACACAAGAACAGTCTGCGCTCCAAACACCCGGAGCAGTGTGACGACTGGATTACATGTGAACACATCAGGACTTTCAGCAGTTGGTTGGAAACACGTCTCAGAGGTGACACCACTGTTTGTGATGAGTTGTACTCGTTGTCCAGGGGACCATCTTCGACTGTATTGACTTACAAAGGATACGAGATAAATGGGAATACATTTTACACGATCGCCCAAGATCAAAAGAGCACCAACCAAAACAGCGGTGTCCGCTTTGATGCAGCAACCGAGAGGGGAAAGGACACATATTATGGTTACATAATGGACATATGGGAACTTGACTACGGACATGATTTTAAGGTCCCTTTGTTTAAGTGCAAATGGGTCAATCTGTCAGGAGGCGGGGTACAGGTAGACCCACAGTACGGAATGACAACAGTGGATCTGAACAATCTTGGGTACACTGACGAACCGTTCGTCCTAGCCAATGATGTGGCACAGGTTATCTATGTGAAGGACATGTCTACCAGACCGAGAAAAAGAAAAGATAAGGAAGCGAATACATCATACGATGAGCCAAAGCGCCACATAGTTCTTTCAGGAAAAAGGGACATTGTGGGAGTGGAGGGCAAGACAGACATGTCTGAAGATTATGAAAAGTTTCATGAAATTCCTCCCTTCAAAGTCAAGGCTGACCCAAGCATCCTGATAAACGATGAAGATTATCCATGGTTACGGCGCAATAAGCAAATGACACAAGCGAAGAAAAAGTGAAGACTTTCTCCCGCAACTATTATGATGATACCATGCCAACTTTGTAACAGACGAGTATGATACCATTGTCCGTTTTGTACACGAAGTGCATCTAGTTTTTGCCGTAACCCTCTCAACTTTCTTGCACATGCTATGTGGATGAAATGATGATACCATGCCAACTTTCAACCTTTTCAGAGTTCATTTGAAATGCTTTTCAATTTTAGGGTCTTATAGCTCAAAATAATTAGTAAATGCATGAAAAATAACAGGCCAAAAATTAAAAATTATGCCACCTACTGGGCCACCACGGCCTGAATACGATTAGAAACCCATCCATGGGCCAGGATTCAGGCCCGCAGAAGGCCCAGTAGGCCCACAGGCATGTACAGAGAGGTTAGGCCCGTAAGCCTGCTTTAGAGAGGAGCTCGACAGCTCAGGCGCACCGCACCTTATAAACAGGTGCGGCTCTCTCTCAGCTAGCGAGGTGGGACTAAACTCCCACCACCACGCCGCTGTGCAAGGCCATTGGTCCCGGTTGGTGGCACGAACCGGGACCAATTCCACCCTTTGGTCCCGGTTGGTGCCACGAACCGGTACTAATGAGGCTGTGGCCCCACGAGCACCTTTAGTACCGGTTCGTGGCACGAACCGGTACTAGAGTTTCTTACTAAGCAGTTTTTTAGTCCCACCTCGCTAGCTGAGAGGCACTAGGAGCGGTTTATAAGCCCTGAGTGCAGAGACGATGAAGAAGAGGCGCAATGCTCACCTTCACGTTGCTTAGCTTCAAGCCTTGAGGAATAAGGTAGACTGCATGGAGCTATGTGCAGTGCAGTCTACACTATTCCGAAAGGCTTGAAGCTAATCAACGAGCATTGCGCCTCTTTTTTATTTTTAATAACTTATTACAACTCCGGACTTCTTGTGTTACGACAAAATAAAATAAACTTTAATAAAATTTATGAAACTAAAATTAACAAAGTATTTTCTATTCAAAACATTATAAGAAACCTCTAGTATTATTGAAACTAAAATCATATAAAATTGATGCAACTAAACTTATCGAAGTATTTTTTGTTCAAAATCATTAAAAGCAAAAAGAATTTTCATAAAGAACTTTTTTTGATAGAAACTTTAATAGCAAAAAGAATTATCATAAAGTAAAATAAATAAGTAATTAGAAACAAAATAAAATAAAATAAATAAGTTTTTTGTTGTAAGTAGAAACAAAACAAAATAAATAAAGCAAAAAAGAAAACAAAAAAACTAAATACAGCAAAAAGAATTTTCATAATGAACTTTTTTTGATAGAAACTTTAATAGCAAAAAGAATTATCATAAAGTAAAATAAATAATAATTAGAAACAAAATAAAATAAAATAAATAAGTTTTTTGTTGTAAGTAGAAACAAAACAAAATAAATAAAGGAAAAAAGAAAACAAAAAAACTAAATACAGCAAAAAAATTGTTGGGGCGTTGCCCGCTGGGCCTTCCAGCCCTCGGGTTTGCAAATACAGTCCCAGAAGGGCTAGAAGGCTCAACGGGCAGCGCGCCAAAGTTAGGCCCAGAAGCCTGCTATAGAGAGGAGTTCGAAACAGCAGCCGCGCTGGGGCTTTTAAACTGGTGCGGGCGCCCCTCGGCTAGCGAGGTGGGACTAAACTTCTGGCCGCGACGCGGGCAGCAGGCGGCCTTTGGTCCCGGTTGGTGCCACCAACCGGGACTAAAGGGGTGCATTGGTACCGGTTCGTGGCACCAACCGGGACCAATGCCCCCCCTTTAGTCCCGGTTGGTGCCACCAACCGGGACCAAAGGCCTCTTTCAGCAGCCCTTTGGGCTGCTGAAAAGAGGCTTTGGTCCCGGTTGGTGGCACCAACCGGGACTAAAGGGGGGCATTGGTCCCGGTTGGTGCCACGAACCGGGACCAATGCTCTCAGTATATAAGAAAGCACTTAGCGTTTTTCAGATTCATCTCTGCATCAGTTCCCCCGCCCCGACGACGCCGCCAGGCTGCCCGAGCTCGCCCCGTCGACGCCGTCGCCGCCCTCTGCTGCCTCGTCGACGCGCAGCCGCCCCTTCCCCGAGCACGCCGCCGGCGGCCCGCCCCGACCACGCCGCGCGCCCCTGCCCCGACCACGTCGTCGTCGCCCCAGCTGCCCCGACCACGCCGCAGTCGCCTCTGCCTCGCCCTGCCCCGACCACGCCGCCGATGCCTCGGCCTCGCCCTACCCCGACCACGCCGCCGTCGCCTCTGCCCCTGCCCCGACGCGCCGCCGTCGCCTTGGTCAGGGCCGGCACTGCCCCCTTCCTCCCTGTCTTTTTTTTGCATTTTTATAAAAATGTATATATGTATATATGTTCTGTGTATATATATGTTCTCTGTGTATATATATGTTCATGTATATATGCAAAAGATAGATTTTTAGAAAAGTTAGGATTTTTTTCTGTTCATAGATTTTTTTGGTGATATTAATTATTGTAGAATATGCAAATGTTTGTATATTCATATGAACAATGCATTAGGCAAAACCTTTACTTTTTTCGAAATTTTGTATTTGAACATTTTTTTATGAATGAGAGGAAAAAGGAAAATAAGAAGAGGAAGAAAGGAGAAGAAGAGGAGAGGAAGAAGAGGAGAAATAAATAAGAAGAGGAAAAAAGAAGAAGAAGAAGAGGAGAAGAAGAAAGGAATAGAAGAGAAGAAGAAAAAATAGAAAATTTCTATTTTTTCTTCTTCTCTCCTCTATTCCTTTCTTCTTCTCCTCTTTTTTTTCTTTTTTTTCTTCGATCTTCTCCTCTATTCCTTTCTTCTTCTCCTCTTTTTGTTTCTTCTTCGTTTTCTTATGTTTTATCGGGTCTGTCGTCGTCGATATGCCCCTCTCCCGATAACTTCAACACGAGGGGGGGGGTCGATATACCCCCTCCCCGATAATATTATTTCCCCATGTACGTTCATTGTCGTTGTCGATATAACCCCCTCCCGATAACTTCAACACGTGGGGGGGGGTCGATATACCCCCTCCCCGATAACATTATTTTCCCATGTATGTATGTCGTCGTTGCCGATATATATAACTCCCTCCCAGATAACTTCGACATGATGGACGGTCGATATTTATACGCCCTCTCGACCGTGATAACTTATACCACGGGAGCACCCCCCGGCCCTCTCGCTCGACCAAAACTCTCGAGGACACCCAAACCCTAGAAAAAAACAATGTCGGTCTTCTACCCCCTCCCGCCGCGCCCCTACCCTTGAAGCATTGCCGAGGCCACCCCAAACCCGGAATAAGCTAGGTCTACGTTTGCACTAATATATCCACCTGCTGTCATGTTTGTGTAATAATTGCCATGTTGTAATATTTGCAGAAACAATGGAGCACGGACGGGACGAGCAAGCAGAAGAGGTGTTGGGGGACATAATCTTAGCCGGAGTTGATATCTTGTCGTATCCTAACGACAATGATGGTCTGGAAGAACAGGGTGAAGAAGCAGGCTACGGTGATCGAAGAGTGGAGGAGGAAAGACATGATTATGATGGCTCCGGTGACCCAATGCTGGTGCAAGAAGGAGCCCGTGGTGACGGCTCCGGTGACCGAACAGAGTCCGGCCAGGTAAATATATTAGTTAAGCCTGTGCTGACTAGCTAATTGATGCATTCATTGTTTTGGTATGTACACATATTAATTAACACTCGTCTTTCTTCTTTTTTCTAGCCCTCTGGATCGAGCACAACTTCGGTAAAGAGACGAGGCCCGAAGAGAAAGTTGCGCTCGGATGAAAGATTTGAGATCACGGCAATCGCGCGCGACGGCCAACCGATTGAACCCATCCGGACAAAGGATGCATTTGCTGCTCAGTGCGGGGTTCTAGTTAGGGACAAGATCCCGATCAGCATCTAGCAATGGTATAAGCCTAAGAAGGAAGACCCTGAGGTGTCTTATGTCAATGATATGCAGAAAGATGATCTTTGGACTGAGCTGAAGGCAAATTTCACCCTACCGCCAGAGGAGGATCCAGAGAAGCCAGTTAAAGAGCAATTAATCAAGTCTCATGCTCTTAAGAAGATGGCAGACCTATTCAGGAGGTGGAAGAATGAGCTGAAAACGTTTGTCGACAAAGAAGAGACACCAGAATTCATCGGCCGATATGAGAAGATCAGAGATCACTGGCCCGCATTTGTGGCCCACAAGACATCAGAAAAGAGTAAGAAGATGTCAGCGACAAACAAGAAGAATGCTGCGAAGAAGAAGCTTCACCATCGCACGGGGTCAGGTGGCTACCTCAAAGCCCGGCCTAAGTGGGCCCAGGCTGAGAATGATCTGCTTGAAAAAGGGATCGAACCACAGACAATGAACTGGACAGACCGTTGCCGGACTTGGTTCTTCGGGGCTGGAGGAACCTTGGACCCTGTATCAGGGAGGTGCGTTTGGACGAACGAGCTTTTGAGAATACCAGTCAAGAAGATTCAGCAATATATCGATGCAGCGCAGGAAGGGACGTTCGTTCCAGACAGAGAGAAAGACGAGCTCGCAATGGCCCTCGGGAATCCTGAGCACCCTGGACGGACACGAGGCACGCCAGGCTCCGTTCCGTGGAAGGCTGGTTTTCCGGACGCGGGCGGTTACAAAAGCCAGGAGAGGAGAAAAAAAGTGGAGCAGATCCAAATTCAGAAGCTGCACGAAAGGGTTCAAGCGCTAGAGGAACGAGACGGAAATCGACATGCCGAAACTACCCCCGAAGCTACACCGCCATCTCAGCGGAGAAGCAGCGTGGCTTCCACTGAGCTGCTTTAGCCGGAGCATGTCTTGACGGCTCCTTCTAGCTACCCCGTGGATGCTATCACGGAGTCTCAACATTGCCACCTTATGGCGCAATGGTAGAACTTCAAAGTCAAGGCGTCTGTTGGCTCTGTTTTACCTCCTGAACCCGGCGCAACCTACCAGTGCCGGCCGATTCCAGAAGGATATGCTAGGGTGATGGTGGATGAAATAACGGAGGGATTTGAGGACCTCCAGCTTGACCACCCTACCGGTGAAGGGGAGACTCGGCTGGGTTCTGCTCTGAAGACTCCGTGCCTATGGCGGAAGGAGCTCATCAACCTTCAGAACTGGACGGCTCCGGCGAGTAAGGGCACTCCGCCTCCTCCTCCGGCGAGTGATCAGGGCACTCAGCCTCCTTCTCCGGCGCGTGGCGGCACTCTGCCTCCTCCTCCGCCTCCTCCTCCGGCGAGTGATCAGGGCACTCAGCCTCCTTCTCCGGCGCGTGGCGGCACTCCGCCTCCTTCTCCGCCTGCGCCGGCGCGCCAGAGCAGCCAGCCTCCTCCTTCTCCGCCTCGTCAGCAAGGGCGGAAGAGACCCGCCGCCGCTCCGGCTGCTCCGGCGCGTCGTAGTCCTTCTCCTCCGCCTCGTAAGCAAGGAAAGAAGACAGCCGCACTCGCTCCGTCTGCTCTGCCGGCGTCTAGCAGTACAGCTGCCAGAGACGGGAGGCAATACAGATTCGGTCCTTCTCTGAAGACTCCAGAGAAGTTACCATACGAGAGGACCGAGGAGGAATAGGAAGATCGTGCGAGCCAAAGTGACAAACTTCTTTGAAGGGGTGAAAGCAAAGAAACATCCACCTCCGGAGGAGAAGGTAGATCCGGTGAAAGCAAAGCGCACTCGGGCTGCCCTGACAAAACCACCAAAGTCTCCGCCGAGAGGCAACTATGAGCGCATTCTTACAAAGACATATGCCGAAGCGGAGCGGTCGGGAAGTACTGTCAGTGATCAAAGGTTAAAAGAACGACGAGCTGGGAAAAAAATTGCCAGCTCGGCGAACAAGCGAACCAATCGTGCCCCCCGCTCAAGGTGTCAAAAGACATCGTCGCTAATGATCCGAGGATGGTGGCCGGTTATAGCAATCTTGGAGATTACCTGCCCGACGATGTACATTATGAAATCATGGAGGTGGACGAACACAAATACCATTACGGGAAGCCTCTCGTCAAAGATGAAAGATATCTAACAACGATGATGCGAAGATTACATGATTGGTACATGAAAACCTGCAGAGAGTCTGATGGGATGAATACTTTGACGCTGAGAGTTAAACCGGAGCATGACCTCATTGGAATTGAACTGCTGAATGTTCCATTTGAGGATTTCTTCCAGTTTTTCAATCAAAAGGCCCTCGATAAAACAACGACCACTTGCTACTGTCTGTAAGTACTCCTACTTCTGTCATTAAGTCTCTCTATATAGGTCAGCTCTTTCATTGCATGTATTTATAATTATCCTCACTATATTATGCAGATTGAAGATCGCCGAATTGAAGAAAAGACAAATCGGTGATATTGGGTTCATTAACACAAATCTCATAGATGCATATACGGTTGAAAAACATGCCAAAGAAGCCGAGGCCAACTTGCTACGATCGTTAGTATTAAATCAAAACAAAGATATAATACTCTTTCCTTACAACTTCAAGTGAGTGTTACTGTCTTGTGCATATTCGGTTTCCCTTATTAGTCCAGGTTATGGTAATGTAATTGATGACTTATGCATGCATGCGCAGCTTCCACTATATTCTCCTAGAGATTAAGCTTGAGCAGGGAGTAGTAACCGTCTTAGACTCGAGACGAAAAGATCCCCAGGACTATGCGAACATGACTCAAATGCTCGAGAAGTAAGTTAAATCGATCATTATCCACCATATCAGCAACTTTGTTCATTTCCTGATATCAAGTAATTGTTTTCTTTGTCTGGCAGGGTTTGGAGAAATTCACCACAAAAGCTCCGGGACTGCCGAAGAAGCTCCAATTTAGACACCCAAAAGTAAGTACTATAGTAGCTTGTTCCGCACATCTCCTAGTGATTCAAGCGCTAGTTTCATCAATACCATTTAGCACGCTTGCTTATCAGTTAGATTGACCTCTATTTGTTGTAAAGTGGTTGTGGCAGGAACAAGGGAATGATTTCTGTGGATACTACGTTTGCGAGTCTATCCGCCACACGACCTGTGAGCGGGGCTACTCTGACGAACAATATGAAGTGCGTAAGCAATAATATTCACAATTTTATTTTATTACCATCATTTGTGTCGAGTTTCATTTATTCATATATATATATATATATATATATATATATGTATTGACCCCCTTCTTCAAATTAGATCTTTCAGATGCGTGATGAACTCCTAGCACCAGATCGTATGCGAGGAATTCAAGAGGAATTGGCGGCATTCTTCCTTGACCACGTGATCGCTGAAAACGGAGAATACTATGTGGACCCTGTGTTCTTACAATTTAATTAGGAGATTATATTGTAAGAGATAATTATTGTATATATGTAGCCGGTAGTGTTAGATAGATATACGAGAACTTGTTGTTCGACCAATCTCTCGGAGAAGGAGAGGTGGTCGATATCACTTCTCTCTGTATCCATATGTTCATGACGATCTTCTGTTTCCTTCATTTGCTTACTAGCTAGCGTGTCTAGTCCTCTCCATACGTATATAGTACGTAGTGTCGACCAAGCACGGAGATAAGAGAGGACACTTCTCTCTATTAATTAGCTAGCTAACACAATATATGAAACACCTAAATTAACCCCCCAAAACCCCCCAACCTCCCCCCTTTCAAAAAAAAAACAAAAAATCCAGCCCCTGAAATGCTGACGCGTGGATGCCTATTGGTCCCGGTTGGTGTCACCAACCGGGACAAAAGGCCATGCCTATTGGTCCCGGTTGGTGGCACCAACCGGGACCAAAGGACCCCCTGCCTGGGCTGGCAGCAGCGGCCACATGGAGGACCTTCTGTCCCGGTTCGTGTCAGAACCGGGACTAAATGGTTAGGGCTTTAGTAACGACCCTTTAGTCCCGGTTCGAAAACCGGGACAAAAGGCCCTTACAAACCGGGGTAAAAGCCCCTTTTCCTACTAGTGCATGCTATTGCTCCCCGGCAACGGCGCCAGAAAAAGGTCTTGATAACCCAAAAGTATAGGGGATCGTTTGTAGCCTTCTTCGATAAATAAGAGTGTCGAACCCAACGAGGAGCTAAAGGCAGAAAAAATATTCCCTCAAGTTCTATCGACCACCGACAACTCTACGCACACTTGAGGTTTGCTTTACCGGAAACAAGTATGAAACTATTTTGCGAGAATAAAACTATGAGTACTTTGCGAGAATAAAACTATGGATAAATTGCAAGGTAATAAAAGTGGATATCTTTTGTCAACAAGAAAGTCATTTGTACCTAGGCAATCGATAACAAGTAACGGTAATCATTCTTGTAATTTTATATGAGGGAGAGGCATGAGCTAACATACTTTCTCTACTTGGATCATATGAACTTATGATTGGAACTCTACAACACATCCGCAACTACTAAAGATCATTAAGGCCGTGAAACCCAACCATAGCATTAAGTTTCAAGTCCTCTTTACTCCCATACGCCATAACCCACTTATCCGTGTTTAGGCTGCTGTCACCCCCGCAACACTGATAATAAGCAAACCATGAACATATTGCAACAACCTACAGCGGGGGCCCCTCACGTTTGTGCGAGACGGAGGGCACCGTAGGACAGCACCATAAATAAAATATACAATCATACCAACCAAGATCACGATTAACCCACAGGACAAAACGGATGTACTCAAACATCATAGGATAGCCAAATATCATTGGGAAATAATATATAAAGTTGAGCACCATGTTTAAGTAGAGATTACAGCGGGGAGAAGAGGTGTTACACGGCTGCATAGAGGGGGAGAAAGTTGGTGTTGACGGTAGCAAAGTTGTTGATGTAGATCGTCGTCCCGATTGTTGCCCCGGCGGCACTCCGGCACCACCGGGAGAGAGGGGGAGAGAGCCCCCCTCCTTCTTCTTCTTCCTTGCCCCCCCCTAGATGGGAGGAGAGTTCCCCCTCTGGTCCATGGTCTCCATGGCGGTGGAGCGGCGGGAGCCCCTCCGAGATTGGATCTCCCTCTCTGTTCTCTTCTGTTTCACGTTCACCAGATTTGGCCGAAAACCATTTCTTATATTCAGGGAGATCCATAACTCGGATTGCGCTGAGATTTTAACATGATTTTTTTCTAGATATAAGCTTCCTTGTGCCCGAAGTAGAGCTCCAACCGACGTTCGAGGAGGGCACAACCCACCACCACGCGCCAGGGGCCTCTGGCGCGCCCTGGTGTCTTGTGGGTTGTGTGGGCCTCCGTTTGTGGTGATTCCAACTCCCAAAAATCACAGATATTCCAAAATAATTCTCCATAAAATTTTATTGCGTTTGGACATCGTTTGATATGGATATTCTGCGATACAAAAAACATGCAAAAAACAGGAACTGACACTAGGCACTGGATCAATAGGTTAGTCCAATAAATCATATAAAAAGTTGCCAAAAGTGTACAAAAGTTGTATAATATTGGCATGAAACAATAAAAAATTATAGATATGACGGAGACATATCAACCTCCTCATACAACCCCAGCTTTTCCCAAATCTCTTTCGGCCTCTGGCATAAAAACAACATGTGTTTTGTATCTTCTGGTCCATTCAAACATGATGGGCAGATTGAGAAAACTTTCATATGTCTATTAGCAAGCGTAACACGACACGGGAGATTTCCATGCAAAGTACGCCAAATGAAAATTTTCACCTTTGCTGGTCAAGATAATTTTGAAATCCTACCCCAAATAGGATTTACATTAGTTCCACCCATGCCATTTGTATGTTGCAATTTTCTCCCATGTTGTTGGTTCCATTCCTCCAAATAAGTTGAACGAACAGTTAATATACCATTTTTTGTCCAACTCCAAGCAATGAAGTCTGTCATATTATGCATAGGGAGTGGAATTGCAAGCACCCTTTGAGCATCAATTGGTCACAACGTATGTCTCACCAACTCTTCATCCCAAAAATTCGTGACTGGATCAATAAGATCAGAGACCTTTGACAAAAGATGCCCCCTTCTAGGAGTAATAACTTTTCTATAAGCACTCTATTGCACTCTATTTCATGTATTATTTTTACCAAATGACCCTGGAGGATTTTATGTCGCCCACTGACCCCTAAAAACTTTTCGTCACCTGACCCCATTCGTGCCTGGCTGGTAGGCGCTTCAATTGCACGTGGCCGCGCCGCCCTCTGAGACGCCTTTGACCCACGTCGACGACCGGTGGCCAACATGGCAACCACCACACGCGCCTACCCGAAAGGCGTGATTCAACTGGATGAGCCAAGTTTCTATGCTAGACCTTGTTCTCGCAGTAATCAGACCGTCTGATATATCCAAGTACCGATTGATGCTTTAGCTGTATCCGGCTAACATATTGGATAGTCTGATGTGCTTCCTGGACACACTCATCTATTTGGCGCGATACACTTGTCTAATCATCTGTCACATTAGGTTGGCACGGCTGGGTCGTTGTGGGCCTTAGTTGCACGTCGTCGCGCCTACTTAATAGGCGTTTATCTTGAAATAAAAAATTACCTTGCTAAGCGCTTAAAAAACTAGATGGTCTGGCTCTCCATTATTCTCTCACTGCTGCGTGGGTCCACGATAGCATTGGAAGCGTCCTATTTAGCCTCCGAACCCCTTTTTTGGTGAAACCATTTGCCATTTCTCCCTATCGCCACTCATTCTCCTCTTCCCCGCTGCCACTCATCCCCCTCTTCCCCGCCCCGGCGCCGCCACCCGCATGTGCGTCCGCATGCAGGATTGGATCTCGATGGCCGATATGCCAACTCCATCCCGAAAGACAAGGAAGGAGTTGGTTGATCAGTACATGGAAGGACAGGAACGACAAGTTCGTGCGAAGATTGCCGGAAAGCGGGCTGTTGGTGCCACCCCCATGGTGGGAGGATCCATCAATCCTTCTGTTCATGTAAGTAATCCCGAACGCACCATATGTACCGTTGGGTGGTTTCAAATCGTTAGGATCTGTATTTTGTGGGTGATTGCATTTTTTGATTATGCATCTAGCATTACTGATTAAATCCTAGGTTTGGGGGACAATTTGGATTCATACTAGGGTTCAAATGTCTCGATCCGTACATATTTAATTTAGTATTAGGATTTTATAATGTGCAAAAGCCATCCAAAACCTGTAGTAATTAAATCCGTCATTAGAGGTGGTATTTGATATATTACCACATGCAGTTTGGTTCAATTTTATAAATCTGCCAACGCACTTGCTTGGCATTTGAACATGCGGTCACGTGGTATTTGATTTATTTCCACACGTAGTTAGCACAGTCATCAGTTCGTTTGGATTGCATAAATGGCTTATCCATGCTGATGTGCATATTGTTCTCTCTCTAGATTGCTTATTCAGCAATTCTATGGCACATGTAGTTTTGAATTGTATTAGTTCATTGGTCCTTAGATTGCTCATTCAGCAAACAGTAGCCGTGCTATGGTGAAGCTTGGCGTCACTGCTGTCGACAAGGTCCCGGAGGATAATACCGTCCATGCCCTATGTGTGCTCATTTTAGCGAAGCAGCAAGCAAGAATGGCATGTGCACTGGCACGCGGGCAAACGCAAGCAGTTTGTTTGCTCGCCGGCCTGCGTCCCAGAGAGGAGGATTGTGATGATACCGAGGATGCATCCAACAGCTCCGGCAGTGAGCATATAATGCTGGACCCATATTGCATTTTTGGCCGGTACCTCGGCGGTGAACATGGTAAGGGGAAAAAGGGAAAGCGAAAGGGGAAGAAGGGGAAGAAAGGGAAGCGAAAAGGAAAGGGTGTCCTTGAATTTCCTATGATAGCCATGTTTTAGCTATTACAATCTTGCAACATCTCAGTTGTCTGATTTAATGCCCCTATGCTACATTTGTGTTTATGTAGATGAATTATATAAGCTGTTTTAACATTTGCTTGAGATCGTTTTGTATGGTGGTTTATTGACTTACTAAATGCAATTTTTAACCAGTGGACCATCGTGCTTACCATTGGCTCTGGATGCTGAGCTGAGGCTTATTGCCGTAAAAAAAAGTAGTATGTTATGTTGTATGATGTTGTTGTACGTCATCCAAGCCCTACACTGAAGTAACTGTCCGATTGATTAATATCTGAACTTGCTAAATACAAGTGGCAATGCCAGTAGTTAGTACAGTTTCATCACCTACATGTTTCTCTATCATCTGGTGACAGAGCCCGTAAGGTATGTCCATCTTGGTTTTTGTCGGCGTTCTGGGAAACAGGGTACCTAGACCTGCCTGCCTGCGGCCACGGCGTGGCTCCATCGACGGCCTAGTGTGGCCCATCTTCAGCACCGGCAAGACAAGACCCTCGCGAGGGGCCAATCCTAGCGAGGCGGACAACACCAAGACCTCCGAAGGGAGCGGACTCCCCATGCTGGCTCCCGAGAAGCAGAGATTCCTATGCAGGCGCCCACCTCATGAGGTCCAGGTGACGAAAGCCATGACGGCCAAGGCCAGGCGGGCGCCAGCGGGCGCAGAGCAGCAGGTTTCCTCTTTGATGCTAAGGAGGCAAGCGCAGGCGCGGGGTCCCGAGGAACCGGCCAAAGGTTTCCATTCCCGTGCAACGAGACCAAGATAGCCATGACGGCAGGATGGATGTCATCGCCGAGCCCACCACGGCGTCACGAGTAGAAGCTTTGCACGCGAAGACCACCTTTCGTCTGGATAAGATGTATTACTTGCACCCCTTCAAAATTGGCCACTGTGGGATCCCCACTATAAATATAGCTTAGCCACCACCATAGGAGGGGATCCGGGTGTCGGTGTCAAAACCGACCGATCTCGGGTAGGGGGTCCCGAACTGTGCGTCTGAGAATCGAAGGTAACAGGAAGTAGGGGACACGATGTTTACCCAGGTTTGGGACCTCTTAATGGAGGCAATACCCTACTTCTTGCTTGATTGATTTTGATGAGTATAGGGGTTACAGGAGTTGATCTACCTCGAGATCATAAGGGCTAAACCCTAGATGTCTAGCCTGTATGATTTTTGATAGCCTCTATGGACTAAACCCTCCGGTTTATATAGACACCGGAGGGGCCTAGGGTTGTACAGAGTCAGTTTACAGAGAAAGGAAACTACACATCCGGACGCCAAGCTTGCCATCCACACAAAGGAGAGTCCCAGCCGGACACGGGGGAAGGCCTTCTATCTTGTATCTTCACGGCCCATCAGTCCGACCCATGTCAAATAGGCCGGATGCCCGAGGACCCCAAAATCCAGGACTCCCTCAGTAGCCCCTGAACCCGGCTTCAATGACGATGTGTCCGGCGCGCAGATTGTCTTCGGCATTGCAAGGTGGGTTCCTCCTCCGAACACTCTAAAGTAGTTGAATAAGAGAACTATATTCGGCTTTGCATAACAGTTACAACCCTGAGCCACAAGGGCAAAATACTTAAACAAAATAAGTCATGTCCACTGACAGCTTTTTCGGTGAGACGTTACGTCTGGCCTTATTATTATTCCAAACCATTTTTTAGCCTCCCGCTTCGAGTTTCGAGGCACAGCCTCCATTGAGACGTCTTGTCAAAGCAGAGATCGTGTCCCTTTATTGCGGGATCCTCATTAATACGGGTTTGGGTATTCCAACCGTGCCGTTTGCACGACCCCTTGGGAATAGGAGAGTTTTAAGGCTCGTGAGGGGGCGCTTCATATTCACAGCCTTTATATAAGAGGCTAAGGACCCATCTTTTTACCCCACACCTTCTTCTTCCTCTGCCCTCCCATCCTCGAGCTCCAGCGCCCATGTTTCGATCTTTTCCATCGCCACCTAAACACTCCAGCCATGTCCGGATCCGGCTCACAAGGCAAGTGGGTGGCTTCCTCCGTTACGGAGAAGAACATCAAGGAGCTCCGAGAAGCGGGGTACTTAACTGCAGGGATCACACACAGGCTCCCGGCCCCGAAGCAGGCCAGCACCACTCCGGAGCCCGGCGAAAGAGTGGTATTCATCCCCCACTTCCTCCGCGGACTAGGGTTTCCTCTCCACCCCTTTGTTCGCAGTCTCATGTTCTATTATGGGCTAGATTTTCACGATCTAGCTCCGAACTCCTTCCTCCACATCTCGGCATTTATCGTCGTGTGTGAGGCATTCCTCCGCATCCCACCACACTTCGGCCTGGGGCTCAAGAGCTTCAATGTGAAGCCGAAGGTGGTCGGTGGGCAGCACGCGGATTGTGGCGGTGCCATGGTGAGCAAGCTCCCCAAAGTTACCTGGCCCAAAGGGGCCTTCGTGGAGACCGTCAAGATATGACAGTAGGAGTGGTTTTACATCACCGAGCCCCGCGGCACCAAGTGGGCAGCCGCTCCTGCATTTAGATCCGGACCCCCGCTGCGGCTTGCATCATGGACCAACAAGGGTCTAGATTGGGGATCATCCGACGAGGTGTTGATGCTGCAAAGCACATCAAAAATATCATAGAAAAGGGTACCAGCCTCATTGACGTGATCCAGGTGATGCTCGTCTGCTGAACCCTACCCTGCCAGCGACGGCCTCTCCGTATGTGGGAGTTCAATCCGGAAGGGCCACGGACCCTGCAGCGATTCTTTGGCACAACACACAAAGAGATCTGGAAGCTGCTCTTCAAAGCTCAGAAGTCATGGCCGAAGATGTCTGAGGACATCGGCCTCGACTGCAATCATCCAGCCACTCCGGTAAGTGTTCAATTTCTGAACATAGTTTAGTTTATCAATCAGAGGAGTGTATTAACAATTCCATCCTCTAAACAGGGCTGGACAAAGAAGGAGGAGTGGATCAGATGTTCAGCTCCACTGCCCGAAAACCCAGTGAATCCTCTACTAATGAGGATGCTGGTCCCAGCGCCCTATCAGGCGCCAGAGAAAAAGGCCAAGAAGAAGAACAAGGAGACCAAAGATGGCCTCCGCCGCAAAGGTACTTCGGACGTAGTGTCTAGAGAGAACGAAACTCACTCCTCCCATGAGGAGGATGAAGATGAAGAGGAGGAGGAGGCAGAAAGAAATCCTTCCTTGGAGGGGAGGAAGAAGAAGAGGGCGGCCTCCGAAGACCCAGAAGCGGAGGCATCCAAAAGGGGGAAATTATCCCTCCCAGACGGCTCGGATTCGGACGCCGAAACCATCCCTGAGTGGCGCCCCAGGTCGAAGCCCCTCGCCGCATCGTAAGTATCCGAGGATGCCTTACATAAGTTCAGTCTTTATGATTATGGTCTTAACACATTGTATGGTGTAGTCCGGCCCGCGATCTCCCCCAAAAATCATCGGAGGGGAATTCTTTGGATCTGGGGTGATGGAGAGCGAGTCGCCTCTGCAAGCCTCCCCGCCAACCGCCACGGACGACATCGAAGTGTTGTCCCGAAGGGCCTCTCCGAGCCACAGAGCGGTACGGGAGGCCGCCAAAATGGCGCCAGAGGGTAATGCCTTGGCTGCCGAGAACATGGGGGGCGCAATCCCCATGGAGACTGATGGCAGGGGCCTTGATCAGTTCGGCCCCAAGCCGAACCCCGTTCCGGAAACCCAAACGGCTCCGGGAACGAATAAGCGACCCCCTTCAAGGAAGGGGGAGCTCCAACTCCAGCGGCGACCTCCGCTAATCCAGAGGCGCCGAACACACTGATGGAGGCACTGCAACATGCTTCCATTATGGAGGAGGACCGCACCCTGATGGGTGTGGTGGTTGAGAAGGTTCAGTCTGCCAAGAGCGGGCTGAACGAAGCCTTCAATAGCCTGCTAACAGGCTTTGAGGTAGGCGATGTAATGTTCTTGGCCGCTTTTCATATGAAAAATATGCCTGTACATAGATAGAAGCCCCTGAGACTCTACTCCGCTTTTGGAAAAAGGCCGAACAGAGGATCGATAATATTCGCAGGAGATAATGTACTTTTCTATTTTGACAAACAGGCTTCACTGTTAGCGGCAACTGCCTAGGCCGCCGAAGTATCCGAGCTCAAGCGGAAGCTGGGGCTGGCCGATGAGGATCTCGTCCGCATCAACAAGAGGTTTGATGAAGCGCAATGTATGTTTCGAATGTCTCATTCATGCCTTAATTGATATGCAGACTCTAAGTCGAAGCTCAGGTGCTGCTATGTGTATGATTGCAGGTAGTGTTGCTGTGGTCGAGACTCTCAGGGGTGAACTTGCCCAAGCCAAGGAGCAGGCAAGGATAAACAAAGCGGCCGTTGATAAAGCGACCGCGGACTTGAAGTCCGAACAGGTCATCCGCCGCCAGTACGAGGAGCGGGTAACCGAAGTGGAGCAAGCGCTCAAGGATGCCGCCAGCAACTGCGAGTCCCTAGAGGAGAAGAATAAAGCCCATGCGACCGATCTCGCTAAGGCCCTTCAAGAGGCCAAGGCGGCGCGGACCGAATCCCGAGTAGCTCGCGAGGAGATTCGGCAAGTCAAATAGATAGCGGCTGGTAAGCCCTTTCTTTTACAGACTAAATTCGGCAATCAGAAGTATGCCTTGCTCACTCAACTGTGGAGTGCTCCAGATGCCTTTGCGGATCTTTCGAAGAGTGCCGCCGACGCCGCGCAGTTCTTCTTGGCCCAGGAGGGGCACACGACGGAGAAGCTATTCTGGTCATAGTTCGCGCCGCACGAGCGCCCAGCGCTACTGAATGACCAGATGGCAGAGTGGGCCGAGCTACATAGGATGTCCGTATTGGCCATCAGGGATGTCATAGTCCGGCTGTGGCCAGCCGAACCCGTCCCAAGCAGCTATTTTGGCCTGGTGCAGCGCCTCGTCAATGCACTGCCCCTAATTAAAGCGGCCAGGTGGTCGTCATGTATAGAAGGTGCGCGGCTGGCCTTTGACCGTGTCAAGATGCACTGGGCGAAAATGAAGGCCGCCGTCGTGGTAGTCGAGGGCCTGCCAGGAGGCAAGGTCCACAGCAAGCCGGAGTGCTATTTCAAAGACGTACTAGAGGGTGCCCGTTTGATAGAGGGTCAATGCTCGAAGGATATTATGTTTGAGTAAATGTATCTGACCTGACCAGGCGTTGTATCATGAACTTAAGCTTTGTAATATATTTGTGCCTTTTATTTTAAAGTATTTTTCCTCCTTTGAAGTGATACGTCTCCGTCTTATCTATAATTTTTGATTGTTCCATGCCAATATTCTACAACTTTCATATACTTTTGGCAACTTTTTATACTATTTTTGAGACTAACATATTGATCCAGTGCCTAGTGCCATTTCCTTTTTGTTGCATGTTTTTTGTTTCACAGAAAATCCATATCAAACGGAGTCGGGATAAAAACTGACGTAGATTTTTTTTGGAATATTTATGAATTTTGGGAAGAAGAATCAACGCGAGACGATGCCCGAGGGGGCCACGAGGCAGGGAGGCGCGCCCCTGACCCTCGTGGACACCCCGTAAGGCGGTTGGAGCCCTTTGTCGGTATCAAAACCGGCGGATCTCGGGTAGGGGATCCCGAATTGTGCGTCTAAGGCCAATGGTAATAGGAGGCGGGGGACACAATGTTTACCCAGGTTCGGGCCCTCTCGATGGAGGTAATTCCCTACTTCCTGCTTGATTGATCTTGATGATATGAGTATTACAAGAGTTGATCTACCACGAAATTGTAGAGGCTAAACCCTAGAAGCTAGCCTATGATTATGATTGTTGTTGTTCTTGGTCCTACAGACTAAACCCTCCGGTTTATATAGACACCGGAGGGGGCTAGGGTTACACAGAGTCGATTACAGAGAAGGAGATCTACACATCTGAATCGCCAAGCTTGCCTTCCACGCAAAGGAGAGTCCCATCCAGACACGGGACGAAGTCTTCAATCTTGTATCTTCATAGTCCAATAGTCCGGCCAAAGTATATAGTCCGGCCGTCCGGATACCCCCTAATCCAGGACTCCCTCAGTAGCCCCTGAATCAGGCTTCAATGACGATGAGTCCAGCGCGCAGATTGTCTTCGGCATTGCAAGGCGGGTTCCTTCTCCGAATACTCCATAGAAGATTGTGAACACGAGGATCGTGTCCGGCTCTGCAAAACAAATTCCACATAACACCGTAGAGAGAATATATTTCACAAATCTAATCTGCTGACAACTTTTCATAGCGTGACATCACGCCGCGGCCTGGTCATTATTCGAACCATTTTTCTCAACCAGCTGCTGCGCATTTTGCGAGGCAGTTTTATTGGCACGTCTTGTCGAAGCAGAGATCGTGTCCCCTTATCACGGGATTCTCATCAATACGGGTGTGGGTAACCCCGCGCCGTTAACACGACCCACGGGGAATGAGCGAGTTTTATGGGGCAAGTGGGGAGGCGCACTGTTTCTACTGCCTTTATAAAGAGATAAGGATTCATCTGTTCTCCACCCACGCCTTCTTCTTCCTCTGCTCATCCATTTTCCCTCTCGCTCGAGCCCCAGCGCCCAAGCGTTCGTCTTCTCAGCCTACAAAGGCTCTCCAAAAATGTCCGGATCCGGAGCAGGAGGCAAGTGGATGGCCTCTACCGTCCTGGATAAGGATATCAAAAAGCTTCGGGAGGCTGGGTATCTGGCCAAGAAAATCGGCATCATGTATTATTACGGGATCGATTTTCATGATCTGTCTCCCAATTCCTTCCTCAACATCTCGACGTTCAATGTCGTGTGTGTGGCCTTTCTCCGCATCGCGCCACACTTCGGCTTATGGCTGAAGATTTTTAGTGTGAAGCCCAAGGTGGTGAGCGGCGATCACGTCGAGTGTGGAGGCGCCATGGTGAGCAAGATGCTCAACGTCACATGGCCATCAGGTACATTTAATGATTTCGTCAAAGAGTGGCAATAGCAGTGGTTCTATATCACTGAACAGTGTGACCCCAAATGGGCCGCAGCTCCCGAATTCCGATCCGGAGCCCCCCTGCGGCTTACGTCCTGGCCCGAGAAGGGCCTGAACTGGTCTTCGTCCGACGAACTGTCGGAGCTCCAGACGCGCGTCAAGGGTATGGAAGACAAGAATATCAAACTTGTCGATGTAGTCCAGGTGATGTTAGTTCGCTGGATTCTTGCTTGCCAACACAGGTCTTGCAGTTTACGGGAATTCGACCCGGCCAAGCACCAGACCCTGCGGGAGCTCTTCGGCTCCTCTCACAAGGACATCTGGAAGGTGCTCTTCGAGTCCGGCAAATCGCGGCCGGACTCCGCCGAGGACCGCGGGTACCAGCTGTCCCGCCCCGCAAGTCCGGTAAGTCATTATACGTTGGCAATCCATAAGTTTTATCTGCATAACCCGAGGGAAATGCTTGATGTGTTTTCCACCACTCTACTAGGGCTGTACGAAGAAGGCGGGGCAGATCTACTGTCCGACCCCACTACCAGAAGAACTGGCCGGCCCACTTCTGACGAAGATGCTAGTCTCGGTGCCTTACAAGGCGCCGAAGAAGAAGGCCGAGAAGGAGGCCAAAGGGACCAGGGGCGGACTTCGTCGCCGCAGTACTTCGGACACAACCGAAGACTCCGATGCCCGCTCCTCCCCCGAAGAGGTCGAGGGAGAGGAGGAAGACCAATCCCCAGTGAGTGGGAGAAAGAAAAGGACGACCTCCACATCTTTGGAGGCCGAGACGCCCAAGAAGGGAACCCCCCCCCCCCCGTCCGGAGGGGTCCACCGCCGCTGCCGACAGCAGCCCGGAGTGGGATCCCAGGGCCCAGCCCCTTGTGAATTCGTGAGTATACAAAATCCGAACACGTTTACGCATCCGTACTCTCTATGGTATGATGTTTTAATCCATACTTTTTTTAGAAGTCCGGCGAGGTCCCGCACCGAACCATCCTCATCAGAGGGTTCACTGGGTTCGGATGCTATGGACAGCGGGACACCCCCGAAGGCCCCTTCCCCAGAATGTATAAATGACGCCGAGGCGACACCCAGAGGGAACCAGGCTAAGGAGGGGGGGATACCAGAAAGGCAGCCCAAGGGGGTCAAGCTCCAAGGGCCGGACACACGGGAAAAAGGCTCCCATGAATGTCGACGGCGGGAGCTATCTTGAATTGGGCTCCCAGCTGGACACAATTCCGGAGACCAGTATGGCTCCAGAATCAGGGAGGCAGCCCCCCTCAGCAGGAGGGGGTGCGCCTATTCCACCGGCAACTTCTGTCCAACCAGAGATGACGGATACTTTATCGACAGCGCTAAAGAGCGGCGCCATCGTTGAAGAACACCGTGTCCTTATGGGTACGGTTATTGAGAAGATTCAGTCCGCCGAGAGTGGGCTGAATGAAGCCTGCATCAGCCTTATAACAGGCTTTGAGGTATGTTTTGTGAGGTTTCAAAGAATGTCATAGTGTAGGTAGTAGCCCCTCATACATTGTTTGGTGAAAGAAAGAACCGAACAGGGGATCAAACATAATTCTGTAGGAGACTTACTTTATGGCATCTCTCTTTTGTTTAAAAGCAGGCGTCTGTCGCGACTGCCGCGTCGCATAATGCGGAAGTCGTCGGACTAACTGAGTGTCGGGGATCGTAGTAGAATTTAAAATTTTTCCTACGCATCACCAAGATCCATCTATGGAGTATACTAGCAACGAGGGGAAGGGAGTGCATCTACATACCCTTGTAGATCGCGAGCGGAAGCGTTCCAATGAACGTGGTTGATGGAGTCGTACTCGCCGTGATCCAAATCACCGATGACCGAGTGCCAAACGGACGGCACCTCCGCGTTCAACACACGTACGGTGCCGCGACTTCTCCTCCTTCTTGATCCAGCAAGGGGGAAGGAGAGGTTGATGGAGATCCAGCAGCACGACGGCGTGGTGGTGGATGTAGCGGGATCTCGGCAGGGCTTCGCCGAGCTTCTACGAGAGGGAGAGGTGTAGCAGGGGAGGAGGGAGGCGCCCAAGGCAGTCATACTACTGCCCTCCCTCCCCCCCTTTATATAGGCCCCCTGGGAGGGGGGGCGCCGGCCAGGAACCCATCTACATGGGGGGCGGCGGCCAGGGGGGAGACTTGCCCCCCAAGGCAAATGGGGCGCCACCCCACCCTAGGGTTTCCAACCCTAGGCGCAGAGGGGAGGCCCATGGGGGGCGCCCCAGCCCACTAAGGGCTGGTTCCCTTCCCACTTCAGCCCATGGGGCCCTCCGGGATAGGTGGCCCCACCCGGTGGACCCCCGGGACCCTTCCGGTGGTCCCGGTACAATACCGATAACCCCCGAAACTTTCCCGGTGGCCGAAACTTGACTTCCTATATATAATTCTTCACCTCCGGACCATTCCGGAACTCCTCGTGACGTCCAGGATCTCATCCGGGACTCCGAACAACTTTCGGTTTTCCGCATATTCATATCTCTACAACCCTAGCGTCACCGAACCTTAAGTGTGTAGACCCTACGGGTTCGGGAGACATGCAGACATGACCGAGACGCCTCTCCGGTCAATAACCAACAGCGGGATCTGGATACCCATGTTGGCTCCCACATGTTCCACGATGATCTCATCGGATGAACCACGATGTCGAGGATTCAATCAATCCCGTATACTATTCCCTTTGTCAATCGGTATGTTACTTGCCCGAGATTCGATCGTCGGTATCCCAATACCTTGTTCAATCTCATTGCTGGCAAGTCTCTTTACTCGTACCGTAATGCATGATCCCGTGACTAACTCCTTAGTCACATTGAGCTCATTATGATGATGCATTACCGAGTGGGCCCAGAGATACCTCTCCGTCACACGGAGTGACAAATCCCAGTCTCGATCCATGCCAACCCAACAGACACTTTTGGAGATACCCATAGTGCACCTTTATAGTCACCCAGTTACGTTGTGACGTTTGGCACACCCAAAGCACTCCTACGGCATCCGGGAGTTGCACGATCTCATGGTCTAAGGAAAAGATACTTGACATTGGAAAAGCTCTAGCAAACGAACTACACGATCTTTGAGCTATGCTTAGGATTGGGTCTTGTCCATCACATCATTCTCCTAATGATGTGATCCCGTTATCAATGACATCCAATGTCCATAGTCAGGAAACCATGACTATCTGTTGATCAACGAGCTAGTCAACTAGAAGCTTACTAGGGACACATTGTGGTCTATGTATTCACACATGTATTACGATTTCTGGATAACACAATTATAGCATGAACAATAGACAATTATCATGAACAAAGAAATATAATAATAACCATTTATTATTGCCTCTAGGGCATATTTCCAACAGTCTCCCACTTGCACTAGAGTCAATAATCTAGTTACATTGTGATGAATCGAACACCCATTGCGTCCTGGTGTTGATCATGTTTTGCTCTAGGGAGAGTTTTAGTCAACGGATCTGCTACATTCAGGTCCGTATGTACTTTACAAATATCTATGTCTCCCTTTTGAACACTTTCACGAATGGAGTTGAAGCGACGCTTGATATGCCTGGTCTTGCTGTGAAATCTGGGCTCCTTCGCAAGGGCAATAGCTCCAGTATTGTCACGGAAAAGAGTCATCGGGCCCGACGCATTGGGAATCACCCCTAGGTCGGTAATGAACTCCTTCATCCAGACTGCTTCCTGTGCTGCCTCCGAGGCCGCCATGTACTCCGCTTCACATGTAGATCCCGCCACGACGCTTTGCTTGCAACTGCACCAGCTTACTGCTCCTCCATTCAAAATATACACGTATCCGGTTTGTGACTTCGAGTCATCCAGATCTGTGTCGAAGCTAGTGTCGACGTAACCCTTTACGACGAGCTCTTCGTCACCTCCATAAACGAGTAACATATCCTTAGTCCTCTTCAGGTACTTCAGGATATTCTTGACCGCTGTCCAGTGTTCCATGCCGGGATTACTTTGGTACCTTCCTACCAAACTTACGGCAAGGTTTACATCAGGTCTGGTACACAGCATGGCATACATAATAGACCCTATGGCCGAGGCATAGGGGATGACACTCATCTTTTTTCTATCTTCTGCCGTGGTCGGGCATTGAGCCGTGCTCAATTGCATACCTTGCAATACAGGCAAGAACCCCTTCTTGGACTGATCCATATTGAACTTCTTCAATATCTTGTCAAGGTACGTACTCTGTGAAAGACCAATGAGGCGTCTTGATCTATCTCTATAGATCTTGATGCCTAATATATAAGCAGCTTCTCCAAGGTCCTTCATTGAAAAACACTTATTCAAATAGGCCTTTATACTTTCCAAGAATTCTATATCATTTCCCATCAATAGTATGTCATCCACATATAATATGAGAAATGCTACAGAGCTCCCACTCACTTTCTTGTAAACACAGGCTTCTCCATAAGTCTGTGTAAACCCAAACGCTTTGATCATCTCATCAAAGCGAATGTTCCAACTGCGAGATGCTTGCACCAGCCCATAGATTGAGCGCTGGAGCTTGCATACTTTGTCAGCATTCTTAGGATCAACAAAACCTTCCGGCTGCATCATATACAATTCTTCCTTAAGGAAGCCGTTAAGGAATGCCGTTTTGACGTCCATCTGCCATATCTCATAATCATAGTATGCAGCAATTGCTAACATGATTCGGACGGACTTCAGCTTCGCTACGGGTGAGAAAGTCTCATCGTAGTCAACCGCTTGAACTTGTCGATAACCCTTAGCGACAAGTCGGGCCTTATAGATGGTCACATTACCATCCGCGTCTGTCTTCTTCTTAAAGATCCATTTACTTTCTATGGCTCGCCGATCATCGGGCAAGTCAGTCAAAGTCCATACTTCGTTTTCATACATGGATCCTATCTCGAATTTCATGGCTTCTAGACATTTGTCGGAATCCGGACCCGCCATTGCTTCTTCATAGTTCGAAGGTTCACCATTGTCTAACAACATGATTTCCAGGACAGGGTTGCCGAACCACTCTGGTGCGGAACGTGCCCTCGTGGACCTACGAAGTTCAGCAGTAACTTGATCCGAAGCTTCATGATCATCATCATTAACTTCCTCCCCAGTCGGTGTAGGCACCACAGGAACATCTTCCCGTGCTGCGCTACTTTCCGGTTCAGAAGGGGTGACTATCACCTCATCAAGTTCCACTTTCCTCCCACTTAATTCTTTCGAGAGAAACTCTTTCTCCAGAAAGGACCCGTTCTTGGCAACAAAGATCTTGCCTTCGGATCTGAGGTAGAAGGTATACCCAATGGTTTCATTAGGGTATCCTATGAAGACGCATTTTTTCGACTTGGGTTCGAGCTTTTCAGGTTGAAGTTTCTTGACATAAGCATCGCATCCCCAAACTTTTAGAAACGACAGCTTAGGTTTCTTCCCAAACCATAATTCATACGGTGTCGTCTCAACGGATTTCGACGGAGCCCTATTTAAAGTGAATGCGGCAGTCTCTAAAGCATAGCCCCAAAATGAGAGCGGTAGATCGGTAAGAGACATCATAGATCGCACCATATCCAATAGAGTGCGATTACGATGTTCGGACACACCATTTCGCTGAGGTGTTCCAGGCGGCGTGAGTTGTGAAACGATTCCACATTTCCTTAAATGTGGACCAAATTCGTGACTTAAATATTCTCCTCCACGATCTGATCGTAAGAACTTTATTTTCATGTCACGTTGATTCTCAACCTCACTCTGAAATTCCTTGAACTTTTCAAAGGTCTCAGACTTGTGTTTCATTAGGTAGACATACCCATATCTACTTAAATCATCAGTGAGAGTGAGAACATAACGATATCCTCCGCGAGCCTCAACACTCATTGGACCGC
Organism: Triticum aestivum; assembly: GCF_018294505.1. Taxonomy (NCBI): domain Eukaryota; kingdom Viridiplantae; phylum Streptophyta; class Magnoliopsida; order Poales; family Poaceae; genus Triticum; species Triticum aestivum. The sequence goes on along the minus strand of NC_057808.1, from coordinate 383,427,795 downwards.
ACACATCCGTATGTATGATTTCCAATAAGTTGGTTGCTCGCTCCATTGTTCCGGAGAACGGAGTCTTGGTCATCTTACCCATGAGGCATGGTTCGCACGTGTCAAATGATTCGTAATCAAGAGACTCCAAAAGTCCATCTGCATGGAGCTTCTTCATGCGTTTGACACCAATGTGACCAAGGCGGGAGTGCCACAAGTATGTGGGACTATCGTTATAAACTTTACATCTTTTGGTATTCACACTATGAATATGTGTAACATCACGTTCAAGATTCATCAAGAATAAACCATTGACCAGCGGGGCATGACCATAAAACATATCTCTCAAATAAATAGAACAACCATTATTCTCGGATTTAAATGAGCAGCCATCTCGAATTAAACGAGATCCAGATAATATGTTCATGCTCAAAGCTGGCACTAAATAACAATTATTGAGGTTTAAAACTAATCCCGTAGGTAAATGCAGAGGTAGCGTGCCGACGGCGATCACATCGACCTTGGAACCATTCCCGACGCGCATCGTCACCTCGTCCTTTGCCAGTCTCCGTTTATTCCGAAGTTCCTGTTTTGAGTTACAAATATGAGCAACCGCACCAGTATCAAATACCCAGGAGCTACTACGAGTACTGGTAAGGTACACATCAATTACATGTATATCACATATACCTTTGGTGTTGCCGGCCTTCTTGTCCGCTAAGTATTTGGGGCAGTTCCGCTTCCAGTGACCACTTCCCTTGCAATAAAAGCACTCAGTCTCAGGCTTGGGTCCATTCTTCGACTTCTTCCCGGCAACTGGCTTACCGGGCGCGGCAACTCCCTTGCCGTCCTTCTTGAAGTTCTTCTTACCCTTGCCTTTCTTGAACTTAGTGGTTTTATTCACCATCAACACTTGATGTTTCTTTCTGATCTCCACCTCTGCTGATTTCAGCATTGAATATACCTCGGGAATGGTCTTTTCCATCCCCTGCATATTGAAGTTCATCACAAAGCTCTTGTAGCTTGGTGGAAGCGACTGAAGGATTCTGTCAATGACCGCGTCATCCGGGAGATTAACTCCCAGCTGAGACAAGAGGTTGTGCAACCCAGACATTCTGAGTATGTGCTCACTAACAGAACTATTTTCCTCCATCTTACAGCTGAAGAACTTGTCGGAGACTTCATATCTCTCGACCCGGGCATGAGCTTGGAAAACCATTTTCAGCTCTTCGAACATCTCATATGCTCCATGTTTCTCAAAACGCTTTTGGAGACCCGGTTCTAAGCTGTAAAGCATGCCGCACTGAACGAGGGAGTAATCATCAGCACGTGATTGCCAAGCGTTCATAACGTCTTGGTTCTCTGGGATTGGTGCTTCACCTAGCGGTGCTTCTAGGACATAATCTTTCTTGGCAGCTATGAGGATGATCCTCAGGTTCCGGACCCAGTCCGTATAGTTACTGCCATCATCTTTCAGCTTGGTTTTCTCTAGGAACACGTTGAAGTTGAGGACAACGTGGGCCATTTGATCTACAAGACATATTGTAAAGATTTTAGAATAAGTTCATGATAATTAAGTTCATATAATCAAATTATTCAATGAACTCCCACTCAGATAGACATCCCTCTAGTCATCTAAGTGAAACATGATCCGAGTTAACTAGGCCATGTCCGATCATCACGTGAGACGGACTAGTCAAGATTGGTGAACATCTCCATGTTGATCGTATCTTCTATACGACTCATGCTCGACCTTTCGGTCCTTCGTGTTCCGAGGCCATGTCTGTACATGCTAGGCTCGTCAAGTCAACCTAAGTGTATTGCGTGTGTTCCGAGGCCATGTCTGTACATGCTAGGCTCGTCAACACCCGTTGTATGCGAACGTTAGAATCTATCACACCCGATCATCACGTGGTGCTTCGAAACAACGATCCTTCGCAACGGTGCACAGTTAGGGGGGGAACACTTTCTTGAAATTATCATAAGGGATCATCTTACTTACTACCGTCATTCTAAGCAAATAAGATGCAAAAACATGATAAACATCACATGCAATCAAATAGTGACATGATATGGCCAATATCATTTTGCTCCTTTGATCTCCATCTTCGGGGCACCATGATCATCTTCCTCACCGCCATGACACCATGATCTCCATCATCGTGTCTTCATGAAGTTGTCACGCCAACGACTACTTCTACTTCTATGGCTAACGCGTTTAGCAATAAAGTAAAGTAATTTACCTGGCGTTATTCAATGACACGCATGTCATACAAAATAATAAAGACAACTCCTATGGCTCCTGCCGGTTGTCATACTCATCGACATGCAAGTCGTGATTCCTATTACAAGAATATGATCAATCTCATACATCACATATATCATTCATCACATCTTCTGGCCATATCACATCACAAGGCACATGCTGCAAAAACAAGTTAGACGTCCTCTAATTGTTGTTGCAAGTTTTTACGTGGCTTGTATAGGTTTCTAGCAAGAACGTTTATTACCTACGTAAAACCACAACGTGATGTGCCAATTTCTATTTACCCTTCATAAGGACCCTTTTCATCGAATCCGTTCCGACTAAAGTAGGAGAGACAGACACCCGCTAGCCACCTTATGCAACTAGTGCATGTCAGTCGGTGGAACCAGTCTCACGTAAGCGTACGTGTAAGGTCGGTCCGGGCCGCTTAATCCCACAATGCCGCCGAAACAAGATAAGACTAGTAGCGGCAAGAAGAATTGGCAACATCTACGCCCACAACTGCTTTGTGTTCTACTTGTGCATAGTAACTACGCATAGGCCTGGCTCATGATGCCACTGTTGGGGATCGTAGCAGAATTTAAAATTTTTCCTACGCATCACCAAGATCCAACTATGGAGTATACTAGCAACGAGGGGAAGGGAGTGCATCTACATACCCTTGTAGATCGCGAGCGGAAGCGTTCCAATGAACGTGGTTGATGGAGTCGTACTCGCCGTGATCCAAATCACCGATGACCGAGTGCCGAACGGACGGCACCTCCGCGTTCAACACACGTACGGTGCAGCGACTTCTCCTCCTTCTTGATCCAGCAAGGGGGAAGGAGAGGTTGATGGAGATCCAGCAGCACGACGGCGTGGTGGTGGATGTAGCGGGATCTCGGCAGGGCTTCGCCGAGCTTCTGCGAGAGGGAGAGGTGTAGCAGGGGAGGAGGGAGGCGCCCAAGGCTGTCATACTACTGCCCTCCCTCCCCCCCCTTTATATAGGCCCCCTGGGAGGGGGGGCGCCGGCCAGGAACCCATCTACATGGGGGGCGGCGGCCAGGGGGGAGACTTGCCCCCCAAGGCAAGTGGGGCGCCACCCCACCCTAGGGTTTCCAACCCTAGGCGCAGGGGGGAGGCCCATGGGGGGCGCCCCAGCCCACTAAGGGCTGGTTCCCTTCCCACTTCAGCCCATGGGGCCCTCCGGGATAGGTGGCCCCACCCGGTGGACCCCCGGGACCCTTCCGGTGGTCCCGATACAATACCGATAACCCCCGAAACTTTCCCGGTGGCCGAAACTTGACTTCCTATATATAATTCTTCACCTCCGGACCATTCCGGAACTCCTCGTGACGTCCGGGATCTCATCCGGGACTCCGAACAACTTTCGGGTTTCCGCATATTCATATCTCTACAACCCTAGTGTCACCGAACCTTAAGTGTGTAGACCCTACGGGGTCGGGAGTCATCCAGACATGACCGAGACGCCTCTCCGGTCAATAACCAACAACGGGATCTGGATACCCATGTTGGCTCCCACATGTTCCACGATGATCTCATCGGATGAACCACGATGTCGAGGATTCAATCAATCCCGTATACTATTCCCTTTGTCAATCGGTATGTTACTTGCCCGAGATTCGATCGTCGGTATCCCAATACCTTGTTCAATCTCGTTACCGGCAAGTCTCTTTACTCATACCGTAATGCATGATCCCGTGACTAACTCCTTAGTCACATTGAGCTCATTATGATGATGCATTACCGAGTGGGCCCAGAGATACCTCTCCGTCACACGGAGTGACAAATCCCAGTCTCGATCCGTGCCAACCCAACAGACACTTTCAGAGATACCTGTAGTGCACCTTTATAGTCACCCAGTTATGTTGTGACGTTTGGCACACCCAAAGCACTCCTACGGCATCCGGGAGTTGCACAATCTCATGGTCTAAGGAAAAGATACTTGACATTGGAAAAGCTCTAGCAAACGAACTACACAATCTTTGAGCTATGCTTAGGATTGGGTCTTGTCCATCACATCATTCTCCTAATGATGTGATCCCGTTATCAATGACATCCAATGTCCATAGTCAGGAAACCATGACTATCTGTTGATCAACGAGCTAGTCAACTAGAGGCTTACTAGGGACACGTTGTGGTCTATGTATTCACACATGTATTACGATTTCCGGATAACACAATTATAGCATGAACAATAGACAATTATCATGAACAAAGAAATATAATAATAACCATTTATTATTGCCTCTAGGGCATATTTCCAACACTGAGAGTCTGGAGAAGGCCCGAGAAGAACTTGGCCAACTGAAAAAGTAGTTAGAGGATAAACAAGGTATGCAAAAAACCTTGCTCGCGTTCAACGCGAATGAATGATTTAGTATGATAAAAATATGTTTCGTGGTTCGCTCTAGGGTCGATGACCGAAGTCGAGGCTCTTAAGAAGGCTGTGGCCGAGGCCGAGAAGAAAGCAGCCGCAGAGTAGGCTCTTCATGGGAAGCACGAACCCAGGGTGATTGAAGCTGAGCGAGAGCTTCAAGAGGCCGTAAAGAAATGCGAGGCCTTGGAGCAGAGTCTATCAGGAAAAGAATCCAAACTCGCCCAAGCTCGTCAAGCCGAAAGTGATGCCCGGGGAGAAGCCCATGGCGCCCTAAAGGAAATTCAGGGGGCGAGGAAGATTGCGGCTGGTAATGCTTTGTCTATGCAAAGCGTATATTAAAAAGAGAAAGTCATGCTTACTAATTTGAACTTGGGTTTCTCCAGGGGTATTTGCGGAGCTGCCACACAGCATATCTGCCGCCGCCCAATTCTACCGAGCCGAAGAAGGGAGTGCTGCGGAGAAACTCTTCTGGTCGCAGTATCTGGCGCCGAATTATCTGGTGCCATTTGCGGATTAGCTGAAACAGCTGATCGAACCGCATAAGGCGGCTGAACTAGCCATGAAGGATGTAATTATCCGACTATGGCCCGCCGAGCCAATTCCAGGCAGCTACTTCGGGCTCGTGAAGCGGCTTGTGAGTGCGTGCCCTCGACTTGATGACATCAAGCGGACGGTCTGTATTGAGGGTGCATGAATGGCCTTCGCCCGCGCAAAGGTGCACTGGGGAAGATGGATGCTGAAAAGCTGATGACCGAGGGACCGCCGGAGGGGAAGGAGCACTGCAAGCCCGAATTATATTATGATAGTGTCCTGAAAGGATCCCGCCTTGCGGCGGAGCAATGCACCAAGGAAATTATATTTCCATGAATACAGTCATGTAGTCCTTTGTAATGTTTAAACAAGGTTATTTCTATTATTTATTGCGTGTTATTTGAAATTTTTACCTCCTGCGCGGCCGTTTTATATATTAACTCTAAGAGTTGGCCAGTCGTCGGCTTCTTCCCGCACGTAGGAAGTACGGGGGTGTTCGGGATAAACCTGAACACTCTTTATCCCAGTTTTGGGTCCTTGAAGGAGGTGTTCAGTACAACGAACCAGGCAATCAGACTATAAGGCTTTATCACTCTCACTTAGCCATAGGAGTTTGACAAAAAGAAGGTAGGCGCAGCCCCTGGTGTTCGGAAGACCGCACGAGGGGCTCTATAAGCACCTGATCGGAAGAAAACCGATCCATCGCACGCTGCATTAGTTATCGCATAATGCGGAAGAAATCCTTAAAGATTTTATAACCTCTCGAACAGCGACCAGCTCTCGCCGCATCATGACAGTCAGTTTTCGGCTTTCTCTACTAAGGTGCTCGCCCAGATGAACCGGGGCACAATCGCAGTAGTTCTCCCGGTGTCACCTTAGCTGATATAGTGGAACGTAAGGTACCAAAACACGGGAGCCGGGCAAACCCAACATTTGACCCAAGACATGATTCGGAGCTGATGCATATAATGCTATAAGTTCGAGATGCCAAACGACCGTGAAGGTGTTCAGACTTTATTGCCGTATTATGGGTGCAATGAAGCCCCTGGCATATTAAGGCATATCTCGGTATACGGATGCCATTTGAAAGAGTCTCAATAAGAAAAGCAGATAAGCGTCATATAAAGCCACATGTTGGAAATAACACGTCAAAGCGTATGGGTACATGTAATGTGATAAAAATAAATATGACTTCAGAACCTGCTGGGACAAGGCGGGGGAGATTCTGTGCGGATCCATATGTGGTTTGATGGTCATCGGGGGGCGTCTCTAAGGATTCCCTTACGCATTCGAGCTGTTTCCATATCGCCAGTCCTGGCCTACACAAAAGTTGACCTGTAAGAGAAAGGGTGCAAAAAAGATATTTGTATGCCGTGTAGCGGTCGGGCTGCATTGTGTGGCCTATCCTCGCCGTGCCTCCGTCTACTGCCGGAGTGTTTTAGTTGAGCTCCGGACAAGCCGGGCTATCCTGCCGCAAAGTAGTCCGGACTCCCTTAACGGTGTCCAGGAGCTTGGCCGTCGTCCCGAGGTTCGATTGAGAGATGCCTTTAGTTGCTTCTACTATTAAGGCGGCGTTACATTCTTCGGCACAGAGGTGGAGTTCGGCCTTGCCATTAGCTGTTATGACGCCACGCGGACTGGGCATCTTGAGCTTACGGTAGGCATAGTGTGGCACCGCGTTGAATCGAGCAAACACGGTTCGTCCGAGCAGTGCATGATAATTGCTGCGAAACGGGACGATGTCGGAGGTTAACTCTTCGGTACGGTAATTATCCGGTGATCCGAAGACTACCTTCAGGGTGATGGAGCCTGTACAGCGGGCTTCCACACCTGGTATAACACCTTTGAAGGTAGTTTTAGTGGGTTTGATCATTGAATGATCAATGCCCATTTTGCGCACTGTGTCCTGATACAGCAAGTTTAGACTACTGCCTCCGTCCATAAGGACTCGCGTGAGGCGAAATCCGTTAATTATTGGGTCAAGGACTAGTGCGGCTGAATTTCCCAGATTGATATTGGCCGGACGATCCGTACGATCGAAAGTGATCGGCCATAGTGGGGCGACGGACTTCGTCAAGTCGACATCCGTAATAGTGCACATCCGTTCCGACTTGGGAATGTGGGTGGCGTTTATCATATTCACCGTTTTAATTTGCGGGGGGAATTTTCTTTGCCCTCCTATGTTCGGTGATCGGGGCTCCTCGTCGTCGTCATTGCTTTGAGGCCCCTTCTCATTGTGGTCGGCACCTGACCTGCCGGCTTGTTTGAAGACGCAACATTCTCTGTTGGTATGATTGGCTGGTGTTCCTGGGGTGCCATGAATTTGGCATGGCTGATCGAGTATGCGGTCCAGACTGGACGGGCCCGAATTGTTCTTTTGTAGTGGATTTTTCCGCTGACCGGACTTAGAGCCACGGAATCCGGCACTGACTGCCGTGTCTCCGGCGTTATTCCCATTTTTACGACGCTTGTGTTTATTGCGTCAGGGCTTGCCGCTGCTATCTCTGGCCTCTGATGTGCCAGGATCGCTTGCTGTGTTACTACTATGAGCCAACCAGCTATCCTCGCCCGCACAAAAGCGGGTCATGAGTGTCGTGAGGGCTTCCATGGTCTTCGGCCTTTCTTGGCCGAGATGTCGGGCAAGCCACTCGTCGCGGATATTATGCTTAAAGGCCGCTAGGGCTTCGGCATCCGGACAGTCGACAATTTGATTCTTTTTAGTTAGGAATCGAGTCCAGAATTTCCTGGCTGACTCTCCGGGCTGTTGGGTTATGTGACTTAAGTCGTTAGCATCCGGTGGTCGCACATAAGTGCCCTGGAAGTTATCCAGGAATGCGTCTACTAGGTTCTCCCAACTTCCAATGAAATTTTCGGGCAAACTATTCCGCCAATGCCGAGCCGGTCCCTTGAGTTTTAGTGGGAGGTACTTGATTGCGTGTAAATCATCCCCGCGGGCCATGTGAATGTGGAGGAAGAAACCTTCTATCCATACCGCGGGGTCCGTAGTCCCATCGTAGGGCTCAATATTTACGGGCTTAAACCCTTCTGGGAATTCATGATCCATTACTTCGTTAGTGAAGCATAGGGGGTGTGTGGCGCCTCTGTGCCGGGCTATATCACGACGCAGTTCAGATGAGTCTGGTCTGTTGTATTCGGCCCGGCCGGATTTATTTTTGGTATATCCGGCATGGTGATCGTCGACACGCATTGGGGCGTGCCCCCGTGATCCGTAGATCGATCTTGACTGTCCTGCTTTGTTTTTCAATGCGTCTCACAGGTCCTGCGTGTAGCCCCGAGCCTTCGTATTTTTGTTTGACTGGCGACAGGCTGTGAGATAGTGTTCGGGCTGATATGCTTTGTCTCGGCCACGCGGTGGCCGGTCAGCCGCAGCCTGCTCTAGCGTCTGCTCCTCAGATTGAGGTAACGACTTGCGCTTTGGGTAACTTTTTGCTGGGCGCTCGAGTCCATATTCCTCGGCTTCCAGGACCTCAGTCCATCTATTCGTTAGCGGATCTTGATCAGCTTGAAGCTGCTGCTGCTGCTTTTTCTTCAGGCTTTTTGCAGTGGCTATAAGCCGGTGCTTGAAGCGCTCCTGCTCGACGGGGTCCTCAGGCACAATGAATTCGTCGTTGCCAAGGCGCACCTCGTCTTCGAAGAGGGGCATGTAATTGTCGTCCTCCAAGTCTCCATCCGTTGCCTGTTCCTCGGGGCTATCTTGCCCATCCTCCCGTTCGGCTTGCTCGATGTCTGGCTGGGCGGGGTTGTTTTCGTCTTCGGCACCATCCGGAGCGTTATTGTCTCATGTGCCAGTATCAGTGCTTTTGCTATGGCGGGATTTAGAGCGGCGCTGGTGACACCGGTGCTTAGATTGCTTCTCTTGGGGGTTATCCTCTGTTTTCTCATCGCCATTGCCCTCTTTGGGGGTGTCCACCATGTATACATCATACGATGAGGTGGCTGTCCAGCGCCCTATGGGCGGTGGTTCCTGTTCTTCTCCGGCATCGTCGTCCATACCGTCGATGTCTTCGGAGTCGAAGTCAAGCGTGTCGGTTAAGTCATCGACAGTGGCTATTAAGTGGGTGGTGGGTGGGGAACGAATTTCTTCGTCGTCCGCTTCCCACTCGAGCCGGACAAAGTTCGGCCGCGAGTCTCCTGACAGGGAGAGAGATCTCAATGAATTTAGCACGTCGCCCAAGGGCGAGTGCTGAAAGATATCCACGGAGGTAAACTCCATGATCGGTGCCCAATCAGATTCTATAGGCACGGATGCACGCGGTTCGGAGCCTATGGCCGGAAACGAGTCCGAGGATCCGATGACACGGACCTCATTGAAGGCGAAGTCTGTGTTCGGCTCCATCACCGATGAGTGTGTGGCCTCCGTGGCCGGGTCCATCCACCCATCCTTGGATGGCACGATCTGCTCCGGATTGAGAGCCGGGGCGGCCGCAGGCGCGATCTCACGAACAACGTCCGATGGCAAATCTAAGTCATGCTCATCGTGACTGTTCGGCGCACCTGCCATGGGCTTGAATCCGTCGAAGATCAAATCTCCGTGGATGTCGGCCGTATAGTTCAAGTTTCCAAACCTGACCTGATGGCCAGGGGCGCAGCTATCGATCTGCTCCAGATGGCCAAGCGAGTTGGCCCGCAGTGCGAAGCCGCCGAATACGAAGATCTGTCCGGGGAGGAAAACCTCACCCTGGACTGCATCGTTGTAGATGATTGAAGGATCCATCAAGCCTTATCGCGATGACACAGTGGAACTCTCAATGAAAGCACCAATGTTGGTGTCAAAACCGGCGGATCTTGGGTAGGGGGTCCCGAACTGTGCGTCTAAGGCTAATGGTAACATGAGGTGGGGGACACAATGTTTACCCAGGTTCGGGTCCTCTTGATGGAGGTAATACCCTACTTCCTGCTTGATTGATCTTGATGATATGAGTATTACAAGAGTTGATCTACCACGAGATCGTAGAGGCTAAACCCTAGAAGCTAGCCTATGGTTATGATTGTTGTAGTTCTTGGTCCTACGGACTAAACCCTCTGGTTTATATAGACACCGGAGGGGGCTAGGGTTACACAGAGTCGGTTACAGAGAAGGAGATCTACACATCCGAATCACCAAGCTTGGCTTCCATGCAAAGGAGAGTCCCATCCAGACACGGGACAAAGTCTTCAATCTTGTATCTTCATAGTCCAACAGTCCGGCCAAAGTATATAGTCCGGCTGTCCTGATACCCCCTAATCCAGGACTGCCTCACCCTTCTTTCGCCGCAAGAAAGCCAATATCCGGATAAAAATCGTGTTCAAATTTCAATACAATCGGAGTTATGGATCTCTGGGAATATAAGAAACGGTGAAAGGCCAGAATCGGGGAACACAGAAACAGAGAGACAGATCCAATCTCCGAGGGGCTCTCGCCCCTCCCATGCCATGGAAGCCAAGGACCAGAGGGGAAACCCTTCTCCCATCTAGGGAGAAGGTCAAGGAAGAATAAGAAGAAGGGGGGCTCTCTTCCCCTCGCTCCCGGTGGCGCCGGAACGCCGCCGGGGACATCATTGCCACCGCGATCTACACCAACACCTCCGTCATGTTCACCAACATCTTCATCACCTTCCCCCATCTATCTACAGCGGTCCACTCTCCCGCAACCCGCTGTACCCTCTACTTGAACATGGTGCTTTATGCTTCATATTATTATCCAATGATGTGTTTCCATCCTATGATGTCTGAGTAGATTTTCGTTGTCCTATCGGTAATTGGTGCATTGCTATGATTTGTTTAATTTGCTTGTGGTTATGTTGCTGTCCTTTGGTGCCCATCATATGAGCATGCGCATGGATCACACCATAGGGTTAGTTGTATGTTGATAGGACTATGTATTGGAGGGCAAGAGTGACTGAAGCTTCAACCTAGCATAGAAATTGATGCATACAGGATTGAAGGGGGACCAATATATCTTAATGCTATGGTTCGGTTTTACCTTAATGAATGTTAGTAGTTGTGGATGCTTGCTAATAGTTCCAATCATAAGTGCATAGAATTCCTAGTCAGGGATGACATGCTAGAAGTGGCCTCTCCCACATAAAACTTGCTATCGGTCTAGTAAAGTAGTCAATTGCTTAGGGACAATTTCGCAACTCCTATATACCACCACTTTTCCACACTCTCTATACTAACTTTATTGCTTCTTTATCTAAACAGCCCCTACTTTTTATTTACTCGCTCTTTATTATCTTGCAAACCTATCCAAAAACACCTACAAAGTACTTCTAGTTTCATACTTGTTTTAGGTAAAGCGAACGTTAAACGTGCGTAGAGTTGTATCGGTGGTCAATAGAACTTGAGGGAATATTTGTTCTACCTTTAGCTCCTCGTTGGGTTCGACACTCTTACTTATCTAAAGAGGCTACAATTGATCCCCTATACTTGTGGGTTATCAAGACCTTTTTTTGGCGCCTTTGCCGGGGAGTTATAGCGTGGGGTGAATATTCTCTCGTGTGCTTGTTTGCTTTATCACTAAGTAGTTTTTATTTTGTGCTCTTGTTTTCTATCTTTAGTTATGGGTAGGAAACGCAAAATACCAAAAAATTTAGTGGTACCTACTGAACCAATGGTTGAAGAACCACTCAAAATCTATCACACTACTGAAGTTTTTACTTGGATCATCTTCGATCCCTATGTGCTCGTGCTGAAACCCGAATTAGCTTAGTTGAGGGCAAATCTTTAGATGAGCATGCTTGTTATGTGCAACACTGTATATCTAAAAAAGGGAAACTTTTACTGGATGAAATTCATCGTTTGCAATGCTATGCTTGGAATTTATGTGAAATTTATGATTTTACTTGTTGTTCTGAAGACCCTAAGAAACACATTCCCTACCAATGTTTGTTTAGTGATAATGGAATCGTATCTTCGTATGCTAAGGGTGTTTATAATTACTATGATGTTCAACAAATTGAAGAATTTGTTGCTTTTACGGGTGCTTATGACATTGATTGTTTGATTGAAAAGCATGATGCTACTCTTTACAAATCTGAAAATTTTGCCATACTTAAATATTGTTATGATAATTATGCTTCTAATGCCTATGTTAAACCATATATTGAGGACTCCTCCGCTGTCCAAGAAGAGACTAATATTTTGCAGGAGTCTATGGAAGAAGAAATTAATGACATTGTGAGCTCATTGGATGAAAAAGATGAGGAGGAGAGCGAAGAACAAAAGGAGGAAGAGAGGATTGATCACCCGTGCCCACCTTCTAATGAGAGTAACTCTTTATCCCATACATTGTTTAATTTCCCTTTGAATTTACCGAAGGATAAATGCTACGATGATTGTTATGATCCCGTTGATTCTTTTGAAATATCCCTTTTTGATGATGCTTGCTATGCTTGTGGCCAAGATGCCAATATGAATTATGCTTATGGAGATGAACTTGATATAGTTCCTTATGTTAAACATGAAATTGTTGCTATTGCACCCACGCATGATAGTCCTATTATCTTTTTGAATTCTCCCGACTACACTATATTGGAGAAGTTTGCACTTATTATGGATTCGTTTTACTACTACACATGATGATTTTGATAGATATAATATGCATGTGCTTGCTGCTCCTACTTGCAATTATTATGAGAGAGGAACTACATCTCCACCTCTCTATGTTTCCAACACGATAAAATTGCAAGAAACTGTTTATACTATGCATTGGCCTTTACTATGTGTGCATGAATTGTTGTTTATGACATGCCGATGCATAGGAAAAGAGTCAGAATCCGTCATTGCTTGATATATGTTGCTTTGTTCTCACTACTAAATTACAAATCATTGTTAATTAAAATTGGCTTTGATATACCTTGGGATCCCGGTGGATCCATTACTTGAGCACTTTATGCCTAGCTTAATGGCTTTAAAGAAAGCGCTGCCACGGAGACAACCCGGAAGTTTTAGAGAGTCATTTATTTCTTTTGTGTGCTTTTATAAGGTTTAAAAACAAATATCATAAAAATAATGTGCCAAGATTTGCCTTTAGGATGTTTACATTGCTTGTCGGTTTGTGCGGTGCAAGACAGAAACTTTGGCTGTAGTGCGCGATTTTTCATTTTTTACTGGAACGTCAAACGGTTATGAAACTTTTTGCAATGTCTTTCTATAAAAATTGTTTATTTTTACTAATGTTTTCAGAATTTTTGGAGTACCAGAGGTATGGTGAATGATCAGATTTCTACAGACTGTCCTGTTAAAGACAGATTCTGTTTTTGATGCATTGTTTGCTTGTTTTGATGAAACTATCGATTTCTATCAGTGGATTAAGCCTTGAAAAAGTTATATTACAGTAGATACAATGCAAAAAAAAATATGAATTAGTTTTCAACAGTACTTAGAGTAGTGATTTGCTTTATTATACTAACGGATCTTACCGAGCTTTCTGTTGAGTTTTGTGTGAATGAAGTGTTCGAAAATCGAGGAGGTCTCGATGTGAGGAGAAGGAGGAGAGGCAAGAGCTCAAGATTGGGGATGCCCAAGGCACCCCAAGTAAATATTCAAGGAGACTCAACCGTCTAATCTTGGGGATGCCCCGGAAGGCATCCCATCTTTCTTCAACAAGTATCGCTATGTTTTCGGTTTCGTTTCGTTCATATGATATGTGCAAATCTTGGAGCGTCTTTTGCATTTAGTTTTTCACTTTTATTTTATGCACCATGCTGGTATGATATAGTCCTTGGTTGATTTATAGAATTCTCATTGCACGTCACTTATATCTTTTGAGTATGGCTTTATAGAATGCTTCATGTGCTTCGCTTATATCATTTGAAGTTTGGATTGCCTGTTTCTCTTCACATAGAAAACCGCCATTTGTAGAATGCTCTTTTGCTTCACTTATATTTGTTAGAGCGTAGGCATATCTTTTGTAGAAAGAATTAAACTCTCTTGCTTCACTTATATCTATTTAGAGAGATGACAAGAATTGGTCATTCACGTGGTTAGTCATAAAATCCTACATAAAACTTGTAGATCACTGAATATGATATGTTTGATTCCTTGGAATAGTTTTGCGATATAAAGGTGGTGATATTAGAGTCATGCTAGTGAGTAATTGTGGATTAGTAAAAATACTTGTGTTGAGGTTTGTGATTCCCGAAGCATGCACGTATGGTGAACCGTTATGTGATGAAGTCGGAGCATGATTTATTTTTTGATTGTCATCCTTTGTGTGGAGGTCGGGATCGCGCGATGGTTAACTCTTACCAACCCTTCCCCTAGGAGCATGCGTGTAGTAATTTGTTTCGATGGCTAATAAATTTTTGCAATAAGTATGTGAGTTCTTTATGACTAATGTTGAGTCCATGGATTATACGCACTCTTACCCTTCCATCATTGCTAGCCTCTTCGGTACCGTGCATTGCCCTTTCTCACCTCGAGAGTTGGTGCAAACTTCACTGGTGCATCCAAAACCTATGATATGATACGCTCTATCACACATAAGCCTCCTTATATCTTCCTCAAAACAGCCACCATACCTACCTATTATGGCATTTCCATAGGCATTCCGAGATATATTACCATGCAACTTCCATCATCATCATATACATGACTTGAGCATTCATTGTCATATTGATTTGCATGATCGTAAGATAGCTAGCATGATATTTTCATGGCTTGTCCGCTTTTTGGTATCTTTGCTATGCTAGATCATTGCACATCCTAGTACACTGCCAGAGGAATTCATATAGAGTCATATCTTTGTTCTAGATATCGAGTTGTAATATTGAGTTGTAAGTAAATAAAGTGTGATGATAATCATTATTAGAGCATTGTCCCATGTGAGGAAAGGATGATGGAAGCTATGATTCCTTCACAAGATGGGATGAGTCTCTGGACTTTATGAAAAATAAAAGAGGCCAAAGAAGCCCAAATAAAAAAAGAGGCCAAAGAAGCCCACCAAAAAAACAAAAAAAAATAAAAAAATGAGAGAAAAAGAGAGAAGGGGCAATGCTACTATCCTTTTACCAGACTTGTGCTTCAAAGTAGCACCATGTTCTTCATAGAGAGAGTCTCCTATGTTGTCACTTTCATATACTAGTGGGAATTTTTCATTATAGAACTTGGCTTGTATATTCCGATGATGGGCTTCCTCAAATGCCCGAGGTCTTCATGAGCAAGCAAGTTGGATGCACACCTACTTAGTTTCTAGTTTGATCTTTCATACACTTCTAGCTCTTAGTGCATCCGTTGCATGGCAATCCCTACTCCTCGCATTGACATCAATTGATGGGCATCTCCATAGCCCGTTGATTACCGCGTCGATGTGAGACTTTCTCCCTTTTTTGTCTTCTCCACACAACCTCCATCATCATATTCTATTCCACCTATAGTTCTATATCCATGGCTCACGCTCATGTATTGCGTGAAAGTTGAAAAAGTTTGAGAATACTAAAGTATGAAACAATTGCTTGGCTAAAACCGGGTTGTGCATGATTTGAATACTTTGTGTGGTGAAGATGGAGCATAGCCAGACCATATGATTTTGTAGGGATAACTTTCTTTGGCCATTTTTTTGAAAAGACATGATTGCTTTATTAGTATGCTTAGTATTATTGTCTTAATGTCAAATGATAGACTATTGCTTTGAATCACTCGTGTCTTAATATTCATGCCATGATTAGATTACATAATCAAGATTATGCTAGGTAGCATTCCACATCAAAAATTATCTTTTTTATCATTTACCTACTCGAGGACGAGCAGGAATTAAGTTTGGGATGATGATACGTCTCCGTCGTATCTATAATTTTTTATTGTTCCATGCCAATATTCTACAACTTTCATATCCTTTTGGCAACTTTTTATACTATTTTGGGACTAACATATTGATCCAGTGCCCAGTGCCAGTTCCTGTTTGTTGCATGTTTTTGTTTCGCAGAAAATCCATATCAAACGGAGTCAAAACGGGATAAAAACTGACGGAGATTTTTTTTTGGAATATTTATGAATTTTGGGAAGAAGAATCAACGCGACAGGATGCCCGAGGGGGCCACGAGGCAGGGGGCGCGCCCCTGACCCTCGTGGCACCCCGTAAGGCGGTTGGAGCCCTTCTTTCACCGCAAGAAAGCCAATATCCGTATAAAAGTCGTGTCAAATTTCAATCCCATCGGAGTTACAGATCTCCGGGAATATAAGAACGGTGAAAGGCCAGAATTGGGGAACGTAGAAACAGAGAGAGACAGAGAGACAGATCCAATATCGGAGGGGCTCTCGGCCCTCCCATGCCATGGAAGACAAGGACCAGAGGGGAAACCCTTCTCCCATCTAGGGAGAAGGTCAAGGAAAAAGAAGAAGAAGAAGAAGATGAAGGGGGGCTCTCTCCCCCTCGCTCCCGGTGGCGCCGGAACGCCGCTGGGGCCATCATTGCCACCGCGATCTACACCAACACCTCCGTCATCTTCACCAACATCTTCATCACCTTCCCACATCTATCTACAGCGGTCCACTCTCGGGCAACCCGCTGTACCCTCTACTTGAACATGGTGCTTTATGCTTCATATTATTATCCAATGATGTGTTGCCATCCTATGAAGTCTGAGTAGATTTTCGTTGTCCTGTCGGTAATTGGTGCATTGCTATGATTAGTTTAATTTGCTTGTGGTTATGTTGCTGTCCTTTGGTGCCCATCATATGAGCGCGCGCGTGGATCACACCATAGCGTTAGTTGTACACTACTAGGAAAAGGGCTATAGATGGAATGGCCACTAATGGCGCACCATACATGTGGTGCGCCATTGCTATGTAGCAGTGGTGCACCATGTGCTGGTGCGCCATTAGCGTGAAATACACTAATGGCGCACCAGACACACGGTGCGCCATTAGTAACAATTTTTTTTCCAGACATACTAATGGCGCACCAGGGCACAGTGCGCCATTACTAGTTCTAACTAGTAATGGCGCACTAGCCACATAGTGCGCCACTACAATATTTTTTTTATTTTTTATTTTTTTGCAAAACTGCTAATGGCGCACCAGGGGAGAGTGCGCCATTACTAGTTTAAGCTAGTAATGGCGCACTGTTCGACGGTGCGCCATTAGTGTATATTTCATGGACACTTTGATCTCGATTCCCCTCCATCTCGATCGCTATCCCACCTCGCTAGATCTGGTCCCCCTCGCCGCCGAGCACCCCCCACACCTTCTACCCCGCTCCACCGGCCGCCGCCGGCGACCCCCCGCACCCTCCCCCGCTCCAACCGCCGCCGACGACCCACCGCACCCT